>NC_056736.1:159172571-159535071 GCF_019279795.1 Protopterus annectens
TTGGGTAGCTCTCTTCACTTCTCAGCTGGAGTAAAGATAGAATGGACTGCATGTTAAATGTCTACATTCATATCCATACCCAAATCCTCTAATTGTTAATTGTCCATTCATCACTGCTACATGAGGGCAACTTTGGCTTGTCTGTCATAACAACTAGCCAAGTGTCACCATAACACTCTTCCAACTTCAGGGTCTTGTTGTTTTCCTCATAGTTGTGAAATGTCTGCTTGTACCAAAGCCTTTTCTAACATCCCCTCAACTATGTGCATCATGTTACATTAAAATATAAGTTATCAGGCATACGGCTTCAGAAGGTTCACTTTCTCTGATTAGAACCATGTAAAGTATAAAACCCACAATGCAGTTGGCCCAGTTTGTTAAACTTCCTCAGCTGCTTTCACCTATATTGGCCAACACTAATAAAACGTCCCCAGGTCCAACTATGTTCAAAACTTGATGAATATCATCCACAACAACTAAGATAATGATATGCACATAATCCCATGGGCATTTTTTTTTCTTTAACTGAAAAGGAAATGTGGGCCATGATCACACACTTTCCTGAATAATATGCTGGACAGGAGCAACATCTACACTCTGGTTATCCACAGCCTTACTTACTCATGGCTCACTAACTAAGCTTGACTTAGTGCCAGTAAAACATAGATGGGAAAATGCTGGTCTACTGACCCTTGGGGAATCTGAGGTTTCTACTCCCATATCAGGTTGTGCTACTGAATTGTAGGGCATCCCCTTGTCTATGACCAGTTTGCATTGCCTAGACTTCCCCTCTTGACTGACTGTTTCAATAAATCCCTTTAAATTTTCATCTACTGACTGACTCTTTGGTTCACCAAAACATAGCTGGTTCAACTAGGATTTGGTAACTACTGGACATACTATGTCTCTTTCCGTGACCTGTATTTTACTTTCATTGGTGCTACTTCCTTCTGTGAAGCTCTTAAGTCATTGGTGTGATGTTTTTCCCGCTTCAATCAACTATGATAATCCTCTTCAGATTGTTCAGGTTTTTTTGCCTGTAAATCTACTAAAAATCCTCTGCTTGAGCAGTTATTTCGATCCACCTTTTCGATTATATTCCAAGGTTATTGTATTTCTAAAGACCAAACAAAAATTAGTAATTCATGCAATGTGAGGAAAAAGGGTGGGGGAATTAAAGGCAGTGAAGGCTATATTGCCCCTATTGCTTTTACTTAAGTATAGTTTTTTTTAATAGAACTTTCAAAACAAACCAAGCTTACTTTCAGAAAAAAATAAGAAAGAAAAGAAAAACTTTTGCGCACAGAAATAGTTGGGCAGGTTTAAACATTGGTCAGTCGCAGAAATAGAGGGGCCCTAAAGACAACATTGCAACGATTATTAATCTGTCTCCCTCATGACTTATAGGCAACCATGATGATGGATGGCTAGTGCCATAAAAAATCCCCTCCCCAGGATTTAAATAAGGAACTTCCAATGCCACAAATAACAAAAAAGGCAAAGGAGCCACCAAGGCTTCATGACATTTGTTGTTATTAAACTATACATTAATTAACGTACATAAAACAACCCAGGACTTGAAAGACATTTCATAAATTAAGATGATATTATACAGTATCAAGGGATTATATTGACATCACCTGTGTAGACTAGCCACTACCATAACCTGGTAGTTCTTTATTCTTTATTCCTAAACAAAGAAATCCATCACACAGAGAAAGACAGATACACACACACACACACACACACACACACACACACACACACAAACACACACACACACACACACACATGCACAACAATAAAAAAAAACATTTCTCCAAACCAGTACTGGACTAAAGACAATCTACACCAGTGGTGTCGATGCTTCCGCTTGAGCCATAGATGCTTCATAGTATCTCACAGTAAAATAAATGTACATTAAATGTGATCAGTTAACTAAACCAGGATAAATTCCTTATGGTTATGCATTCTTCATCTTTATTTTACAACTATTCATTTTATTTACTTATGTATATATATATATATATATATATATATATATATATAGATATATATATATTATGTAAGTTTTCCCTTTGTCTCTAGGCGAACCTGCAAATAAAGCAAGGTTGAATATTCAGGTTTCCAACCTAAAGCTGGGAAAATGGTGACTAAAACCACGTTGTATAAAGAATAAATCTTACTTGAAAAACAACATCTGACAGGAAAAAAACATACACACACAAAAATGCCCACTTTTTGACTAGCTGCACTCAGTGCCAATTCTACCTACCAAAACACAAACCATAAGCAAACAATACTCAAGCCAAATATCCTAACACCTTGAATCTTAACTGAATGATCGTCTCCACAAATTTAAACATCCTTCTGAGAACCAAAGACAAAACAACTCAAAGCCTGCCCTCCAAAAAACTCAGCCCTGTAAGAAGAGTTGTACCCCAAATCAGCATACAAAACCTCCTATCTGTAGTGTAGGGTGTTTTGTTTAGTAGTGTGGGGCAGTTGTATGAGTGTGTTTTTGTGTGTTATGTGTATTTTGTAAACTTATGTGTTTTTCAGTGATCTGGGGTTTCGTTGCTTTCGTCTCTGTGTTCTGCGTTTCGTTCTTCTGGTCTTTCATTGTTACGAAGTAGACCTATATATATATATATATATGGGTCTACTTCTAAACACCGACACGCCGATTCCCCGACACAAAACTCACCGACGCCAAATAACCGACAACACACAAACCCGACGCAAACCCGACAACGCAAAACACCGAACACCAAATCACCGACACACGGAACGTAAACAACACGCGACACTACATACCATACACACTAGCCCTGACCCAAACCCTAACCCTAAGGTCCGACACTATCGCACACTTCACCTACCTGCACCCTAACCCTAACTCACTTACACACCCCTAGCCCAAGCTCCGACACTAACGCACACATCACCTACCTGCACCCTAACCCTAACTCACTTACACACCCCTAGCCCAAGCTCCGACACTAACGTACACATCACCTACCTGCACCCTAACCCTAACTCACTTACCTGACCACTCCTACCTCCGTCACTATCGCACACTTACCGGGTCGCGATCGCAGATTACCCTTGTCGGTCTTTCCACTGTCGGCGAATCACCCTGTCGGTATACGTACCTGTCGGTCATCTGGCGTCGGTGATTTCCGCGTCAGGGAATCGGCGTTTCGGTCTTTTGAATGGGACCCATATATATATATATATATATATATATATATATATATATATATATATATGGGTCTACCTGACATGGTCGACAGGCCATATGATCGACACTCATTTGGTCGACAGTTCATTTGGTCGACAGGCAGATTTGCCCCATTCCCCAATGTTGTGCGACCCTGGAGTTGATATATATAGTTGGGGGGTATGGGGGGTGAAGCCCCCCACATAACATGCCTGTCGACCAAATGAACTGTTGACCAAATGAGTGTCGATCATATGGCCTGTCGACCATGTCAGATAGACCCATATATATATATATATATATATATATATATATATATATATATATATATATATATATATATATATAAATCATCTCATAACATCAGAGAAAAAGGGAAAATTGCCAAACAATTGGCAGTTTTGTAGTTTGTCCCAACATTTCAAATGGTTATTTAAGACTATGCACAGTACAGATATTTTTTTCCTTCAGATACAGAACATAGTTGTCATTTCCATTCTGTGTGGCATACTATATTTTCGATCTAATGTTGTGAAGTGGTTTGCTTTTTTAGTGCATGTATCTTATAGTAACCATGCTAATGCCGTAGTCTGTTTATCATTGTCATGTTACGAGGCATATTAAATAACTTGCAGTCAGAATATGTAATATGAATACAATGTGATTAATACTTTAAAATGAATTCTCTGGAACATCTTTGTTATCACGTGACATGTTAATCTCTGAACCTAGCTCATCAGCATGTAGAGATGTATACCTAGTATCAACTATTCCCTGTTTTTAATATATAAAGAGGGAAAACATGTCTCATAGTACATGGATCACTGTAATTAAGAGTAAAATTATACATAATAGTTTATAAGCAATTTGCAGCAAAAATGAAACTTTTTGTACAAATTAACCAAATTTTAAATAATGAATATTTTTAGCCATTGGAATCCTTTTTAGACTCTGAAAGTCCACTTATCTGTCTGGTTTCTTCAGTGGTGTATGATGTCTGGAGAATTTAACAGGACTATTTGCACTTTATGACTGATCTTTCATTTGTAAATGCTTCTAGCACTGCACATTCATTTGGAGATATAACTTCGGGAGTCACTCTCTGCTTCTCATACATATCACAGTATTCACAATCTACATTTTCTTGCAGCTGTCCTGATTGTAACACTGCTGCATAATTCTTTGTCCAACCTTTGGCATATAATCTTTTACAAATATTTATATACTTTACTATAAGGTATACCATCCTTTTCATGAACTACACTGGATCTTTGTTCAGCTGCCTTACCAAGAGTTTCAACTTCAGAATGTGAAAATTTACTTCAACTTTTGGAATCTTAGTTTGTCTTCAAGCTGCAGTCAGGTAAGTCATTTGCTTTTTCACATCAACAATTGGATTAATGAGATATTACGATCCTGAAAAGGAGTACACCTATATTCCAAAATTATATTTTTCATTTTTGGGTAGCTCTCTTCACTTCTCAGCTGGAGTAAAGATAGAATGGACTGCATGTTAAATGTCTACATTCTTATCCATACCCAAATCCTATAATTGTTAATTGTCCATTCATCACTGCTACATGAGGGCAACTTTGGCTTGTCAGTCATAACAACTAGCCAAGTGTCACCATAACACTCTTCCAACTTCAGGGTCTTGTTTCTTTCCTCATAGTTGTGAAATTTCTGCTTGTACCAAAGCCTTTTCTAACATTCCCTCAACTGTGTGCAGCATGTTACATTAAAATATAAGTTATCAGGCATACGGCTTCAGAAGGTTCACTTTCTCTGATTAGAGCCATATAAAGCATAAAACCCACAATGCAGTTGGCCCAGTTTCTTAAACTTGCTCAACTGCTTTCACCTATATTGGCCAACACTAATACAGCATCCTTGTCCCCAGGTCCATCTATGTTCAAAACTTGCTGAATATCATGCACAACAACTAACACAATGATATGCACATATTCCCCTAGGCATTTTTTTTCTTTAACTGAAAAGGAAATGTGGGCCATGATCACTGCACTCCGCTGAATAATATGCTAGCCAGGAGCAACATCTACACTCTGGTTATCCACAGCCTTACTTACTCATGGCACACTAACTAAGCTTGACTTAGTGCCAGTAAAACATAGATGGGAAAATGCTGGTCTACTGACCCTAGGAGAATCTTAGGTTTCTACTCCCATATCAGGTTGTGCCACTGAATTGTAGGGCAACCCGTTGTCTATGACCAACTTGCATTGCCTAGACTTCTCCTCTTGACTGACTGCTTCAATAAAACCCTTTAAATATTTATCTAATGACTGACTCTTTGGTTCGCCAAAACTTAGCTGGTTCAACTAGGATTTGGTAACTACTGGAGATACTATGTCTCTTTCCATGACCTGTATTTCACTTTCATTGGTGCTACTTCCTTCTGTGAAGCTCTTAAGTCATTGGTGCGATGTTTTTCCCGCTTCAATCAACTATGATAATCCTCTTTAAATTGTTCAGGTCTTTTTGCTTGTAAATTTACTAAAAATCCTCTGCTTGAGCAGTTATTTCAATCCACCTTTTTGATTATATTCCAAGGTTACTGTATTTCTAAAGACCAAACAAAAATTAGTAATTCATGCAATGTGAGGAAAAAGGGAGGGGGAATTAAAGGCAGTGAAGGCTATATTGCCCCTATTGCTTTTGCTTAAGTATAGGTTTTGTTTTAGTAGAACTTTCAAAAACAACCCAAGCTTACTTCCAGAAAAAAATAAGAAAGAAAAAAAAAAAACTTTTGCGCATAGAAATAGTTGGGCAGGTTTAAACACTAGTCAGTGGTGGAAATAGAGGGGCCCTAAAGACAACATTGCAACAATTATTACTCTGTCTCCCTCATGACTTATAGGCAACCATGATGATGGATGGCTAGTGCCATAAAAAATCCCCTACACAGGATTTAAATAAGGAGCTTCCAATGCCACAAATAAAAAAAAAGGCAAATGAGCCACCGAGGCTTCATGACATTTGTTGTTATTAAACTATACATTAATTAACGTACATAAAACAACCCAAGACTTGAAAGACAATTCATAAATTAAGATGATATTATACAATATCAAGGGATTATACTGACATCACCTGTGTGGACTAGCCACTACCATAATCTGGTAGTTCTTTATGCTTTATTCCCAAACAAAGAAATCCATCACACAGAGAAAGACAGACACACACACACACACACACACATGCACAACAATAAAAAAAAAAACATTTCTTCAAACCAGTACTGGACTAAAGACAATCTACACCAGTGATGTTGATGCTTCTACTTGAGCCATAGATGCTTCATAGTATCTCACAATAAAATAAATGTACATTAAATGTGATCAGTTAACTAAACCGGGATAAATTCCTTATGCTTATGCATTCTTCATCTTTATTTTACAACTATTCATTTTATTTACTTATATATATCTATATCTATATATATATATATATATATATATATATATATATATATATATATATATCAATATATATATATATATATATATATATATATATATATATATATATATATTATGTAAGTTTTCTCTTTGTTTCTAGGCAAACCTGCAAAGAAAGCAATGTTGAAAACTCAGGTGTCCAACCTAAAGCTGGGAAAATGGTGACTAAAACCACGTTGTATAAAGAATAAATCTTACTTGAAAAATGACACCTGACAGGAAAAAAAACACACACACACACACACACAAAAATGCCCACTTTTTGACTAGCTGCACTCATTGCCAATTCTACATACCAAAACACAAACCATAAGCAAACACCACTCAAGCCAAATATCCTAACACCTTGAATCTTAACTGAATGATCATCTCCACAAATTTAAACATCCTTCTGAGAACCAAAGACAACACAACTCAAAGCCTGCCCTCCAAAAAACTCAGCCCTGTAAGAAGAGTTGTACCCCAAATCAGCATTCAAAACCTCCTTTTTTGATGAAGTAATGCCTTCTCAGAACAAACTCTCTAGTCAACTGCAACTATTTGGCAAGGAGCATAGTTCTTTTTTAGCTTTAAACAGCATCTATGTGTTTCTAGCAGACAGTTTTTACATGCTTTAGACCAGGGGTGTCCAACCTTTTGGCTTGCTGGGGCCGCATTGAGTGAACAGAAATGGTCTTGGGGCCGCATATAAAATATATCATATAGATAACTCTTTCGTTGCTCTGGAAGACCACCTCCTGGCTGTACTGTAGGTGCATTTGAACAATGAATAAATGTAATACATGCCTAATATTTGCCTTAAAATTCTAATTCTCATTCTAATTCTAATTCTCTAATCTAACAGTTAACGCTAACATCTTAATATATATATATATATATATATATATATATATATATATATATATGGGTCTATCTTAGTACATCGACATTTCAAAATACCGAAAACGAATTAACCGACACCAAAACATCGAAAGTCATTTAACCGACGCCAGAAGATCGACAGTTCACAAACACGACATCGCATACACCCGACACATCATACCAACAAACAAAACACATCCCCTATCCAACACCCACACACACAACACAAGCACACCAAAATCCTAACAAACAAACACTAACCCATACATACACAACTATCTACAACCCTGACCCAAACCCTTACCCTAAGGTCCGTCACTATCGCACACTCACCCAACCCGCACCCTAACCCTAACTCACTTATCCCACCCCTACCCCTACAGACCACCAACATCGCACACTTACCTTACTCGCACACTCACCTAACCCGCGCCCTAACCCTAACTCACTTATCCCACCCCTACCCCTACAAAACACCAACATCGCACACTTACCTTACTCGCACACTCACCTAACCCGGCCTAACCCTAACTCACTTATCCCACCCCTACCCCTACAAAACACCAACATCGCACACTTACCTTACTCGCACACTCACCTAACCCGCGCCCTAACCCTAACTCACTTATCCCACCCCTACCCCTACTAAACACCAGCATCGCACACTTACCTTACTCGCACCCTATCGTCCGTCACTACCGCATACTTACATATCCTTTCCCCAGCGCAGCTTCTCAGCGCCGGTGTCTTCCTCCGTCGGTCTTCTGCCTTGTCGATCTTCTGGCGTCGGTGACGTGACTTTCGACATTCTCGTGTCGGTTAATCCATTGTCAGTATTGTGAATTGTCGATGTACTAAGATAGACCCATATATATATATATATATATATATATATATATATTTATATATATATATATATATGTGTGGTTTTTTTTGCAAATAAACAGATATTCACTACAGCACTAGCATTTCTCACTGAGAAAACCATTCCAGCAGTCCAGCTATGTAAAATGTCAACATCAGCAGTCCTACAATGCTATAATCCACAGAAATAACCCAACAAATTTGCAATAAAGTAAAGAATTCACATTACTGACTTAATAAAACAATTCTGAATAAGCTACAAGAGGGTCTAACCCAAACAAGTAACTGGTGCCAGAAATATGGCCTCAAGCTAAATGCCAAAAAATGCATCATCATCCCCTTTGAGGAGAGTGATGTCCCCACAAATTATCACATTAATAACAATGTTGTAAGCACGCAATGTCGTATGGTACTTGGGCACCCAGGTTGATAGAAACCTGACTTTTGACCACCACGTTGTTTCCGTTGTAAGGAAAGCTTTTTACATGGCCCACTTCATTAGTAAGGGTATCTCATCCAGGGACAAGAAGGTCATAACATCCCTGTATTCTTCCTTTACAAGAGCCATTATTGAGTGCAATGCCCCTTTTGGCATGTGCCTCAGCAAAACACCCTGCCAAAAGAAAGACTACAACCATTTCTGACAGAAAAGGTCAAAGGATTAAGTTCACTTAGTTATCCAAACAGACTAAAAAGCTTCTTGCTTTCCTCTGTCTCTCACTGGTCCCTATAAATTTCATCATTGGCTTGCTTTCCAGGCTAAGAAAGATCCTGCCTTAAGAGACTTCCTCTACCTCAGAAATACTGGTTATACTTAAACCGCTCACTACAAAGACCACAGCCTTCACTGCAGCATAAACAAGCCACTTTCTATGGACAGGTTCTTGACACAAAAACCTTCAACTTCTGTAAAAAGCTTCTCTCATTATCAAACAATGTAGTTCAGCAACACGATAGCTGGATGGATAGCCATAAATGTAGTCCTTGGGTAAGTAGCATAGCCTTCGTCAAACCAGATGGAAAATCCACATACTAACCTTTCCCAGCTGGATGGCTAAGATCTAATATTGGTTACTCAAGTCTAGTTGCCCAGGAAGAGGGGCATGTTTAACTAAGAATTCCATTTGCAAAATTATATTCAGTATACATATTAAATCTCTCTCTCTTACACACACACACACACACACACACACACACACACACACACACACACACACACACACACACAAGCCCCTACTTGTAAAATAGGCAACCTCAGTAATCACATGACACCCACTCACTGAATGAAATTGTCTGGAAGTCAAAATATCTGAAAAAAAAATTCTTAATAGAGATGGATTCATCCATGTAATTTCCCACCACCAAAAGGACCATCAATAAATTAACAAACAACTGCTCGGCAAAAAGTAAATCAATAGGAAAACCATAAACTATAATGCTACATACTGGTTTAAGCATATAACTTGTGTCAATCCCCAGGTTAATCCATACCAAAAGATTGTTTCAGAGCTTCAGCTATGTACAAACAGCTTTCTCCTAAAAACTTAACTCATTGATATTTGCCTTGCTGTAATTATAACTGTAAAAAAAATTTTTTAAGTTTATTCTGTACCTCAGTGATTCTCACTGTTACGAGATGTAATCTCTGCCATATTGTATGAGTACTTCATCCGTAATTTGCTGTCTCTCTCTCTCTTGTATTATATTGTTTTGTGTTATTTTTGGAGCTTTTCTCCCCAGGCCTCCGCTGAAAATGGACCTGTGTCCAGTCGGACTTTCCTGGTAAACAAATGTAAAATAAATAAAAATAAACTTCCCCCCAATCTAAAGCCATTTCACATTCAGACATTTTAATTTGTGCAGAAGTTACTCACAGACTGACAGTTTACTGAGCTGTAATGCTGACCTTCGCTTTTGAAAAAAACAAATTCCCAGACTTTGTCAATAGCTCAAAGTGTAAAGACGATTATTTATTTATTATATATTCATTTATTTTTGGAAAACATCTTTAAAACTGTTAAATTGATTACACACCCAGAAACACAGAAAAGTTATTGTGATTATGTAAACCACAGACTGCTGCAAGAAATCAAAGTCACATTATCACTCTATGCTTAAGTCCGAACAGATGAATCATACCTGTCAATTCCAAAAGAAGTAAAGTAGCTTAATAAGGTTATATGCACGGTTACATGGCAGTTTATATTGGAAATAAGCAGAGATATTAAAAAGGCTCTGTTTTTCATAATTATGCCGAAAAGTCTTCCAAGGTAAATACAACTTCTGATTTAGTATGGAACCATACCTCTCAACCTTAGAGCAAGAAATCTGGACAAAGCGAAAAATAAAAGTGGGACACAGGCCCAAAAATAGTTATGCATCACAGACACCATTGAAACAACTGTAGCTGCAACTATTATACATCACGTATAATCTTTCTATACCATTATTGTCAGTTAAAAATTATATGGCTCATTCAGTCCTGTCTTCTTTTGCATCAAAGAAAACCATGCTTTGAAATGACAAATACATTAAAAATAATAAATAAAACACATTGCATCAACGTCCTGCAACTTCCTACCTGCAAGCAACCACAGAGCTTTCACTGAAACTAGGGCTGCTTGTTTCCCCAGAATGACAGCTCTCCCTAATTAAGTCTAATGGTATACAATCTACCAGTATCTGGACTACCTGAAATAAATTAAATTATGGCCTGTAAATTGAAAGTACACTTTGTTTAATTCAACTATATTTCTAAGCCCACTCACTATATTTGTTCAGTAACATCCCAATATCCATTTCCAGGTCACTTTACAAGACATTGGCAGTGGTAGACTTGACATCCTTCAGAACCCCACAGGCCCACGCTAATACATTGTCCATTAAATGTAAATATCCATCCACTGTAAATGGCAAGAAGCTATGTCTTAAAAAATCTACTTCTGGCATGCGTACCCAAGTATTAGGTTTTGAAACAAAGAAACATATTCTCCACAGTCCGTAAGTCTCTGTCTTTAATAATCATCTACTGTTGCAGCACTCCCAACACATAAGCACACACATACACACTAAAATCCCCAACATTTAAAAAATGACATTGTGCCCACTTGATTTGGCAGTATTGATGATCCACCAAAGCTATGCTTACTGTTGTCCAATCTACCACTGCTTAGATCCCACCAATGAAAAATCAGTACTAGGTGCTTTTTTGTTTGTCTGAAAAAACAATACAACTTTATATGCTACAGTACCACATAGTCAGTCCACTACTGACGCATTAACCCTAGGCTGCTGTCTCATTCTTACTCCTTATACTGCATTACCTTGGATGACTACTTTTATTTCCTAAGCAAAATACACAAATTGGAAGATAAGGCAAAAATTCAGACATTCTTTGAAAATCCATACAGTTAAGAGGTATGAGTTCATGTTCAATACAACACTCTCCCTGTCAGGAAAGCCACAATTTAATGAAAGTGTACTCTTAATGTATGATATATTTGTGAGCTAACTTGTTTGTGTTCAGTAGGTAGACTGATCATTGCTAGCCTCTTTGTGCATGCGTCTCTCTCTGTCATGCACACATATACACACATACACACACTCTTCTTCTACTTTCACGCACACAATTCTGCTTTCATGCATGCACTCACTCACTCCGTACTTGCCTATTAACACAGGTAATTGCTGTCCCTTTCAAAGGCAACAGCGGCAAATCCATACATGAGTCCCTCTTCAGCGAGAACAAACACACACACACACACACACACACACACACACACACACACACACACACACACACACACACACACACACACACACACATACACTGATTGTTCGGCGCAAAATAATGGCGTAAACACACTGACCTTTTTTTGGCTCAAAAACAAAACTAGAAGGGTGCTTTGGCACATGCTCACACCGACATTAGTGTTACAGGTCACGGGAGCGAAAAACACAAAACAAAAAAAGTGTTTTGGGGCATGCGTACATCGATGTTGCAGTTAGAGGTTGAGGGCCGCATGGAAGAGCTCTGAGGGCCGCATGCAGCCCGCGGGCCACAGGTTGGACACATCTACTTTAGACATAGGATAATTCACATATCAACAACAAAGGTGCCACATTCATGTAAGCACCATCTTGTAAACATTTACATCATACTTAGCTTATTCATAAACAGAACAAACAAGCTGAGTACATTTTTTCATATCAGTAAATTAACATTATAGACACATTTCATTTTTATTGTATTTCTTCAGTAAATGTTCTACTTGTGCTATCAGCCACAATTAATGGTTTTACTTTCTGACCTTTTTTCTTTCTTTTTTGTAATTGTTTTCCTATCAAAAAAATTAACCTGCAAAATATTACATGTTGATCCTTACTTAAGTCCTTTGGTATAGTTTCATTATGGGAATTGTTCATTCATGAGAATTGTTGATTTCATTGTATTGATATAATCTGTACATAGGTCTTTAAATGAATGTTGTATTTCCAATCAGCATATTTGCAGCTCACCACAATCAAAAAATATGTACCGCTAGTCTACTTTAGTTTTCTTTTTACATTTCCAAGAAATTGGTTGTCCACTGCACTAACTTTTGTCACTTGTTAAGGTGCGATCAAAACTCTGGCCTGGATTCATGAATACCTGCTTCTGGAACTAACCTTGTGTGTGACAGCCAAGCAGTTTGTGAAGGGTTAGCAGCTGAATATGCTAATGAGCATATAAATAGCCAAGGCTCATGCTAATGAAGCAAAATAGCATGGCAGAAGTGATTCAGAGACATATAAAACAAGGACAAACGTGCTCCATTTAGCTCAAAATTCCAACACATGATGGAATATAAACACAAGAGTGGTTTTAAAAAATGCTAAAAGTTATCGCAACCATTATAAACCCATAGGTGCAACAGGCTAACATGCAAGTTGTTGCTGCTACCAGACCTCAGCATAGAACATGTATGGTTTTCAAACCACATTTAACCTACCATATACTACATGAAACTGAAATAATGGAGCAATACAGGGTGGAGAGGAATACTATAGAACAAACAGTGGACATCTGCACTTCTCACCTGAGGCCCCTTGGGAATCATGGAGAACCCATCCCAGTGGAAACCAGGATAAGTATAGCTTTAAGAATACTAGTTACATGTATTTTTAGTGACCCACAGGGGACACGGTGGGGTTTCACAGACCTCTGCCTCAAGAATAAGTTCTTCAGTGCAATGCTTTGACATGTGGGGGAGTATATCTAGTTTCATCATACCCCAAAGGAGAGAGCTACCATCATGCAACATTTCTGTTCTGTATTACATTTTCTTGAGGTAATGGGGGACATAGTCGGCATCATCTGCACAGGCAGATGATTACTCATACCTATAGAGCATTATGACTGCAAGTGGAAAGAGAATTAGTTAAGACACAAATGCAATCAATTAATACAAAGAAAATAGTAACTTTTCAAAAACATGCACAGCCTGCTCACTGTTGTGCATCAAACACAAGTAGCCCAAGTCAGAAACCCTCAGGACAATCTCAACATCATCTGCACAAGCAGCTGTGCAAGCTATACTGCAAACGTTATACAACCATAGAATTAAGATTACTACTACTACTATCACCACTACTATGACCACTACGACTATTAACACTATTGAAGTTCAGCAAATTAAACAAAACTGAAAATTATTGTGTATCTTAATATAAACACAGTATATGACTAAATAAAAATTAGTTGTCATTCAGTGCATTGGACATAGGCAACCCAAAATCACAGAATTGTGCATAAGGCAGGGCAATGTGATTTTCACTTGCATAGCATGTATGTATGTGTGTGTGTGTGTGTGTGTGTGTGTGTGTGTGTGTGTGTGTGTGTGTGTGTGTGTATGTGTGTGTGATGGAGAGATGAGGCCAAATCAAGTATGCACTGTCTGGATGTGAACAAGTCAATTTTGAAGAATATTTTTTGTGTGTACATATATGTGTGTGTGTCTGTCTGTGTTTGTGCCTATGTAATGGGCAAAGCGAGGTGTATTCTGTGTGGGCTTACACAAATATGGCGACATCATTTGTACTAACACTACCTTGGCATCTAGAACAGTGTGAGTTGAGCATTGCAGAGGATCCAGTTCATCATTGAAGCCCCAGATGACTTGAACTACATCTGCCAGGAGTTTCACTGCTAGTTCCATGACTCTGGCTAGAAGTTTGGGTGCTACCTGACTGTGACTGATGTCTACGGTATGAGTTGATATCCTGTCTATGCCCATGATAATGACCAAATGACCAACCATATCTGGGTGTGAACACCATCCACCACTGAGGGTGGCAGTGGAAGTAATACCAATGAAGGAGTGGGATTTGGCCTGACAAGGGCCTTCTTGGCTATTATCTAATGATGTACCACCTGTTTGGTCTCATGGATGCTTCCCCTCCCCAAGTAGATATTACATGACAGACACTGCATGGCCCACTGTGTCATCCATCTTGTCCCAAAATTTACACACATGGTTCATGCTAACTCATACATCAGAATGTGCGACATGCAGTATTCTGACTATCTCTTCTGATGCCTTCCTGGAATTTGCTTGTGCTTCTATGATAGCACTGTGCATATGGTGGGTGACAGATACTGATAGACCAAAATAAGAGGGGAAAAAGTAAGCATGGCTTTCCTAAGCAGCACTACCAACACTCCTGTGCGATATATATGTATATAGATGGGTCTGCCTGATAATGCCGTAACTGCAAAATGCCGATGACGAGAACACCAAAACCGGAAGATCGACAACAGAGATGATCGACAGTTGAAAATCCCGATGTTGAGAACACCGATATGTTAAGGTAAGTGTGGGGTTGATGTTAGGGGCAGATTAAGTGAGTTAGGGTTAGGGTGCGGGTCAGGTGAATGTGCAATAGTGACAGACTGTAGGGTTAGGGGCGGGTTAAGTGAGTTAGGGTTAGGGCGTGGGTTAGGTGAGTGTGCAATAGTGGTGGACCTTAGGGTTAGGGTTTGGGTTAAGGTTAGTGCATAGATAGTTGTGTATGTAAGGTTTAGTGAAGGTTTGTAAGATTTTTGGTGTCCTTGTGTTGTGTGTGTGCTTTTTGGGCAGGGGATTTGTTTTGTTTGTTGATTGTCGAGATTGTGGTTTGTCGAGCATGTGATGTTTCGTGTTTTTTAACTTTCGGTTTTGTCGTGTTGGTGATTTCATTGTCAGTGTTTTCACATGTCGGTGTTATCAGGTAGACCCATATAGATTAGATAGATAGATAGATAGATAGATAGATAGATAGATAGATAGATAGATAGATAGATAGATAGATGTGTGAGTGTGTGTGCTTGTGTGTGTATAAAACAAAAGGCAAAAAATGTATGTCCATACCACATGCTGTTGTTCATTGTACCTCAATGTCAGATGCTCCTAAACACACAAATTTCAGTTGATAGAAGTATTATAAGCAGAAAACTTAAAAAACTTAAAAGAAACCTTAAACTTCAAATAATTGTATATATTTCAATGCCACACCTCTAGCATTATTACTTGAAATCTACTGTTATCCTATTTCTCTGTCCCAACATCCATGACAGCATTGTGGATAACAGGATTGTGGCACTTCTGAGCTGAGTGGATCTCTTATTATCAACAGGAATTCCTCCACCTCAGTGAGTGGTGGTTCAATACAAGACCCATCTCCCATCTCCAGTAGCCCTCTGCTCCTATGCTACATCCTCATCTCTTTCATGTAGCCTTTTAAATCATATGAATGGGTCTGTGCCTGACACTATTGTAGTTATGATCCCGGCCACCCATAACATTCACATCATTGACCATCTGGTGCCAGATACAGTCACAGAAGGGCTTGTTAACTAAATAAGGATCTAGGAGAAGCCATCTGTGAAGGGACTGGACTATGACTGCATTCTCAGCAGCTGAGAATAGAGGTTTTCATGGGACTGATCTTTCATTTTTTTCTGATTGTGGTGTCATATCCCTGCTGTTATTAAAAAGAAGAAATATAGACAAAACCAACACACCAGGGATGGGGATATACAGGTCAATCTAATATTGTGGAGAAACTACTATTTATAGAGGCATCACTGCATAAACTGTACAAAACAGTTCTGAATTATATCATTGCAAGACTTGCAATATCCCCATATGCTCACACCAAAACTGGATAAAATGTATAACTACAGAATTGAACAAACTGACGCCATGTACATAAAAGAATAACCAAATATGCAACTGCTAGGTTGATTAATGTAGCAATAACCTGAATAAGCTGCTGCAAGTCAGACACATTTGAACATCTTCAGAGTATTACCAGAAATCCATGAAACAGAAGTCAAGGATAACTTCAGTATCATCTGTTCATGTTTTCATTACTTTACTTTCATTACAAAAACAAAACATTGCAAAGTTAGCAGTTATTGCAAATAAAATTATTCAAAATGCAAATCTATAAGCAGTACTTTTAAAGAACACTACATACCTTGAAAGATTTCATATTCTTCCCAAATATAGTATTGCAAATTAGACTGTTGTATAGAAAGCAACATTTTGTTTGACAGCCCTTGGGAAACCGAGCAGTTTTACTTAGCATGATGGAAGTTCCATAGCCCCAGGTTCTGTTTATATTGTGTAGATTAACCTCAGTGGGCATGTTGTATATGTTTATTAGGTGTTAGCTTATTATAATTTCTGAATAACTCCACTTATTTGACCAAGTGGGCAAGTAAATATGGTGTTATCATCTACACAGAGACGTGCATACACCTGGCCAGTTCAATAGTGAGTGTTAAGACCTATCTCGAGTTAATGCCTTGCAAGTGTGACTCATTAGCAGTTCTGCACTTTCAATAACTTGTTTAGGATCCATTCAAATCAAAAGTAAACTTATAGAGAGTGTATCAGAGAGAAAAGCCTTACTGAGAGGGTTTCAGTTACATTTTCTTACTTATGAGAGAATCTCGATGCACACTGCAGTTAATATGTTGTAAGGCGATAATTAACAAAGTGTCTGTAACTCACAGCATATATATACAATGTTGAAATACCAAACAAAAACACATACTCATGGAAAATATAATACATTTATACAAATGTATTACAGTGAAGTAATGCACACAAATGGAAATAAGCATTCTTCTTCCGGAGGTATTTTTTTTAACCTCACATGGTTTGGTCTCCTCTCTTCTGCCAAGATCACTTTCACACAAAATTGTACTATGACAGGAAACATTGCAACTATGTGATAGCATGAATATACTGCAGTCTAAATGTCAATGTTAGAAGTACAATGCTGAGCAAATGGTCTGACTTTCTTTAACTTTACTTGCAAATGTTCAGGTGGCAAAAACTGTTAATCATGTCACTTTTTCATGATTAATGAGGCTTGGAACAAACCAATTTCTACAGTGTCAAGGTTTAAGGGTGGTGTGGGAAGAGGGTGATAGCAGGGCTGGAATGGCAGTGGAAGAAAGATGGGAATAGAGGGGTTAATATTAAGAAGGAGGACAACTGGGGAAGAAGTGAGGTAGGAGTGAGGAGGGGTTTAGGTGACTTTATGTGAGTGTAGCTGGGTGAGGGAACTGATTTTGGAATGAACTTGCTACTCCATTGATTAAATCCATGATGACCAGTAGGTACTTGGGGAACAGGTAGGCCTTGGGTTAAATTTGGTTGTTATAGTGGAATTGGGTTAATTATATTTTTTCTCTCTCCTTCTCAGTGCTCTAAGTATGCTTGCTGTGAGTTGGAAATGTTTTGCCAGTTGTAGTTGGGGGCAAGAGTTTGGAATTTATTTTGTTTACTAGTAGGGGAAACAGGGTATGGTTCACAGGCTTTCTTATCTACACTGGTGTGGTGTTTATCTTTCAGTCAGCTTCTTGATGTATTACCTTGTGGTTTGGGCAGCTGGTTTCACTGTCCATCATTAAATTCTATTATTTGGTTTAGAAGTTATTTCTTAGTTATTAGCCCCCCCCCCCCTTGTGTCCAGGCTCCATTTCATTTCAGTTGCTAGGGGTTGAGTATTTCTTCATCTTATGGTGTCTTTAGCTCTTTTTATACTTATTAGTGGTAGTGGTGTAGGAAGGAGCTTTTGAATGAGAAGGATGATGGTCATCTACTGTAGGAAATCTGTTTTCAGTTGCAGGCCCTTTCCTTTTACCCACCACGCATGGAAGGATCATTGGGTGGTAGGAGAGTCTTGCATACATTGCAGTGCTCCATGCTTAAACTGTAAAGAGTTTAGATGTGTTTTTTTCCTCTTTCTTTTGTTTTGTATTTCAGCCATAATTCTCCACTGTACAGGTTTTGCAAAATGTCCACATTTGGGCCTCATGGAAGGGATGGTAGATTACAGTGGGAGTCAGAAAATAATGACAGACATTTGAGTTACAGACATATTATCATACAAAAAGTCATGTTATAGAAAAATGTTTAGGATTATCCTTGTTTGTGGATTGTTGTCCCATTTTTCATAGGGGTGGTCTTTTCAGCTTGCCCCTCATGTGTTTTGTTTTTTTACAGTGGTCTTTTCTGTTGCATATGGTGGAGGCACAGACTTAGCGAAAGAGATGGGCAGCCATCATTTCACAGGTGGAGCAACTATTTCACAACTTACCAGCTAGTGAGTCCTTGGCAACTGAAGATCCACATGAGTTCAGATGGAAGAGGCATAGGCAGATGACAACCCAGTGACCAGAGGGAAGAGGACTCTTCAGGTGAGGGCTGCTGTGGTATCAGAGGTTCTGGCTGCTGCAGCAGTGCGCAATGAGGTCACAGGTAATGACACACTGTTGGGTGCTCAGTTAGGCCTATCAGAGTTTATATAGTTTTGAGTAGTGTGGGGACAGGTGGGGATGAGGTATATCAGGAGCAGAGTAAAGCAGGTGGCGTGGATGAAAACAGAAGAAGTTTAGTGAAGGTGGGCAGGTTCAGAAGGAGGCTTTTGGTAATCAGGAGGGTTTAGGTTTGGTTATGAGGAGTTTAATGTCATCCACAGATGGAGTGAAGTCTCAACTACATGAGGTGGGGTCGGACTTAGGGAGCCGTCTGAAAGATCAGGTGATTGGTTAGCTAAGCAGGTCCTGGGGCAAAGATAGGTGAGGTCTTTTTGACACCTCATATATCACTTTCAGTTAAAGAAAAGAGCTGAAAGGGGGAGTACTTAAATATCCTCAAATTAATTGATGAGGTGCAATATCTGATGGAATTGGAAACCACAAACAGTAATGATCTTTTGGTGGCCTTAGTGGCCTTCAGTGAAGGAGGGTAGATAGACTGTGGCTAATGATATGGGACAAATGAGTGTCAGGCTTCATTTATTACATGGCAATTGGGTTGGAGAAGGATACCACCTTGGCTTTACCACTTGTGGCTTATTTTCTTACAATCTGTGAGGCACAGTGTTTGTGGATGGGGAATGCCTGGTTGTGGTACAATCAGAGGTTTTGGAGGGAGAAGGCAGTGGATTATTCGCTGCATTGAGATGTTAGACATCCAGACATTTGGCTAGCCACTATGGTAGATAGCTTTGGAGCTGTTAGTAGGGTGAATAAGTTCAGCGGAGAGGACAGGCGTAATCTGGGCCTTCAGTGGGGGTAGTTGCTCATGGGTGGCATATAAGTTTTCTTACACTTGTTTAAAGTGTGAGGGGATGCATTCAGCAGTGCAGTGTGACAGATGGAAAGGCACATTGGTTAATCTGAGTTCACAGCAGCATGACTCGGGTGGGTTATTTTTTTCATTTCCTGGATTTAAAGTAGTCGGGTAGGGGGAAATTTGGGGGGCAAAGGAGGGGGGGTGCCATTTTGGGGGGCAACAGAAAGACTGGGGGCACATTCTCCCATTAAGGTGCAGATATAGCATCAGATGCTCTTACAATTTCCCTAGACATCATTTGCAGAAGAATTAATAGTTTAGTCTTCTGATGGATTTTCTATTGAATCAAGGTGAGTGATTTTCTGTTGAGTCAAGGGTGGGAGGGTATGTGTCCATTTGCAGGAATTTGCATTCTTTGTGGGGGAAGGAAGAGATTTTGGAAAGTTTGTTTGAACAGAAACAGTGGGCAGGTAGCCTGTTGGTCCCATTTTATATTCCTCTCTCTAACAGTTTTAGGGTTTCTCCATTAGGTTTTGTTCCTAAGAAGTCAGTAGATGAATTTCATTTCATTCACTATATGTCTTACCCAGAGGAGAATTCAGTGAATTATTTTATTTTGGGAGAAGATACAAGAGTCAGTTATGAGTCTTTAGATGATGCAGTCCAGGTCATTTGGGCATTTATGGACCCCTGGTTAGTGAAGGTGGATACTGAATCTGCTTTTCATTTATTACCATTTTGGGAGAAGAGTGGCTGTTGTTGGACATGGTGGTTGGGTCTAAGATTTACTTTGATAAGGCTATGCCGATGGGATGCTCGGTGATCTGTGCTACTTTTGAGGTTTAACATTGCTCTCCACTAAATTTAACAGCAGTGGGTGGGCAGTCAGAAGGTGGTACATTATTTGGATGACTTCTTAATAGTAGCTGAAGGATTTGAAGGATCATTGGAAGGTATGTAGGCATTTTTGGGGATATGTGATGATTTGCCTATTCCATTAGCTATGCTGAAGTTGGAAGGCCCAGGCAAGGTGTTGAGCTTTTTGGGACTGTTAGTGGATGCAGACTGTGGTTTGTTTTGTTTACCAGATGAGACGCTAACACATTTGAAAGAAAAGATTTTATGGGTGAAATCCAAGGACAAGGTGCGGATTAAGGATGTCATGGAGGTTTTGGGGTTCATCAATTTTGCATGTCAAACAGTTCACCCAGCTCATACTTTTGTAGGTCCATGGCCTTTTTGTTGAAAGGATGGATGCAAATATCATTATGTGTGGGTTAATAAGTTAGTGTGAGATGATTTAGCATTGTGGTTCTCTTTTTTGGACCAGTTTAATGGTATGTCATTCTGGCAGGTGGATTGGGTTGTTCATGGGGATTTGCATTTTTTTACAGATACATCTGGATGTATTGGAATGGGGGATATTTTGTTGGGGACTGGTTTGCAGCTTGCTGGCCAGCAGGTTGGAAGGATGATGGAAAAGGATGTTGCCTTTTATGAATTATTTCCAATTTGGGCAGCGTCAAAGGTCTGGTAGGAGAGATTTAGGGAAACAAGTTTATTTTTCATTTGGACAGTATGACAGTGGTGTGAGTGTTGCGGGCAAAGACAGGGAGGTCTGAATTGCTTTTGTGCACATTACGCAAGTTGGTTTTGCAGAGTTAACAGGTATGCATGTGACAGGTGTTAGGAATGGGATTTCTGATAGCTTGTCTCGCTGTTAGTTTTCCAGGTTCCGTCAGTTAGCTCCAGAAACAGCTGGTGAGCCAAAGATGTTGCCAGATGAGGTGTGGCAATTTGGCCTGGAATAGTCAGACGGTTGGAACAGGAATCTTGGGCAGCCGCTACAAGGATGGGGCATAATAGGGCATTGCAAAATTTTGATGAATTTGTGTTGCAGCTGCCTGAGAAGGAAGCTGTTTGGCTGGAAGGATTGTTGAAATACTTGGCTCAGGATTAGGAGCAAGGTAAGACAGTTCAGTCTGTCAAAGTCAATTTAGAGGGAATTAGCATATTCACATGGGTGGCCAGGATTACATGATTTTACTAAATTTTGGACTATGGTTAAGATGTTGACAGGTTGGGGTAGGGTTGAAAGTGTGAAGGCTGGTAGCCATTGACAAGACAGGTTTTGAAGGTTTTGTTGCAGAGAATAGCACTGGTAAATGGAGATTCATTGGACTATACCTTAATGGGTGACATTGGCTTTATGGTTGTATTATGGAGCTTTTAGGATGTCAGAGTTATTAGGGTCGCTATTTTGGAGAGATTTTCAGTGTTTTCTGCCTCCATGCATATTTGGTTGTGTAGATCTAAAACCGATCAGTTGGGGAAGGGCAAGCAGATAGTATTGGGAAAGGACAGGAATGATTGGTTGTGTCCAGTGGGTTGGGCTAAGAGATTGCTGTGGTCTCATGCTGGGAGTCCTCGGGACTTTGCTTTTCAGTCAGTAGGGGATAAGGTGATAACATATAATCAGTTCATATATATGATGAGGGCAACTTTTCGATGTGTTGGTTTTCTGGGAGAGAGGTTTTCGACTCATTCTTTTTGATTGGTAGGGCATCAGATTTAGTGAGGAAAGGCAGATCAATCAAAGTTCTTAAGTGGGTGAGTTGTTGGTCATCAAATGCCTCTTTGTCATATATTAGATAATTGGATAAGAAGGCTGACTTAAGGTTAACTTCCTTTTTTTTTCTCTCTCCAGGAAAGAAGAGTCTCATTCTTGGTCATTCTTATATCCATTGGGCAGCAAAGAAGTCTGCAGTTAGGCCAGATGGCACACAATTGATTTGCATTGTTTTAGGTGAAGAGTCAGATGGTATGAATTCAGAGGCCTTAGGTAGCATCAGCTCATGGAGGAGTTTGCTTCTGTACAGTCATGAATTGGGCTCCCTAGAGTCTTTTTGATGCATTTGGCAGGTAATGATCTGGGAATAATTCTGAAACGACAGTTGGTAGTTAGGATAAGTCAGGATCTGGTTGTGTTAAAGAGGTTATACTGGCGTATGTGCATTGCATGGTCTGAAGTAGTACCATGGTTATTTTGGAAGAATGCTGGCAGTTTTATGGCTTTGGAGAGGGCTCATCGGTTCATTCATTTTAGGTTGTCAAGGCAGCTGGTTGCTTTGGGTATTAATAAGATAGAGCACAGGGATTTTGATGACAGTGACCTGGTTTGGTTTAGACAGGATGATGTACACCTGAATGATTTTGGTTTAGATTTGTTTAATGTACATTTAAGTTTGTTTCTGGAGGGTTTGGTGAAAAGTTTGGAGTGAATGAGAGGGAACAGTCTGCATCAGGCTGTTTGGTGGAGAAGAGGGGCAGCCTTGTCCCACTTCTGTTTTCCCTCTTTTGTTGGGTGTTTGATTCAATGAGTTGAGGGATGAAAGTGAATGGAGGGATGCTGCTTGAAGTAAGAGTAAGTGAGTGGTGGTGATGGTGCTGCTTTTTCGGTTAAGGTGAACTGGGATACACTACCTTAGCAAATAGTTAAATGGATGTTCATGTTTTGTTTAATAAACTACATTTTGTTCAGTAAAGTTATGTTTATGAAAATGTAATAAATGTCATCAAATGTCATTTGGTGTGGTGTGTTTATTGGAGGGGACTACAACAATGCCATAGATGCAGGGTTCAAATGTAGTGAAGATGATGTCTCTGTGTGAAAGTAGGTATCCTTACTGTCAACATTTTACTTTTGTATGACCACAAACCTGAAATAATACACTAATTTAGAAATAAATTTTCTTTCTTTTTTTCCTTGACTTCATCCTTTTTGCAATGGTTGGCATTGCATGTTAGGACCCCTCAGCAATGCTTCATTGAGTGACAATTTACATCCTATGGCAAAAGCCTGGAATTAATTTGGCATGTACAAAGACTTAGGTTCATAGGTGTGTACTAGGCTAATGGCCCTGGAGCCTTTACAAGCCTAGCCCATAGGATTACCCTGGCATTGTGCCACCCAACCTTAGTTCCCAGTGCCTCTGTCGAGTAAAGCCACTGGAGTGATCCCTGGGGTGAATTTTCTATTTTCCATCTACTCATCAAGATTTTTCTTGAAGAGGGCCATGAGGTGCTCTGTTTGACATGAATGGGAAGTCTATTCCATAGCATGGGCAGTCTCTGGGTTATAAGCTTGTTCTTCCAGCATGTTCTGTTGATTGTGGTAATGAGGTTGAGGTCTCTGGAGCGGGAGCTTTGCCATCATTCATGTATGTACTGGCAGTACTGCACTTTACTCAGAACTTTGGACAGTACTAAATGCAGTAAGTGCATACCTTGCATATGTTTCTCAATAGCTCAACATGTTACTGAAGTATGTTCTGAAATAACAACACAAGCAGTGTAGGGTTTGAATCCACATTACAGATCTTTTAACTTTATGGGCCGTAATGCATTTTTCCTGTATATTAAGCTGAACTACACATGCAATTTAAAAAAAAGGTAAATGTTGCAATACAGTTATGTATAATGGTTGCTAAACAAAATAAATGTGATCTTTGGCACCTGAAGTGCTCATATCACTGATAATACTAAAACACACACTTTTATGTGCATGCTGTGAAGAAAAGAAATAGATGAGCAAAAGGATGAGGCAATCAGATTTGCAAGATAATGAATTAGAGAACTTATGAAGAACATAGCTACACAGCTTTCAAAGTATATATGACCAGTGGAATAAAATTTTCATTATGCTAAGCGTAAATTGGACTGATATATATGCTAAGAAGTATATCACCTCCTGTAAACTCTGCATGGCATTTCCCTGTGTATGTGTTATATAAGGTGTCAATAAAACAACAGGACTTCACACAAAATAAAGAATTCTAAACTTGGTTTTTACTCGTTGCATGACAGTTGGCATGGAGCACTGCCACAATGCATGAATGACTGTAGACGGCCAACACTTGCGCTAACACTTTGGCATTGGCTGTGGAAATAAGCTTGGCTTTAGCACATCTCAGAAATGAATTTATTACAAAAAACAATACACCGGAAACATTTCCACAGGAATACATGTTTGCTTCAAAATATTCCTCCAATAAAGAAACACTTCAAAATGCAGTTACGGGGTTGACAGAAGTACGTTTATATCTGGTTATCTTAAAAACTTTGCATCTCAGTTTATACCTTTGAAATGTCAGTTCTCTTGTGACATTAACAGTTAATATACAAGATACAATTTCATATTCTTTTTTGCATAGGTTTGATTTCAAGGTACTATCATTCACAGTTATTAACTTTTTATGTGCCAGTAAGGCATTGTGTTGTAGTTAATATAAATTTAAATGAGGATAACACTGAATGACAACATCATTGAAATTTTCATGTCATATTTGTTTGGGACGATGTTCACATTATGAATGCTATCAACCTTCCCAGAGTACATGTTCAGAGGTGGCAGTATAGAATTGGAAATCTAACTAAGATATCAAAATGAACCATCGGTTGCTGTAGTTGCTGTGGTGCGTTGTACATATTAACGCACATGGCTAAGTCTTGCTGCTGTTTTCTCACCTTGAAGGAAATTAATAAATAATTTCTACATTTCATTCCTGTTCATTTTTGGGCTTTCTGTCATGCAAATGCAGTTATGTAGCTTATCCATCACTGCTCACATGCCAGTGCACATGAAATCTAAATTTGGCACAATTCTCTGCCAATTTTCCTAAGAACTTTCAGAAGACGTGGCAGACAATGGTGAGAATAGTGCTTTATTTAGAGAAAATCAGTGCTGTGAGGAGGAATCCAAGATTTTTGTAGAACTCCTCATTAAATGTTATAGCCAAACACAACTACACTATGACTATACGAGATCACAATGCAAGGCTGAGGCTTGGAATAGCTTATCCAAGGCTGCCACCATGGAAACTGGCATTCAGCTCATGGGTGAATACTTCCATTACCATTATTTATTTTATTTTACATTTGTTGACCGGGCTAGTCTAGCTGGATATATGTCCATTTTCAGTAGAGGCCCGGGGAGAAAAGCTCCACACATTTCAAATAACGTTCACATCTACAGAAATACATATTTAGAATGCTAATACATTTTCTGTAAAGAAAAGAGAAATAATATGAGGTTGAAAATGTATAAAGTACATATAAAGAAGGCTACACATATTTGACTAGACTTAGTATAATTAAATGAAGTTACATTTAATTGTTGATAAAGAATGATAGCTAAGAAAAGAAAAGAAAATATAGTATAGATGTAGATAAGAAAGGAAGATAAAGGAAAGTGAAATGGAGAAGCAGTTAAGTAATACATCTAGAAGTAATATGTGACATTTTTTAGAGAATCAAGTAATAAGTAAGACTATGATAGAGAGGAAGCATAGTATTAGTTAAGATGAAATAGTTTCAGAGATGAGAAGCATAGTAGTTGTTAAGATGAAATAGTTTCAGAGATGAGAAGGTAGTTGATTCAAGTAATAAGGGATAAGTTGGTCAGTCAGGTTTAGAACAGGGGCACATCCAATGTGTTTTCAGGAGGAGTTTAAGTTTATTTTTAAACAGAGTAATAGAGGGAACTGTGGTAAGTTCAGAGAGAAGTAGGTTCCAGGTTTTTCCAATAGAATTAGAAAAAAGGGAGTCTCCAGCTCTATTGTTTGATTTATTGACATATACAAGAAATTTTTGTGAAGATCTTAAGGATTTCAGGTTATCATAGGGGTGAATAAGGTTAGATAGGATGGGTGTTTTGGCAGGTTGATAAAGTATTTTGTGGACGATGGCCAGTTGATTAAATTTCAGCTACTGCTGTAGTTCAAGCCACCCTAGATGCTTTAGATTAATACAGTGGTGTGTTCTGTATGGGTTACCTGTAGCAAATCTGGCTATGCTATTATAGGAGTTTTCTAGTTTCTTAAGGTTATTTTTTGACAGATTGGTAAATATGGGTGAGGCATAAAGAAGGGTGGAGATTAGATGGGTGTGGGCAATAGCTATTCTAGTTGCAGGAGTGAGGAAGGATTTGATCCTATAAAGAGAGCCTATTTTTTATTAGTTTTCAGAATGTTGTTGATATGGGCATCAGAGTTTAGGTTATTGTCTATGGTGATACCTAGTAGTTTGGTAGATAGATCTTGGGATATGAGTATACCATCATTGGATGATCCAGTGAAGTCTATTGGGGGAGATTTACTAGTAGGTGTAAAAAGGAGAAGTTTAGTTTTTTTAGGGTTTAATAGGAGACAGTGTTTTGTAAACCATAGTTCTACAGAGTTAAATATGTCTTGAGAAAGGGAGTGAAGTTCTGATACAGATGTGGCTGAGCATATAAGTGTGGAGTAATCCGCGTATTGTATACATGTATCTTGGGGAACTACTTGGTGAAGGTCATTGATGAATATAGAAAACAGGAGAGGGCCCAGTATGGAGCCTTGAGGAACACCAATATTAACAGGTAGATGGGTAGAAAGAACTTTGTTCCAGAGCACAACTTGATGTCTCTTATTTAAGTAGGAATGGAACCATTTTATAGCTATTTGTTTGAGAGACAGAGATTTGAGAATGTTTATGAGCATAGTGTAATTTACCATGTTGAAAGCCTTAGACAGGTCTATGAAAAGTGCAGAGGAGAGCTTGTTAAGATTACGGTTGTTATTGATAGTGTCAATAAAGGAAAGGAGGGCAGTAGTTGTGCTATGGGAAGGTCAAAACCCATGTTGGGAGTTGGAAAGCAGGTTATTATGGAGAAGGTGGTCTAGCAATTGCCTGTGGATACATCTTTCCATGATCTTAGATAGAGGAGGAAAGTAGGGCTATGGAGTGATAGTTGGAGAGTTCAGTGGAGTCTCCCCCTTTGTGAAGGGGAATAATATGAGAGACTTTCCAAAGTTTGGGGATATATCCTTCAGTGATGGTTCTATTGATGAGAATGGAGATGGGGTAAGCAATAGATTTAGCTGCTAACTGTAAGTATTCTGCGGGTAGTCGGTCAACAGAAGGTGTGCATGATTTCAGTTTTTGGATAAGGGTGAGAATAAATGCTGTGGTGATAGGTTGGAAGAGAAATGGAGGAGGTGGGTTAGAGTCAGAATTAGATGTTGTTATGTTTTGAGGAGAGAGCTGACAGGCAAGAGTTTGAATTGCTTTGGTGAAAAAGGTGTTAAAGGCGTTAGCAGTTTGTTTAGGATTGTCTTTGTCAGTGCCTTGAGGGTTAGGTGTGATAGACTGACTTGGATGTAATAATTGATTAATACTTGACCAGAACTTTTGAGGTTTATTCTGGTGGGTCTGCTGAAATTGTAGGTAATAGTTTTTTTTATCAAACAATATAGCTTTTTTTTTATTTCATTTCTCAGTTGTTTGTAGTTTTGGAGGTCAGCATGGTTTTTAGTTAAGCGTGATTTATTCCAGTATTTATTTCTGAGACGGATTTTTTGCTTGGTTTCCTTAGTAAGTCATGGAGCAGATTTAGTTCTTATCCTGATAGAGCGGGTAGGAGCATGGTGGCTGAGTATGTTTACGAAATGAGTATTAAAGTAATCAACAGCTTCATTAAGAGAAAGGTGTTTTAAGGGGGACCAATTACATGCGTTAAGATCACTTAGGAATAGATCTAAGTTAAATTTTTTCTTAGTTCTAATTGCCCTAAATATGGGTTGAATGGGTGGATTGGTTTTGAGCCTGATAATGTAGGTTAGTGAGTGGTCACTTATGTCATCATGGAGGGTTCCTAAGTCCTAAGGCTTCATAAGTCTGGGGTTGATTATTAATATGTATCCAATCTAAGGTGCTTTCTTTCTTGTTCTTTTTGTTTATTCTAGTAGGGGAGGTAATAGTTTGGGTAAACCTATAGAAATTAATATGGTTAGTAGGGCAGTTGTTATTGCAAACATTCCAATCCATGTTAAAATCGCCTAGGATTATGGTTTTTTGGGGAAGAACCAACAAAGGATGTTTTCGATGGTAGTGATGTTATTACCTGGAGGAACATAGATGCAAATCATATAGATAGATTTGACTGGGTTTAGCTGAAACTTGGTAATAAGTATCTCAGCATGTGAGTCTTGAGGAGGTTTTTGGTTAAAGATGGTTATTTGAAAATCAGATTTGAATAGAACAGCTACTCCACCACCTTTCTTGGTTACACGGTCAAGATGTATGATGTTGTAACCAGGTGGTAAAATTTCATTGTCTTTTGTTACTGATTTTAACCAAGTTTCTGTTAGAAAAATAATATCAAATGAGTAGAGTTCCAAGAGAGCATGGAGTTGTGTTATTTTATTATTAATGCTACGTGTGTTGAGGTGAGCTATTAAGAGTGAGTTTGGAGGTTTTTTAAGTGAGTGAATGGTAGAGGGGTTTGGGTTAACGAGTTGAGTGGTAATGGAGGTGTTTGGGCCTGGGTTTGGATGAATGTCTCCATCCTTTAGGGAGTGGAGTAGTGTTAGATATTGATTATTAGTGTATTTACTGAGAAGAAATGGATACCTTCTGGAATTAGGGAAGTTAAATCTAATGTGTGCTGTCCTATGGTATTTAGGTAATAGATAGTTGGGTATGGATGTAATGTTGAAATGGTCAGTGTGAGAGGCTAGTGAAGAAGAGGTAGATTGTTTAGTAGGGTATAGCAAGTTTGTATATACTGGGTGCTCATAGGAGGTTAACAGGTAGGCAAGAGTTAATGGAGGTAGAAGTTTAAGTATGAGTAACATTTGTAAGTGGATTATGGTGGGGAGTTTATTTATAGACATGGTAGATATAAATTATAACTATAGGTCCAGTGGTAAAGTTGGTGGGGTCAGGAAAGGTAAAAGAGAGAGATGGGAGAGATAGGAAGTTTTTGAGAAAAAAAGGCGGATAAATAGAGAAGATTATGTGATGGAAGTGTGACTGTGATGTGAAATGGAGAAGGGGTGTGGTTTGATAGGTATAAGGTTAGGACCTCTAGGGTAGGTGGGATTTGGGGGTAGGGTAGGGGAGGGGAACTGAGCCCGCCGGGCGAATGAAGCGGGTTACAGCAAGTAAAAGATGAGATCCCAGAGACAATCAGAAAGCTACCGATTGTAGAGGAGCTCTAGGTAATTCCAGGTGAGTGGGAAGTATTAGTACAATAATTAGTTAACAGGGGATAGTAGAGAGGGGAGAGGGAATATAGCTAACAGAGGGGGTAGTAATAGAAAAGAGGAGAAAAATGAAGAGAAAATAACAAGTAATGAGGGATATAATACTAGTGAAGAGAAAAATGATTTTAAGACGCCTAGTTAAGGGTGCCACCTGGTGGACAACAGCTTGAATTATAGCTAGTTGGCAAAGTAGAAATAAAGAAGAAAAAGTAGGTCAATTAATAGAACCAAGGCTAGATGGGTTAAAAGTAAGGTGAGATTTAGAACTGGCTGCTGGGAACCTGGCTCAGGAGGGAGACTTATAACATACACTACTTGTTTTTATGTCATAAAGAACAATTCTGTACACAGTTTTATCAGGGGGTCAATGTACTTTCTTTTACTCCTTAGTAGGAAGGGATTTAAAGCACAGGACAAAGGATTCTTAGGGATGCAGATGAGATGGAAGTCTTTAGTGACCAGGCAGGTAGATTCCCAAGTTCTTAAGGCAGAGAGGAGGTTGAGAGCTATAAAGGTTAGAGAAGGAAAATAACAGTTAGGTGAATGGCCAGCAGCAATTTCAGAGTACAGCTTACACAGTTAAGGAAAAATGCAGACAATTACATTGCTAAAAAGCACCTTTAACACATACAATTGCTTAAGTGAGACAAACATAATCAGTAATACAACAATAGCTAGGTCTAACACAAAATAAGATTAGGTCTTGTGTTTAGATGTTAGGTGTATTTATACCCTACTACAGAGAGACACAGCCGATTTGGTTGGCAGAGTCTGGTAGTTAGCCAGCTATGTATTCCTGCTGAGCAACTCAGAAAAATTATATTAGTAGGTATTAGGTGTGTCTTAAGAGGATGATGACAGTAATAATCAGTAAAGCAGCAAAATACAGGTGAAGCGTATCCAAACTAAGCCCTTCAGCTATCACATTAAAAAGCTAGCGCTCACAATTAGTTTAGCTTTAATAGTGAAGGCAGCATACAATTGTGCCCTAAATGCCACATTCAGTCATATCCTACCAAGTCTCCTTGCAATGCACTTTCAAAAGAGAGCAGGCTAGATCAAAGTGGCGTGGGTATTGACAAAATAAAATTAAAGATAATGCCAACACAGGTAGAAATTGCTGCTCTCAAACTACAATCGGTCTAGTTAGTAAGCCATGGAGCAGCTTGGCTCAATAGTTGTAAGTGTTATGAGGAAATAAAATGGTAATAGCCTCGATAACAATGAGCAATTGCAAGTGGTACTAGGCTTTCATTAAACACTGTCTATGCTGGTGCTAAATTAAACATTAGGACAGTTATTCTTGTACGAAAGACACAGCCCTGGGTCCAAAGTTGGTAGTGAGATAAGAGTAAAAGTAATTAGGCTCACTATTTGTGTTCCTACTCTAACCTGTGCAAATCATCATTAGGTAGTTCTTCTAGGGCATACGCTGAACAAATACAGCTGAAATATACGGCAGCTAATAGTGCCTTCACCACAATTAAAAAGTGAAGCGGCAGTTAATAATGCCTTCACCACAATTAAAGAGTGAAGCGGCAGCTAATAATGCCTTTACCACAATTAAAAAGCAAAGCGGCAGTTAATAATGTCTTCACCACAATTAAAAAGTGAAGCAATCTAAGATGAGGAAACTACCCTTAACGTTTATTTTTAATGCTCTCATGGGCAAATTAGTTAGTTGTAGGTCTTGGGAGCCAGCGCAGGACCCTCCCACTAAAGCAGCACTGCTAGGACTACTGCGTACATAGAAAGGAAGGATGGCGTGGTAGAACCCCATGAGGAGGCACTATGTTTGGTGAATCGACTAGTATGCTGTAAATAGTCAAGATAATAATTAGAGTTTTTAACGTCTAATGCAAAAATAAACATAGGCTAGCATTCAATAGTTACTTTGATATATAAGTGAGAAATAAGCAGTATTCAGCAGTTGTGAATAAAAAAAAAACAGAACTTACATTACAATGACCCGCTTAATAATCAGGATGATATTAGCCCTCTTTAACATCTAATACAGCAAACATAAGCTAGCATTCAATGATTACTTTGATATCAAGTGAGACATAAGAAATAAGCAGTATTCGGCAGTTGAGAAGAAAAACAGAACTTACATTACAATGACCCGCTAAATAATCAGCATGATAAAGACCTCTTTAACGTCTAATACAGTAAACATAAGCTAGCATTCAATGATTACTTTGATAACAAGTGAGACATAAGCAGCATTTAGCAGCTTAAACAAACAAAACTTACATTGCAATGACCCGCTGGGACCAGGGACACACAGCAGCCAGGGCAGGATGCGGGATACTAAAGATGGCGCCACGCAAGGTTACCTAACTATAAGCTTTTGGGGAGGAAGTGAGGTGAGAAGAGGAGGGGATAGGGCAGGTAGGGGGAAGGAGTCTAGGGAGGGGTAAAAGACCTGGGTAGGTAAGCTAGTATGGTGAGTATTCAGTAGCTAAAGGAATAAGTGCAGGGGTATAGGCACAATAATAGAAGGAAGGAGAGCAGGGATGGAGTCAGAAAAGTAGTCAGATAGAAGCACTAAGGGAGGAAGAAAAAGTGTAAGTCAAGTAAGATACGAGGGAGGATGTAGTAGTTCATAGAGCAAGTAAAAGATGAGATCCCAGAGACAATCAGAAAGCTACCAATTGTAGAGGAGCTCTAGGTAATTCCAGATGAGTGGGAAGTATTAGTACAATAATTAGTTAACAGGGGATAGTAGAGAGGGGAAAGGGAATATAGCTAACAGAGGGGGTAGTAACAGAAAAGAGGAGAAAAATGAAGAGAAAATAACAAGTAATGACGGATATAATACTAGTGAAGAGAAAAGGGATTTTAAGAAGCCTAATTAAGGGTGCCACCTGGTGGACAACAGCTTGAATTACAGCTAGTTGGCAAAGTAGAAATAAAGAAGAAAAAGTAGGTCAATTAATAGAACCAAGGCAAGATGGGTTAAAAGTAAGGTGAGATTTAGAACTGGCTGCTGGGAACCTGTCTCAGGAGGGAGACTTATAATATACACTACTTGTTTTTATGTCATAAAGAACAATTCTGTACACAGTTTTATCAGGGGGTCAACGTACTTTCTTTTACTCCTTAGTAGGGAGGGATTTAGAGCACAGGACAAAGGATTCTTAGGGATGCAGATGAGATGGAAGTCTTTAGTGACCAGGCAGGTAGATTCCCAAGTTCTTAAGGCAGAGAGGAGGTTGATAGTTTCTTTTACTCCTTAGTAGGGAGGGATTTAGAGCACAGGACAAAGGATTCTTAGGGATGCAGATGAGATGGAAGTCTTTAGTGACCAGGCAGCTAGATTCCCATGTTCTTAAGGCAGAGTGGAGGTTGGGAGTTTCTTTTACTCCTTAGTAGGGAGGGATTTAGAGCACAGGACAAAGGATTCTTAGGGATGCAGATGAGATGGAAGTCTTTAGTGACCAGGCAGGTAGATTCCCAAGTTCTTAAGGCAGAGAGGAGGTTGAGAGTTTCTTTTACTCCTTAGTAGGGAGGGATTTAGAGCACAGGACAAAGGATTCTTAGGGATGCAGATGAGATGGAAGTCTTTAGTGACCAGGCTGGTAGATTCCCAAGTTCTTAAGGCAGAGAGGAGGTTGAGAGTTTCTTTTACTCCTTAGTAGGGAGGGATTTAGAGCACAGGACAAAGGATTCTTAGGGATGCAGATGAGATGGAAGTCTTTAGTGACCAGGCAGATAGATTCCCAAATTATATATATAGACTTAAAAAGGTGCAAGTAGGACCTCCTTCACTGATGGGTGGAATATTATCAGACCCACATCCCATCCTATTTGAGTAAGCATAGTAGCCTATAATCAGGCAATACCACTCCATGACTTTCCAGCACAAACAGGTATAACATTTATTTATTTTTATCTGTTCTGTGTAGCTTCTGCAGAGATTGAAATAAATAGGGTGACAAATCAGAAGAGAATACAACAAATCAGAGAGGCCCGGGGTAAGTATGGGTCAGGTGTGACTGAGTGCCATTTTTTAATAGCAGTGATTGTAAAAATATTTCATCAGTTCTCTGCACATTAGTCCATAATTGCTTGACTCAGTAATACATGAATAGGCATACTCTATCTATGCAAATCATACATACCTGGGTGAATAGCTCTTGTAATATTACAGAAAATGTAGCTCTCTATAGGTTAAGATAACAGGCAAGTCCACAAACACCAAATTAGTAACCAACACAGGTGTGCAGAGTGAACACAGGACATCAGAATGAAGGAAGCAGCCAAGCTCAAGTCTTGTTCTGTAAACAATTTATTGATGTAGTTAAAATAATATTTTACCTCACTACTATGAACTTTTGTACTTTGATCTGCATAAAATGTAATCACATAGGTCTCAACCAAGTGGGACATAGCAACAGGTTCATGGACAGCAGTAGACAGAAGCATGCACAATCATGGAAAATATCAGGATAAAACTACTATTAGTCTATGTCACTGACATAACATATGTGATTGTGAATAATTATACATGGTTTTGCAAGACCAAAGTTGTACAACTGTCAAGTTTTGTCAGTAATCTATGAGGGGAATCAAAGACACCTTCCTCAAATATTAACATCTTTTGAAGGTGTTAAGAGGGACACTGTTAGACCTGTAGTTGAAATCATGAGCACTCCTGGCTAGTTTATTGGCTTCCATAACATGTATATGCCACAGTCCATACTTTCATGAATGTAACCCTTGTCATCAATATTGTCAATCAACTTTTTACTGTATGTATCACAGGAGCATGTAACACTATACCTCTCAACCTCTTAGAGAAAGAAATCTGGAAAAAGCCATAAATAATGGGTGAACAAATGGCCACATTTTTTTAAATGTTGCTCTTACAAACTTGAAAGTTGATAGAACAAGTTGTATTAGATTGGATTTTCTGATGAGTACGAAGTCTGAAATTCAAATGGCTGTCGTTTTTTTTTTCTTCAATTCTCAATGATTTGCCAGAAAACCACAATTTTATAAGAAATGGACCAAAAATAAGAGGCATATATCTGGACATTTTGCAAAAATCTGGACAGTTGAGGTATGTGCAACACACATACATCTTGCGTAACACCTAGAAGGAGATTCTGCATTGTCAGCTCCTAATGGCTAAGCATCAAAAAGAATATTTAGATATGGCCGATAAGTTGTGTGGTTGCTCATTATGGCAAAAGTGATACACTTGACTAACTCATCTTGGGAAGTACATTCAGAAGGGTTTTTTTTTACTCAATTATTGGTGTGATGAGGGCTGGGAACAATGGGACTATAATGCCCTTTGATGTGGATGTCCCACACATACTCAGAAGTTGTGTTACATACAAAAAAGTAGTCACCACTGTGGGCAAATGCTGGTGGTTGTTCCAAATACCATCCACCTGAGTACACAGGTCACATACCACTTGGTCAGCTCATACTGGTGTGCTATCTATATTGTAATTAGCTTGTATATTTGTTTTCATAAAGGAAATATTCAGCCCATGAATTTGTGATCATCTACTGTGTCTTCATGGATCTGGCAACAATTCTTTGCCGGTGTTAATACTGTCTGCATTATACAAATACAAATCTTGGATTCAAAGATTGCCCACAATTTGCAGTGATCCACAAAGCTGGCTAGGCACTGGATGCTTAAGTTTGTCTTGGCATCTATTACTTAAATAATGAACAGGGAAGGGCCTAGCAGACCTGGTCATTGGAGTCTAGATAGAGGTGACTTCACACACTTCAACATAATGTGTCCTGTATGTGATCGATTTCTCTAGCCACTTGGTGATGTAGGTGTTTATTCCCACTTGAGATAGTTTCTGTGTAATACCTGATTGTGGGTTTGTGGCAAATGCCTTGACCAGGTCAAGTTATGCAGGATAGTAATGTTTTCTTCATGCATGCGTCTGTTGACCTTCTTGAAGATATCAAACAGATTTAACAGACATGATGTAGCCTTAACAAATCAAATACAGGTTTGGCACACAGAAGATTACTTATGTCCTTTTTGATAAGGCCAATGATGACTCATTCATTTGCCTCACAAATGAGAAGAGTCAGGATTATGGGTCAATAAGTCCATGCATCATGTGATACTCACCCCCAGTTCAGATGGATGACTGCTGCTGCAGTACACCCATCTACAAGAACATAGGCTGACTGGAGGCTGTGTTTATGTAGGGATAAAACTGTGTCTGTTAGGTCAGGTTTTAAGTCACACTATAGACAACCTTGGATGTTATCACGGCCTATTGATTCTGTGTTATTAGCCTTAGAGAGCACACAGATTAGCTGCTTTCCTGAGAAGATATACTGAGTAATGTTTGCATGTATACTCTGGCTGATGGCCAGTGGTGACAGAGGGGTGAAGTGTGGGACACACTGTCAGCCAGCAGATTGTCTATTTTCTCTGGATGAGTATGAGTGGTAGCATCCAGAAACAGCTCTGTATTTAGTTGTATATTTCCCTTAATGTTTCACATTTATTTAAATAAATAATTTGTCACAACACCTCCAAATATATCCTTGGGTATGCATCACATGCCACACAGTGGTACTGTTCACACAGGTCTAGCAATGTCACATAATTACATCATATGCACAACATATGCCTATATGTTTTTCATAGTAAAGCTGTATTTGCGTGCCCTGATACCATATAAGGATTCATTACAAATAATTTGGTCGTGGTTAACGCAGAACAATTACTGACACAAATGTTGATAGTCACACAATAGTGCTGATGACCACATCAATATACCTTGGGGTAGGTAAAAAAACTTTCTTACACTGTGAAGGACACCAATGAGGAAGAGAAAAGGCAAACACTACTAAAAACTCCTGATGTCCACCACGGCAGTAAAACTTAATAGTAAAATCAAAACTTTAATAAAAAGAATATAACATAAAATAAGCAGTCCTCAGTCTTCCAATAAGCGCTTTCGGCAAATAAGCCTTCCTCAGATCGTATAAAAAGGACTGTTCAGCTTTTGTATTTTCATTTAGTTCTCTGACACGCCCTTGTTGCAAACCAAAAGGAGGCCAGCTAGCAGAGAGGTATAATTTCCTTCATTGTAATTAAAGGGGCAGTGCTTCTCTTTACTGTAGGACTGTATATGAGAAAACTAATAGCTATGGATGTGAATATATTATATGAATGAAGCAACATTCATGTAAACTTGCTAATCATATTCCTTCTATTCTTAAGTGCAGGTTTTAATGGCACAATAGTATTCAAGCCTGGTGATCTGTTTGCTCTTAAATTAATTATCCAGCATGTTTCCCTTAGCTCTGTGCGATTATGAACATCACCTCCTCTTGTATTCTGACAGACTGCCTCTATGGCCTTAAATACAAAGTAATGAGAAGGATACTGTGCTACGTGGGCTGCTAAGGCATTATTGGGATCTTTCTGTTTGATGTCTCTCAAATGTCTGAGGATACGTTCCTTAAGACGTTGATCTGTTTTGCCAACATAGAAAGCACTACATTGGCAGCAAGTCGCTAAGTATATGATGTGGGAACTAGTACAATCAGCATAGACATTAAAATTGTACTGTTGCCTGGAGTATGGATGTACAAAAACATTGGAGCTGTCAATGGAGTTGCAAGCTTTGCATTTTAAGCACTTGAAAGTGCCCTTTCTATTAGAATTGGGCCTATTTCTTTCAAAGCCATCTTTGTTGCAAATGAGACGTTTCAAATTCTTCTTATTCTTGTATAGGAATCTGGGCTGTTCCCCTACAATGTCTCGGGTCTATATTAGATGAATGAAAGTTCATCTTAGCGAACGCTCACATGAGCGAATATCCAGGTACTAGAAACTGCAATTGTGGCCACACCCCCCCCCCAAATATATATTCCAACTTCGAGATCGCACTACAGTGAGGAAAGGGCAAATATTCCCATCTTCACTGTACCACGATCTTGCAATTGTGGTTTCGAGTTCCGCAATATTCGATCATGTGAGCGTTCACTAAGATGAACTTTCGTTCATCTAATATAGACCCAATGTCTCTTATTTTGTCATCAGTTGTCAATACCGGCCAAAACTTCCTAATAACTTCACATACTTGCTTATTGTCAACAGTGTATGTTAACAAACATTTAAGTTGCTGTGATTGAGTTTTAAGATCCAGGCTCTCATGATGACTCGATGTGGGTTCAGAGAAGTAGGGACGTCCCTTTCCTCTCCTTAATTCCTGTAGATCATGCTTCAATCTTAGATTCTTTCTTTTATAGGATCTTTTACTTAAATGTGTCTCAATATTTCTCTGTTCTGCTACAAAGTCTGCATTCTCAGTACATAATCTTGAGGTTCTTAAGATCTGATTCTCAAAGATGTTATCAAAAATATGTCCTGGGTGCATATTCCCCCATGCAGATAATGATTTCTCCAGGTTTCTTTTTTTATGAATTCCTGTACTGATACCTCTATCAGGATGCAGATGAATCTTTACATCCAGAAATTCTATGGTCTCCGAAGAATGTTTAACCACAAACTCTAGAAAATCAGTGCTCTCGTTGACAAAGTTGACAAAAAGGTCCAATTGTGTAGAGCTGCCTCTCCAAAGGATAAAGACATCATCCACAAAATGGCCGTAGTACACTAGATATTGTTTCCAAGTGCTGGGTATCAGTTCATTATGTTCCCACTCAGAGTAACTATTTGCACATGGGGTGCCCATAGCCACACCCCATGTCTACAAATAGAAAGAATCCCCATACATAAAGATGTTATTTTCCAATACAAGTTCCAGCAAGGAACATATTGGTTCTACTTTCATACTGTTCCTTGCTAGGAAAGCTCTTATTGCCTGTAGACCATAGTCATTCGGAATCACCGTAAACAAACTCTTGATGTCCATTGTCACTAGTAACAAATCTTCATATTTCTTGAGGTCCTTAGTAACTAAAAAGAGTTTTTCCAGAAAATCTCCTGAGTCCTTCAATACAGTTCCTGCTAGTGGCAGGGCCTTCTTTAATTCATTCTCCACGTACATGGAAACAGGTTCAGTTACCCACCTCCTACCAGAAACTATGGGACATAGGGGTGGGTCAACTGTATCCTTGTGAATTTTGGGGAGTCCGCTGATGTATGGAAACATAGGTTTAGGGCAATCAAAGAACTCATATAGTTCTTGTGAGATATTTGCCTCTATCAATAGATCATATAGACGGCTACGAAAATGATCTACCTTAGTCATAGCCTCACTGTAACTTAATCTCTTATACATTCTTTCATCATCCAACATAGAAAACATTTTATGCCTGTACCATACGGCTTCCATCACTACTATACATCCTCCCTGATCAGCAGGCTTGATGACCAAGCTGTCTGTCTCCTTTAGCTGCTTCAGCATTTCATTCTCATTAGTAGTTAAATTGAAGAAACGTCCTTGTCCTTTGGTTGTATTACCCTTTATTTGAAGATTTCATCTTCACATAATCTCAAGAACATCTCCACTGATGGTGGATTAGGAGGAACAAAGCTACTCAATTTTGTATAAGGTAGCCGTCTACTGTCATTTGCTTGTCCAAAAATACATTTTAATGCAAGGTTCCTGCAAAACATTCTGATATCCAGCACAAATTCACTAATATCAGACGGTAAGGCTGGAATAAAACTCAGACCCTTGTCTAACAAGGAAATCATATCAGGGCTTAAACTCTTATTAGAAAGATTCACTACTAAACTTGGTTCAGATCCAATTAAAGTGTGAGCTTCTTCCTTTTCCGTTCTTGACTCTGTGTTCTTTGAGTCCTGTGATGGTTGAAATAGGAAAAAAACGGCAAGGACCAATTTATCGGTGCATGCATTGCCCCTTCTTTCGGTCTAGTTGCTAGATTGGGGGCTAGGAGAGCATTCCTGTTGCTGGTTTCTGCACCCATAGTGGCTGTACTACTAGACGCTTCTCTTGAATCTGTTTCAGATATTACAAAATTGGAGGTCGGCACTGATGAGTTAAGAATAACAGGGTTGTGAATGGAAGGTTCCAGATCAGTTAAACTGACATGAGTAATCACATCTTCTCCATTAGGTCTAGAAAAAGGTATCTTCTTCTTATGTGGTAGAGCTTCCCGCCCCTTATTATTGAATTCCTCTCTCGACCATTCAAAGATATGGCCTCTCACAAAATCCTGATGGTCACGGGCTAGCTTTTTAACCTTCTACTGTCTTAGCTTCGCTTCATAAGCATTCAAGTTACTCTGTAGTTGTTCTAGGCTATTCAGATGTGAGTCATGCAGCTCTAAGCTTTCCAATTCAGTCTGCTTAGTTGATATAATCGCTGCCACCCTTTCCTGTTCCGGCTTGAAAAATTCTATCAGCAAGTTCATGTATTTTCGACTTGTTTCAAGATTTATAATTTGCCATTTTGCGAGCAGATCCAGATAAGTGTTCCCATATGAGGGTAAACACTTCACTCGCATACCCCGAGGTACAATTTGATGGTGCAAGCACGCTTCCATATGGAAGCATTGCCACTGCAGTCTCTTGAGCCAGTAAGCTGCATTCTCCACTTCCCGAAATATACAATTAAAATTATTATCAGGAACTGATGCAACAACTGTGGAAGCAGCTACATTACCCAAATTCAGATCTAAAAGCGGGTTCAATAAGTCTCCCGATAGATTAGAAATATTGCATGTTCTGAGTTTGTCATTCAGGTTCAATTGCTGGCTCGCCATGTTCAGTGTAAGAAACAAAAACAGTCAATAGGTAAAAAACTTTCTTACACTGTGAAGGACACCAATGAGGAAGAGAAAAGGCAAACACTACTAAACCTCCTGATGTCCACCACGGCAGTAAAACTTAATAGTAAAATCAAAACTTTAATAAAAAGAATATAACATAAAATAAGCAGTCCTCAGTCTTCCGATAAGCGCTTTCGGCAAATAAGCCTTCCTCAGATCGTATAAAAAGGACTGTTCAGCTTTTGTATTTATAAGGCATCACAGCCATTCCTCATTTATTTCTCTGACACGCCCTTGTTGCAAACCAAAAGGAGGCCAGCTAGCAGAGAGGTATAATTTCCTTCATTGTAATTAAAGGGGCAGTGCTTCTCTTTACTATAGGAATGTATATGAGAAAACTAATAGCTATGGATGTGAATACATTATATGAATGAAGCAACATTCAAGTAAACTTGCTAATCGTATTCCTTCTATTCTTAAGTGCAGGTTTTAATGGCACAATAGTATTCAAGCCTGGTGATCTGTTTGCTCTTAAATTAATTATCCAGCATGTTTCCCTTAGCTCTGTGCGATTATGAACATCACCTCCTCTTGTATTCTGACAGACTGCCTCTATGGCCTTAAATACAAAGTAATGAGAAGGATACTGTGCTACGTGGGCTGCTAAGGCATTATTGGGATATTTCTGTTTGATGTCCCTCAAATGTCTGAGGATACGTTCCTTAAGACGTTGATCTGTTTTGCCAACATAGAAAGCACTACATTGGCAGCAAGTCGCTAAGTATATGGTGTGGGAACTAGTACAATCAGCATAGACATTAAAATTGTACTGTTGCCTGGAGTATGGATGTACAAAAACATTGGAGCTGTCAATGGAGTTGCAAGCTTTGCATCTTAAGCACTTGAAAGTTCCCTTTCTATTAGAATTCGGCCTATTTCTTTCAAATCCATCTTTGTTGCAAATGAGACGTTTCAAATTCTTTTTATTCTTGTATAAGAATATGGGCTGTTCACCTACAATGTCTCTTATTTTGTCATCAGTTGTCAATACCAGCCAAATCTTCCTAGTAACTTCACATACTTGCTTATTGTCAGCAGTGTATGTTAACATTTATTTAAATAAATAATTTGTCACAACACCTCCAAATACATCCTTGGGTATGCATCACATGCCACACAGTAGTACTGTTCATACAGGTCTAGCAATGTCACATAATTACATCATATGCACAACATATGCCTATATGTTTTTCGTAGTAAAACTGTATTTGCGTGGCCTGATACTATACAAGGATACATTACAAATAATTTGGTCATGGTTAACGCAGAACAATTACTGACACAAATGTTGATAGTCACACAATAGTGCTGATGACCACCTCAATATACCTTGGGAATATCAATACAATTGTCCATACAATGAATTCCACAAGGGTGTAATTGAATCAGAATGTAATATTTTTGTGTATATTACAATATGTGGATGAAATGAGACTCATGTGCTCATGTAATCGGTATGAATTTATATTGATGTATGTTATAAAGCATTTATTGATGGTAGGTATACACATGCACACATGTACCATACTGCAGGTGTCATTGTGATGCTTGAATACTAACTGTGTAGAATGTTGATCTGCTCAACTACAAAAACACATGCCTTAGTAAACCAAAACTATAGACAGTATCCTCCCAGGTTATGGTTTTCATAGAGCATACTACTGCAGCTGTTATGGAAGGAATATGTAATTAAACATCAGCAGTGGCCATCAATAACTTACCTCACATCACAGATTGTAATACCTTCTTATAGGCCTACTGTGCATCCACACCTCAGCATAGCACATGTCAATGACAGCAACAACATGTGAAATATTCATAGGGTCATAGGACATTAGTAAGTAAATGGACAACATCACATAAATTCCTATCCATTATTTTGCCATTTAAAACAAACTTCATATATCTGTATGAAGGAAGTTAGTAAGGTATGTGTGTATGTGTATATTGTTTTGGTTGCAGTAGATAATGCCAATGTCCATATGTGACATGTGCACCGCACCATAACAGAATTGGCAATCACACATGCAGTGCTCTGAAGATGGCTTGCAGAGGCTCATGGATTGACTCTTCTTCATGATGTGTGTATGCATATTTGAAATCAGGACATCTAGCACTCCTCTGCCGAAAAGATGCCATGTTGCCAGATGAAAAAAGAAATTGGTGGATGTATGGGGCTGTGTTAAAGGTTCTCCTATGTTATAGTGGAATGAATAGTGATTCATAAGATCATACATTGACCGTAATGTACCACCATCCACTAACACAACAGTAGACTGGGTCTGATTTGAACATTACACCTGCGTAGGTATATAAGATGACTTCCATACAATGTAAAACTAACACCACCGCATATGTCTGACTTTAACACAGTCACTTTGCACTTTATGGAGTATGATAACATCACTGCATGCTAAGAAGAACACATTGGCAGTAGTGTCTGACATGCATGTTTTGTCACATCTTGGTGTAAAGTTGTGTAAAAAGAATATTTGAAACTATACACACTCAAATTGCCTGCTGTCTAATTAGAACTCCTATATATAGGCAAAGTAGCTTGAAAGCAAAGTAGTTAATTTTGATGGCACAACACAAGTTTGTCTTGAATACTATCAGAGTGCATGTTATACAGGATGACCACACCTCTCAACCTTTTATTACAAGAAATCTGGACAAAGCCATAAATAATAGAGGAATAAAGGCCCCAAAATAGGGGCATTTTTTAAATATTGCTTTTACAGACTTAGAAAGTTAATATAACAGGTTTTGCATTTGCATGAATCTTATATAGGTTATGAAGGCTAAAACTCAAATTTTGGTCATTAGGTGTAGCGATTAGCATTGTCGCCTCACAGCAAGAGGTTCTCCGGTTCGATTTTCAGCTGGGGCACCTGCGGTGTGGAGTCTGCATGTCCTCCTCATGGTCGAGTGACATTTAAACACATTCAGGTAGGTGTGTGCATGAATGGGTGTGCCTTCTTTGAAGGTTGGGCTTTGGGCTGGCACCTCGGCATCGTAAAAATCCACTGCCAATCATTAGCAGTCTGGAGTTCCGCTGTGGCAACCCTTAGCCAGGAAAAGCCGAAATACATTAGTTTATTTTCTGACTTCTGTCCTCAATGATTGGCCAGAAAACCACAATTTTTGGAGAAACAGACAAAAAATATGAAGAAAAAGTCTGAACTGTTGTGAAAATATGGACAATTGAGAGGTATGAGAATGATATCAACTATGTATGTTACAAAAAGATGTTCAAAGGATGCTCTGACATAGCTGTGGACTCACATATCATTCTAAAATTGTCAACATAATGATTGTTGAATGCACAAGAAAACCAGTTAACCACAGTAATATTAGAAGTACTACCTGACTATCTACAGAGCATAGTACTTAACACAAGCACCAACGCACAAGTCTGGCTCGTACAGTATCAGACAACACTTTGTAGCTGATCACATCAACAGAATCTCTTGAGAAGCAGATAGCAATAGGAATGTCTCACATGTTGATCTAAAATGGTCTCTTGAATTTCAACCAAGTGAACACAGGCAAGCACACACAAGATGATTGCAGTGAGAGTAGAATTCCTACCTATCTACAGAGCACAGTACTTAAAGCAAGTGCCGCAGCACAAGTATGGCTTCCACACTGTCAAGCAACACTTTGTAGCTGATGAAATCAACAGTGTCTGTTGAGAAGATGGTAGTAGGAGTGCTTCACATGTTTATCTGAAATGGTCTCTTGAATGCCAACCAAGTGAACACAGATACACACAGACACACACACACACACACACACACACACACACACACACACACATACACATGCCATTTGATTGCAGTGAGATTAGATCCCCTACCTAAGTACACCAGCTAGAGACTAGAGAACTCAGTACTTAACATAAGTGCCACAACACAAGTCTGACTTTTACAACATTGCTGGATAACTTATAGAGGGTGACATCATCACTGGATGTTTGAGAGAAGATGTTGGGAGGCCTGTATGAACTCGATAGGTAGCAATGTATGACTATCAAAATATTTGCACTCCATGGGACTGGATTGCTGACAGTAGGATGCAGCTATACTCTTCTGACTACATAAATAAACATACCAGATGACTGCAGTGAGATAAGAACACTTATGTAAGTACACCAGCTAGAGAAATCAGTACTTAACACAAACACCACAGAACAAGTCTGACTTTTATAATGCTGCTGGACAACTTATAGTTGATGTCATCATGGTTGGATGTTTGAGAGAAGATGCTGGGACTGTCAAAATATTTGCACTCCAGGAGAATGAATTGCTGACAGTAGGATACACAGTTACATTCTTTTGGAGTATGTATTTGCCTTGTCATAGTGGTCTTTATATTGTAGATGATGCCATCATTATTATATGATCTGTTTAACATATTATGTTATAAGAGTGGTGTGCAAAGTGTGGATGTGCTGTATTCTATTGGATTTCCAATGTGCAGGTATACTTTAAGAGACAGCTTTTCAAACTAGATGCAAACAGCTATCAGGTATGCATGTAGCAGATGTAAGACATATGCAGCTGTTTCCCAGGATGCTGTGTACATTATACACTTAAATTGTCACATACAGACACACACATTTTGTGTGATCATATTTGAGTGTTCACATTTGTGACAAATTGATGTCCACATTAATACAAGCATAAGACAATCTTAATGTGTATTATTATAAAGGTGTACATGCTATGTAACAATATTTTTTGTATTGATTTTTGTAGTGTAGCTGATATTTGATAACAAGTACTGAGATACCAAATTTCAAGGACATGAGTATAAATATGTGTTCATACATTAAAAGGTGCCTTCTCTAAGGTTGTGCTTCTACAAAGACTTTAATGAGATTTAGATTAACTAGATAGTAAACATAAGTAATACATGCTAATAAGAACTTTACATAGCTGTGGGCCAAGCAGCTGGTTTGTGCAATTGATGGCTAAGTGTTTGCACATTTGGGATACACATTTACGGACTCCACTTGAGCTTGAGAAGTACTTATCCATACTGGTTATGGTGGACACAGCTAACAGATACTAATGCTCATAAATACTTCATGTCAGATATGTTGCTTGATAAATTGTATAACCTTAAAAAATATGTATGCTGCTTTCCCCATCTGTGCATTGTTAAGCAATAAGGAAACATGGGTCTCAGTTTCATTCAGAAAATTCTAAGAGTTGTATTGGTTCACTTTCCTTCACATAAACACGCTAAGCAGAGAGGCATAGCAGTCAGCAATTTAGACAGTACTGAGTGGAAGAAACACATCTGTTGCCTAGTTGACTCTGTGGCAGGTGGTGTAAGAGCACTGAGTTTTTATTTTGAGAAAAGATTATGATACAGAGTTCAGATCCAGCTCTATCTAATATTTTACATATGTATTCATAATGTCATTAAATAATTACATGTGATAATTATTGAAAATGTGAGAAGGAATGACTACAGTGAAGTACTGTATAAAAACAAACAGTACTCAAGTGATTTATGTCAACAGTGCACACATCGAGTTACATATTTATACAGTCATCAGTCCAAAAAAGTATTTTATATGAAATGTTTAATACAAGTGCCCTTTTTGCTTTAACTGTGTGTTTCCTCAGTGAAGCAGGTTTAAGCAGCATGAAATAAGAAGGTTAATGTGCAGTTGGCATTAGTTTTTGGTTTGGATGCTGTTGTAACTGTCAATTGATTTAACTTTGCAGACATGTGTTAGGGGTATAAAGTTTATGACCTGACACATTTTTGATGTCTTTACACACAGTAATGTGTACAATGTGGGATTCAAACCTAGGTAAAATAGACAAAACATATTCTTCCCTATATGCATTTTTTTCATCCTTGCCACAGTGCTTGTTAGATATACTCATTAATTATATATTCACAGGACAGAGTAAGGGGTCAACCAGGTATGTATATAACCTGACAAGGTCCTGGGTTATACATTCGTGTGTGTGACTATCAATGAAGTATGAAGTCCCTCCAAGGCCAGAAAATACTATTACAATTATAGAAACATAATTGTCAGTATGCCCTCAGTCATGCATATAATTCATATCAGCATATGAGCTCGAGTGTTATACATAGTTATTGTTATGTATGATTATGTTTACATTGATCTTTATTTTTTTTTAAATTGAGTGGACAAGCATTAATACAATTGATAGTGTGCTAGATTAGAACTCTGGCTCACCTCCATTGTGAGTATTAACTTATACCATTTGTCACAGTTAAGGTTAGACTACAAGTGTATTTTTATATTCATTACTGTGCAGAGTGCTCACTGCATGTGAGACCTCACCTGCTTATTAGTTATACATATATATCAAAAGGGTTGAGTGTTTAACAGTTTATGTGTGTGACATGAAAGCTCAGAAAATAAATGTTTAATTGTACAACCATAATTATACTGATATACAAAGTTACATATTTAATATTATGTCTGATATCCTGTGTAAGCTTGACAAATCTGCTAAAGATAGTTATTTCTATGTGTAATTATTTTTCTAATGTTAATTTTTATATAAAGTAAAGTGGAACAGCAGTAATAAAACTTTGGCCTCTGCAGTATTAGAACCAAGGCTCACCTGTATCATAGCCTTTAACTTACACCTGCTACCACAGGAAAAAACTTGGCTGCTGTATATTTTCATATTCATTACTATGTAAGGGTGCTGACAGCCGTCCAATGCCACTTAGCGTGTTTGCATGGTGACAAACAACAAATGATAGAATGCATTGATTTTGAAACTGACAAGTGTCCCCTTCTTGTCTGGATATTAGACCTTGTTTGCATGAAGATAAGTGATGTGCAAACATGACAGACAAAGCTAAACATGCATTATTGTAACAAGTTTTTATTCGTTTTCATCATTACAAGGTAAACGTGGGACTGGAACCATGATCTAAATATACTATATACTCTAAGCTTCATCATGTTTAAAAGGCATACTACACATACACACGATGCACAACTGTAACTTATGCAGTCTTTTTCATACAAGTAACTTCCTATTAAATTTAATGTATTTATCCATTTCACTGTGTTTGCACTGTCATTTTCAGTGCAAATATTAATATTATTAAAAAAGCAACATAAAAAGGTAAAACATTAAAAAATAAATTTTGACACAAATTACATCATCACCAACCCCGTTTTCCTGATTTTTCTACATGGGGTCAGGGTATCGTGTTAACTGTCAACAACTCTCTCAATTCAGTGCCACACTCCTGCCTTCTTCAACACTCATGACTGACTGCCGCAGATCTTCTTTCACACAATCCATCCACCTCTTTGCTGGACATCCTCACTTCCTTTTACCCTCTTCCTGTCTGTCCCAAATCATCCTCAACAGATTGACTTCTGCTTCTCTACACGTGTGCAAACCACCGTAATCTGTTCTCTTTGATCTTTTCAGCAATTAGACCTACTTTGGCTTCTGCTCTTATGTCCTCCTTTCTTCATCTGTCCCACATTGTGCATCCTATCACCTTTCTCAGGGACTTCATTTCCATCACCTCTAGCTTCTTCATATTTTCTGCCTTTACTGTCCAGGTTTCTGTACCATACAGTAGTACTCCTCACACAAATGTCTTGTACACCTTACTTTTCAGCTTCTTTGGCATTCTTCTTTCATAGACTATACCTGATACTCTACGCCAGTTGGCTGCAGCCCCTCTGATTCTAGCTTTGGTTTGATCTCTTCATTCAGACTACCCTTCTCCTCAACTACTCCTCCCAGTCTCTTGAAGCTGTGTACCTGTTTCATTAACTTCCCTTCTGTCTCTATTCTCAGCTTCTTCTGATTTCCCCAATTTGCTGCCATTACCACAGTCTTATCTCTGTTTAGTTTCATCCCATGTGCCTTCAGATTTGCATTCTATTCTCCTATCCTTTGCTGAAGTTCTAGTTCAGAGTCTGTACTGCTACACTGTCTGCATAAAGCAGCTTTGTTGATCCACCCCCTCCAACCTGTTTACTAATGTAGTCCATCACCAGTATGAACAGCAGTGGGCTCAGAGCTGAACCCTGATGTACACCCACACCCACTGGGAACCCCTCTGTAGGCTGATCACTGCCCATACGTGAGAGTCATTGGGTGCTTGTACATAGCCTGCACTAATTCTACCAATATTTCTGGGACTTCAAACCACTGCAGTACTGCCCAGATCAGCTTTCTTGGGACCTTGTCATATGCTTTCTCCAAGTCTAGGAATGCCCAGTTGGACTCTCTCTCCTCATCTCTAGCTTCTTCTCAAGTATCTGTCTCAAAGCAAGAAATGGTGTAGGAATTATGGTGAGAGAGAGGCTTCAGAAGGCAGTAAGGTATATTATCAGAATTAATGACAGACTCACGGCAGTCAGACTCTAGTGTAATGATAGGGCAATATTCATAATCTCAGCTTATGCCCCACAGCAGGGTTGTGATAATGAGGAAAAGAATGCATTCAGACAGCAGTTGCAGGACCTACTAGATAAAGCAGGACAACAGGAATTGGTGTTGATAATGGGTGACTTGAATGCACATATCAGGGTAGGCAGAACAGGATATGAGGACTGCCTGGGTCTACATGGGTGGGGCAACAGGAATAAAGAAGGAGAAGCCATTCTAGACTTCTGTCTGGCAAATGGCTTGATAGCGGCCAACACATGGTTCAGAAAGAGTGACAGTCACAAGATCACATACAAGAATAGTCAACATGCAACTCAGGTAGACTTCCTCCTAGTAAGGAAAAGGCACTGAGGCAGAATCCATGATTGCAAAGTCATCACCAGTGAAACAGTCGGCCCACAGCATAAACCACTAGTTGCTACAATCAGCTGCAAGCAGTGGTCAGAGAAGGCTCTAAGGTCAACAGAGACCAGGCTGAAGACTTGGAAGTTGACTGGATATAAAGTACAGCAGCTCAAGGAATTACTCAGGGCTCTAGCAACCCAAGAAGAGGAGGAAATAGGTGGAGTTTAAGAAGAATGGCTGCACCTAAAAACAGCATGTGTTAAGACTGCAGAAAAGATATGTGGCAAAACCAGGTATGGGAATAAGGTACATAAGGAAAGCAGGTGGTGGAATGCAGAAGTCCAGGAAGTCATCAAAAGAAAAAAGGAGTAAAGAAAGAAGTGGGAGACAGAAAAGACTACTGATTGGCTAACAAAGAAGCTAAGAAAGAAGTTGCAATAGCAAAGAATAGGGCACCAGAGGCACTGTACCAACTTCTCAAAAGTGACTCAATAAGGGGCACAAAGAAACTATATCAGGTTGCAAGGCAAATACAGAAAGATAAAGAAGATAGTCAGACACCCTTCATAAGGGATGCCAGCACCAACCTGCTCACCAGCCCAGAGGACATCAAAGGCAGATGGAAGGGTTTTTTCCAGCAGCTTCTGAATGAAGAAAAGTCCACAGAAGCTGTACTACCCCAGAAACTGCCTACGATGAGAGAAGAAGAGGAGCCCATCCTAGACGAAGTAAGAACAGCACTAAAGAAGATGAAGTCAGGGAAAATCAGCAGGCTCAGATGAGGTCACAGCAGATACAATAAAGATTCTGGGTGAGATAGGGAAGAAATGGCTCCTGAGGGTAATAATAGTAGTGTGGAGAGAAACGTATATCCCATATGACTCAAGCCAGTGTACAAGAACAAAGGGGACATCCACAACTGTGGGCAATACAAAGGCATTAAACTCCTATCACACTGCAAGAAAGTTCTGGAGAGGGTGATTGATAAACGCATAGACAGAGTAGTAGAATGTAAGATGGGAAATTAGCAGTGTGGATTCAGATCAGGATGCAGCACAAATTACATGTTGCTATACAAGTCTGGATTTGAACTGTCAGACTACTGAGCCAGAAAAATACAGTAAGAGGGTCTTACCTTTCTTTGCAACAGGGATGAAAATCATTGTGCATGTAAGCCAGTCCCATTTCCACCACCATCTTATAAAGACATATAACACTTGCACAGTTCTCAGTTATTTGTACATGTGTTGCTTACATATTTAGTGCAATGAATCTGGAGTGGCCTTAGGTCAACTGGTGCCCTAGGCAAAAGGGCTCCATGGCACCTCCCCACCACACCACCTGCTGCCCCTATCCTGGTCTACCTACACCAAATAAATACTGGAAAAGTGCCCCTAGTAGAGTGTCTCCCTAGGTGGCCACCTAGTTGGCCTATGCCTAAGGCCGGTTATGCAATGAATGCTCACACAATCATTTATGAGTATTGTTTGCACCAGTGCAGCTGTTTCTTCACTTTATATTGAGTTCATTCTTCTCTTATGTGTGCTGAACTCTCATACATGCAGTCTGTAGGCCATTTTGTATCATTGTCCATAAAATGTATGACAATATGATAGGGCAGTAAAATGCAGTTTTCATTAAAGTAGATTTTGGTTATTAGTGCACAGAAAGTGAGAAGTTTGTTCACTTCCATTTTGAAGGCGTGCTACACTTTGTAAGTGTATCCTGGCTGACACACCCACTGCAGGTATAGAGTCTGAGTTGTTGGTGTGTATTCCTTCTCCCTCCCACTAATCATTTGCATTTGCGATCCATTAGCAATAATCACTAATGCAGTACCTACACTACGTTTACATCTGCTAAACAAAGCCAAACTTTTTGGATTCAACAATCCCAGTGAGTTCACACCACATTTTCATCTTCACCATGCCCAAAAGCCTGAATCTACACACAGAAGGTGTTATAAGAGATCTGCGAACACAGATTGAGAGCAACCCCTCTTTTGACCACCACGTTGCCACTGTGGTCAGAAAGTCCTTCTATGTGGCACATCTCATTACTAAGGGTTTTGCATCCAGGAATAAAGAGATCATTGTCTCCCTCTACTCTTCCCTCATTAGGCCAATCATTGAGTACAATGCCCCATTTGGCATGTATCTCACTAAACACCTGCAACAACTGGAGAGGCCGCAAAAGTACCTCACAAAGATGATCCTAGGCCTTAAACATTTGTCGTATATGGACAGACTCAAAATCCTCCAACTATTCTCAGTCTCATATCGCCTACTTAGAGGCGATCTTTGCTTGACTTATAAAGCCATGTCTGACCCAGCTCTGTTAGAAATGCTGCATCTAAAGAAATCTCAATCCCTCTGCACCACATGCTCCAGAGACCTCAATCTCATTACCACAATCAACAGAACATGCTGGAGGGACAGGTTCACAACTCAGAGAATGCCCATGCTATGTAATAGAATTCCCATACATGTCAAGCAGAGCAGCTAACTGTCCCTCTTCAAGAAAAATCTTGATGAGCAGATGGGAAAGAAATATTTACCCCAGGGATCACTCCAGTGACTTTACTTGACAGAGGCACTGGGAACTAAGGTCGGGTGGCACGATGCCAGGGTAATCCTATGGGCTATGCTTGTAAAGACTCCAGGGCCATTAGCCTAGTACACACCTATGAACCTATAAAAAGGTAACCATGTAGCTAGGGAACTTGAAGGTGAGGGCACTTGTGTATTTGTAGAACACAGAGGATTGATATTCATTTTGATTTATCTGCACAGAAGGCTTTGGATGTTGTTAAGATATAATTGTATTTTTAAAGTGCATGACAGATATGTGTTACACAGAAAAAAAAAAAAAAAAAAAAAAAATATATATATATATATATATATATATATATATATATATATATTATATATATATATATATATATATATATATATATATATATATATATTTTATATATATATATATATATATATAGATAGATAGATATATATAGATATAGATATATATAGATATAGATATATATATATATATATATATATATATATATATATATATGTGTGTGTGTGTGTGTGTGTGTGTGTGTGTGTGTGTGTGTGGATATATCCAGTAGGAGATAAAACTGTTATCTGTATGCACTTCTTATAGTTAATTCCTGGCATAGGCATTTTGGCATGCATTGACTTTCACAGACAGACAGCTTTATTATCTGTCATTGTAACTGGTATTGTTAAAACTGGTTGCCTTAAAGCCTTCTATCTTATTCCATGGAAATGTTAAGTACCTATATTGTCAATAACACAGGGGCGTTTTGCTTCTAAGATGGCCTATAGTGGGGTTTATATAGGAGATTCACTATAGGAGAGTGCTGGGCACAGTAAGAGGTGACTAACAACTGTATACAGTTGACTTTTGTGTTGTAAATGTGTACACATTTTGTGACAATTTTGTTGAAATAATTTATAACAAGTGCACTATGTGTTATCCCTTGGATTGTACAGACTGTCATTTTCCTATTGTGTTGGGGGTGGGTGACAACTACTATTTGTGTGTTGCCACAGCAGAAATTGTGTTTCAAGAGTTTTGCTCTTGCAGTTGTGTAGTCTTCCTGGTATTTCTAATGTAATCAATATAGTACTACATTGGTATTCCTTGTTTTGGACTAATCATTGGTTTGTATGTGTGTGTGATATGTCACAATTCAATAACCTTATATCACACACATTATAGTTAGTTACATCAGCAGGTAACAGTATGAAAGAATCTGCCATTCATTTGTGTTCTTACACATTTATTGTCATAGTTCATATTCAACACATAGCTTGATAGTCCAGCAGTTACAAGTGTTTTATTTTGGGGCTGTGTCTGTGTGATGCTAGCAGTACACAGCCATCACATGGGTAAGTAATGGTTGTGAGTGGTATCTAGCATCAATGTTACTGTATGCATTTGCATAGGATGCAGGTTTTACACAATTAGATGGTGAGCACGTGTGCTATCCATTGTCACTTGGCCAGGCCAAGGGCATATCGTGCACACCTACATCCACCTACACCCACAGGAGCTGGTTGTTCTCCCAGTGACTCCTCACCTGCATGTGTCTGAGGTGTTCTTACCAGTTTTGGTGGGATGTGTGCCCCTTCCCCTTGGTGTTCCTGCTACAGCTGTTTTCTCAGAATAATATTGTGATGGATGGCACAGACAGTGAATTTTTCAGCACAGGTACGGCAATTGTACTGCAGGGCTCCCCTGATGTCTCTAGGCACTGGAACTGTGACATCAGCTGCCCAAACACACACTCTATGATATTTCTTGTTTGAGTCTGTGCCTCATTATAGCATTTTTTTGGTGTGTGTGTGTGTGTGTGTGTGTGTGTGTGTGTGTGTGTGTGTGTGTGTGTGTGTGTGTGTGTGTGTGTGTGTGTGTGTCAGGGCTCCAGTGCATCCCCTGCTCCCCTTAGGAAATGATCCTGTGGGATATCACCCCCTGGAAAACCTATGATAGAGTTGGTAGTTGTGCTAGATATGTGAATCCTAGTAACTGCCAGAGTTGCCAGCACACACATTCATGATGATTTCTTTAGCATTACACATAACCTGGCAGTTAATGGAGTGGAAGCCTTTCTGTTTATATACACCATTCCCTGTTCCCCAGGTGGTGTTTTCATTTCAATGTGTGTGTGGTCTATCACACCTAGGACTTCAGGGATGTGTGCTACATGGGTAGAAATCCTGCATAGTTGCTGCTTTGTCTTTGGGTATATGGGAGAAACTGTATATAATCACTGGCATGTAGTAGCATAGCACTCAGGAAATGATGTAAGATCCTGGATGCTGATGCCTGTGACACCCCCAACATTTTCCCTGTTTGCCTCTGAAAGGCTCCTGTAGCTAATATTGTAAGTGCTACATATACCTTAGTCTCCATTGGTATTGGTTCTTCTTGGTTTGCCCTTGCTCTCAGTTGTGGTCGACAAAGGTTGCAGAGTTCCTGTGCTGTATTTCTATCCACCCTGTAGTGCTCTACAATTTCCACATCATGCAAACAGTAGAAAGTTAAGCATGGTCTAAACACCTTTTTCCTTCTTGCCCAAGGTCTTATAGCAGCAGTAGGAGCAGCAGCAGCAGCATAGATCTGCCCCTCTTGCACATACACATGTATAAGAGCAACTGCAGCCCCTAACATTGTTTCAGTGTACAGAAGTTTCAGTGACTGTATTCAATAGGTTTTGGAATTTGCAGAAAAAAACTACACTGAGGCTACGTGATTGCTTTATAGCTTGTTTAATAATTCTTCCATCTTGGATTGGTTAATTAGCATACAATTCAGCTGCTTATGCTGTAATTAGCATGCAATGATGTTTACAGTGTTTGCACGGCTCTACACATCATATAGAGCCACTTACTGAATACAAAACAGTGTACTATCATCTGCATGTCATGCCACAATGTGCACACAACAGACCATGTAGGCTTTATTGAATCCACACCATTGACTCTGAATATTACAAAGACCTTGTAGAGATGTATGATAGATATGGCTTTAAAACTATGAGATAATTAAAAATAATTATTCTACTTTGAAACAACTTATAGATGAAGTTAATGAATAAAAAGGGAAAATCAAAAATGACTTATTTACATTACACCAGCAATCATACAGTAATGTGTTCGTTGATGTTGACAACAAATGTAAATCTATTAATAAAAGGAAATATATATAAAAAATATTCTAGGGATGTTAAAACATATGAAATGAATTGTGCCTATTAGATTAATAATAAAAGGGAAATAACCAGTCAGTTAATTATTAGAATTCTTCTTTTAATGCTACTGTTTCTAATTCCCATCTTTAAGATGGGGAGAATAATAACAATAACACTGCTAGAAATACAAATCCTAATATTAATAACCTACAGGAATTTCCCCTTTAATACAATCTGAAAGGTTAGTTGATATGGCTGAAGGAGCTTATGACTCTGAACCCCAGAAATATTGCATAGATCACACTGGACCACAAAAGCGGTCTTATAGGGAGGAACAAATCATATCAGGGAAGATGCAGGGGTTGGAGAAGGAGGAAGTATTACATATTCTTTTATAAATCACAACACTACAGACGATATTGTTTCTTCACCTGACATCATAGAACATACACAGTTCATACATCCAATAGTAGTAGGAGCAATGGATCTTATAAAAAAGAATTTATAATCATGCTTAGATATGTTACTGATACATGTAACTCCATGCGAAGTACAGGAGTCATTATTGGGCACATTGCGGGTGCTGCAAAGGGCACTTCTGGCTAACATCAAAGATTGAAACAGTATTCATTTCATGAACTTTAATCATACTTTGACTTACGAATGGGGTCCATTCCCATCATATTAAAAACCCAAAAGACTTGGAGTAATTAAAAGGTGAAAGTTAATTTCACACAATGGATATATTTTCAAGTGCAGTCACATTGATGTTAATCTGAACTACTTCTGAACCTCTTCTTTCATTTTAGAAGGATTTTATCTTTATACCTAGCAAATGATTTGACTTGACAGATTCAATGATGAAGCTTAAGCTTTTTACAAGTAAATTAAATCTGGAAGTTTACTTTGATACATGAGGGGAGAGAAAGGGTGTTACTTTAAATGTATTTTAAAAAATATTTTTAGCCCTGTTACACCCCTTGATTTCATTATTTGAAAAGCATGTGAAGCTTTAGACCTAGATACGAGCGATGGAATTCTAGGGGCATAGCTATAGCTTGCTAGGATATAGTAAGACATTTTGTCTGTAGTTATTTGCATGTGGATAAATTCCAGAGCATCATCCTGTTTAACCAACACAGAGCTAATACTTGTTAGTAATGTAGATTGAGAATACTCCTCCTTTTGTCCTTGTCTATGCAGCTGATGGTCTATATAAATGGAAGGCACTGAAGTATTTTCTGCAGATTTAAACCATTTCTTGGTAATGGCACAGATGTCTATATTTCACAGCGTGAGAATAGTTTGTAGGGTGTGGAATTTCTTGTTTAGACTCCTAGCATTGAGCAATAGCACCTTCACATTTCTTTGAGTTTATTTGATATCTGGGTAAATTTGCCAATTTGGCATTGCCTAAAAAAGTCTATAAGGGGAAGGATAACGTTTTAGCCAATATTTGGAAGCCTAGGGGAGACAGGTGTAGACCACCTGTTTCAAAGCAATGTGCTTTGTAAACCATGTCCTCCAATGCTGACAAATTTTGAATTCCCTTGGGAAGTGTCTAAAAACGAAGGGGGGAATTTAATAAAGTCTGCATGGTCTTTTTTTACCATGTAGGCATCGTGCCACACTGCTTTCATGAATGTAAGCAGGTTTGCAATAAAATAAGCACTGCTGGGCAGCACTCATGCATGCGCCAACACAGAAAGTTCTGTGGCATGCAAATCACCTCATAAGCAGTTGAATCACATGCAAATGAGTAAGGTAGAGTAATCCAGCAAGCAGATAGGCATCCTTTCAGATCCTGTGTCAGTGTTCATAGTTTACATGGAAAAATTCAGTGTACAGGAATGTAGACAGACAAAAGAGGCTGTAAAAATGTAGATAGATGGATTTAAATAGCATAACACACACAGATATGAACAAAAATATCATCTGTGTGTCTAAAAAGGTACAGAAAATATGTTAAAATATATTTTTTTAATAATATGGGCATGAGCAGCACACTGCAGTGCGCAAACATGCCTTAAAATAAAAGTAAAAAAAAGTGAAAATAAAATTAATATTATGAGACAGAAATATATTGCAGAACCCTACGTGGCGTATCTACAATGGTGCATTGGTGCTGTTGCTACATTGATAGGGCTTGGAAGCGTGTAGTTTCCAGGTTGTGAGCACAAATCTCTATTTAAACGAGGTGGAGTTACTGAATAGCATAATGGGGTAATCATGTCCAGATATCCCCTCCATGTAGGCAGAGAACCATGTTGGTGTCCACACAGGAGTTAGCTGATATCAGGAGAGGGTGTGTCCAATAACTACTAAGCGCTACCATGGTGAGTGTAGAAGTCTGGGGGGCGTATGCACTGACTTCTAAGCTTTGTTTACCTACCGGGCACGTGTTTCCATGTGTTTGAGTGACATGCTGCTGTGCTGAGCCCAGAAGCCTGGGGAATGTGTCTACTACCTGCTAAGCTTTGATTGCCTATGAGGCGAGAGTTTGTGCAGCTCACCGCATTGCTGACAGCATCTAAAAGGCAATGATGTATTAATTAGTTTTGACCCTTGTTTAACTTCAACTGGGGCCATTAAATGATGTTAGTGATATGCTAGGCATTTGCAATGCATCATAGGTAGCCAATCACACAGGTAGCACCTACACTTGAGCACTATAAAGTATGCATGCACCTTACAATCGGATTCTTCCCCCATACTCTGTACCATTGGAGTACAGACTTGGGAATTTTAACTGAAAGAATGCTAGGGACTGCTGCAGGTCTGCTACATTTGTATGTGCTAGATGCTGAAATCAGTAGGCATAGGCAGAGAAGAAGAATAGTGTTCAGGCCCAGGGTAACCTTCCAGGAGCTACATGAGCTGGAGACTATAGAGCACTACAGGGTGGAAAGGGACATACTACAAGAACTCACCGAGCTCTGCCACCCTCAATTCAGACCCACAGCCAACAGAGGGGAACCCATCCCAGTGGAAACAAAGGTATGCATAGCCCTTAGGATAATAGCCACAGGTACCTCCCAAAGACCAACTGGGGACATGATGGGGGTCTCACAGGCATCAGCATCCAGGGTACTGCCCCAATTCCTGAATACCATGCTACCACATGCCAGTGAGCTCATTTATTTTCCCCTCACCTCTGAAGTGAGGGCCAGCAATATGTAACACTTCCAAGTAGCATACTACCCTGAGGGACTGGGTGTCAAAGTTTGCACTCATGTATTCATCAAGGTACCACCTGCCGAGGAGGGGTACCACTCCATCAACTGCCAAGTCATGTTTAATGCCCAGGGCATTATTAGGAATGTGTGTGCTGGCAGCCCTGGCAATTATCATACCACGCATCACAGCTGTACTGGATGTTTGCCAGGGATGACATCCCACACGGCCATTTACTGGGGGATGCTGGCTATGCAATGGAACTGTGGATGATGATACCCATCAGCAATGCATACACACCCACCAAAGAATGCCATAATGAGGCACACGCACAAACTAGGAACATCATAGAGCATGTATCTGGGCTGCTGAAGTCATGGTTCTGGTGCCGTGATATATCTGGTGGAACCTTGCAGTACTCTTCAGCCACATGTGCACATATATTCACAGTATGTACCATGCTACACAATATGATCTTGTGGAAACAGCTGCTGCAGGATCAGCAAATAGAAAGGTTACTTAGCCCCCCCACCAGTGCTTAGGTCATCACAGCCACACTCACAGGACTCAGAGGAGGACCAGCCTGATGATGTCCCTGTAGGCAGATATAGGCATGCCCAGAATTCCCTGGAGACAACACATAGCACATTCACTGACAACCTAGGGCCCTAGGGACTGACACCTTACTTCTACCCACATACATATATTAAAATAGCTGATCCCTGGCAACCCACACAACCTGTACATATCCTATCCATGTATTGGCTATGTACTGCTTGCATCACACAGGGTCATCCCTGAAATACAGGTCTGTCACCTGCTGCATTCGCAAGGTAAGTCTCTATCCTACACACTAATTGTAAAGATGACTATAATATGGTATCATATGCATGGATCTGCTGCTGTTATGCAAGGAAATATAGTGGGCAATTTGGACAGATGTAACATCTGCATGGGACTACAGATACCCAGTCAAATAGTATGTGTTCTTTGCTATTAACTAGGCTTCATGATTGGAATATTCATGACATCAGGCAAGGGAGATGTCAAAGAGTGGCCACACATGATATGGAGACAACTGTCTACCAAAGCTGATCATGTACTGTTGTTCCACCACCCCCAACACAGCAGTGTACCCATAGAACTGCTTTAACAGAAAATCAGCTATGGTATATCAGTGGACCAGGCAATCTCAGGGCTGTAACATAGATATCGTCCACACATTGTATGTCTCTCATCACGCAGGATAACAATTTACATATTTATGCTGTTGATTGTGTGATGAATCACTCCTCTCTGCCTGATGACTTGTGTGGCTCAGTGTACTAGGGAAGTATCATGGGCGATGGTGTTGATGGTTCAAAGCTGGAATTACTCACACCTTTTGCATGTGAGGTAGGACTATGTTGGTGTTTTCACAGACTGTCATACCTCTCAACCTCTTACTACAAGAAATCTGGACAAAGCCAGAAAGACGGGGCAAAGGTCGAACATAGGGACAGATTTTAAATATTGCTCCCATAAACCTAGAAAGTTGCTGGAATTAAAGGTGTTGCATTATTACCTACTTTCTGAAGGATATAAAGTCTGAAACACAAATGTTTGTCTATATTTAGTATAATGTAGTGATGTCAATATTCAATAATTCACCACAAGAACACAAATGTATGAGGAGCAGGCCAAACATAAGAGGTAAACCTCAGGACTTTCTGTGAACATCAGAACAGTTGAGTAGTATGCAGACTGTCAGCCTGTTGGTGGTGTAACATTACCAACCTCAGTCACATATTAAATACAGCACACAACTGGGAAATACCATAGACATTTTGAGTGAAGTGCAGTACTGCAGAAACAGGGGTGGATGTTAATGTCTGTAACAAAAAAAGCCCTGGACTTGAGTACAGGTATGTGTGGCCTGGAGTCACTTTATCAGTACCGACAGTCCCACACTGGTCATGCCCATACACTTACCTAAAATGAGCGCAATTCTGTTGACCCTTCATCAAAATGACCTGTTATGTATAAATGTCTATACACACAGACATATACTTATACATATCTGCCTGACACTATCTCTCTCTCTCACATGCAAAGCATATCTATTACTATGTATTGTAAAATAGATAAATACCAATATATATAGCTATATATATTAAATGATACATACACACCCCATATATCTACATAACACATATACATAGCATACATACACACAGCTACATTTATATATACATCTTTGTTATATACAGAAATATGTGTGTGGATGTTTGTATTGTCTGACATACCATAATAATGGTGAGTACATCTGCACTATCACACAGCCATACTGTTGCTCAAAAGATCCAAACTAAAGGTGCAACAGTACATAATCCACTTACCTACAGACCCCCTATGTCTGCTGGATATCACCATGTAGCCAGACACAGGTGAGCAGGTGGTGTAATATATAATGTTGTCAACACCTGTATGGACAGGGCACATTGTCCCTGCCCACAGGTTTGCCTATATAACTACAAGCAGCCACATATGGCCATACTGGTAACTGTACATACATAGGATAAAAACAGTTATCCCACTGTTAGGTCGGATACTGGATGCAGATAACAGTATGAAGCAATATCACTCTGCAGGCCACAGATGCTGTTCAATACAAGCCTAGTTTGTGTTATGCACAAGTACTGTGTCTGCAATCACATACACAACAGACGTAACCTGTGGTGTGTGCGATAAGTACTGTGGCCTACAGTGTATAAGCCTAGAAAGGTAGGGGTTCTAATCTCACTCTGTCCCACTTGGTGCATGTATTTGTGTGTGTGTGTGTGTGTGTGTGTGTGTGTGTGTGTGTGTGTGTGTGTGTGTGTGTGTGTGTGTGTGTGTGTGTGTGTATGTGTGTGTGTGTATTTCCCTGTAAAACAAAGGTCATGCTCTCATGGGCTATCCACCTGCAATGGTTATGCACTTTGTGGGCCTGTTACTTGCTGCTGGCTTCCAAATTGCCCTCTTCTACAAGGGCTGATGATGACAGCCACCTTAAGACTACTAGCCGATATCAGACATAAGCCATGGCACATGCAATAAGTACTGTAAACTATAGGGTATAAGACTACATAGGTAGGGGTTCTAATCTCATTCCAGCCCACTTGGTATGTGTGTGTGTGTGTGTGTGTGTGTGTGTGTGTGTGTGTGTGTGTGTGTGTGTGTGTGTGTGTGTGTGTGTGTGTGTGTGTGTTTGTGTGTGTGTGTGTATGTCCATATGACATAACCTTGGTAGCCTAGACATAAGTAGGGCTTTGCAGTGTTTTATTTGTAGCGGGTGATGTGCCCCCCCCCCCAAATCACTGAACATAACAAGGCCTGCTTATATCATCAAGCATAACAAACACCAATCACAACCCAAGTGTCAAATAGCTCACAACACCAGTGTGCCACCCAAAAAGAGCCCCAAAGGCAAGACCACATATCCAACCCTTTAGTCATAGGTGACTCTATAGTCAGGCACACTGATGTCCCACTCACCAGGCTGAACAAGGAGAAAATTAAAGTCAGCTGTCTGTCATGTGCCAGGATCTGCCACATAACATGACTCAAGTCACTCTACAACAAGTCCAAATATGACTCTGTTATTGCCCATGTTGGAGTGAATGACTTGTGATGTATCTCCCTTGACTAAATGAAAAGAGACATGGAAGAGCTCTCAGATCATGTGGCCCAGGCAAGTATGACCCTAGCCCTGAGTAGCATCCTGTCTTCACCCAGAATGATACCACAGTATAATGACAAAATGATTGACTTCAACAATTGGCTAAGTATCTGGTGTCATTCAAAGGGGAATCCATTATCTGTCTGCTTGGGCCGACATGATCAACAGACCATGATGCTTTGCCAGAGATGGACTGCACCTGTTGGCCCTCGGATTCAGGTTACTCTTGCCACCCCTATAGTGCCTATTTTAGGCAAAGTTCAAAGGACAAAACCTCTACTGTAGCAGGAACAAGCATGCAAAATCTGATGGTAATGCTACTCAATGCTAGAAGTGTAAACTTCAAAATGCACTCTCACGAGGCACTCCTAAAAATGGAGAACATCGATATCTGGGCAGTAACTGAGACCTGGCTCAAGGCTCCAAAGAGCACCCCTGCAATACCAGGCTACAACTCTTACCACACTTTTCAGCCACCAAACCAGGACCGAAGCACTAAAGGTGGAGGAGTGTCCATATTCACCAAGGATATTCACAACATCAGGCTAGTTGCCCAACACAATGTGTCTGAAATTCTCCAGGTGCAACTAACACTAGGTAAGACTGCAATCCAAATTGTAGCTTGTTACAGATCCCCCACCATGCCCCACGATTCTCACTACACCTTTCTAAACATACTGGAAAATATTAAGATACAGCCAACCACCCTAATACTAGGTGATTTCAACTACCCTGTAATTAACTGGGAAAACTATTCATGTACCAACACCTTTGCCCAAAGGTTCTTGGAATTCATAAATTCAAGCAGCCTGAATCAACTAATCCTTAGTCCCACCAGGAGCTCCAATATCCTAGACCTGGTCATTACCAACATGGGAAATTGATGCTCCACACCTATGGTCACCCCCTCATTGGTCAGGTCTGACTATAAGCTAATCACCCTTGACATCCACATCCCACCCTCACCCCCCAGTAAGGAAACCTCCGTAAAAAATTTCTCCAAAGCCAACTTCATGCTACTCAAGTCAGAAGTGACAAACTTCATGACACCCAGGCAAACGGGAACTGAAAGTTCAACTGCTGACTCCTACACTAAGGCACTGTACGAGCACATCCACTCATGCATGAATCATGCCATCCCCATTAGAACCAATACACTCTCCTCCAAAGAAAGGAATACATCCTGGTGGTCCCTTGCCTAAAGCAAACTATACAACAAAAGGAAGAAACTATTGCAGAAAAGAGGAAAATCCCAGGATGCAAAAAACTCCCTTACCAGCCTCAGTAAAAAGCTGAGATCCCTCATAAAATCCTCCAAAGCTAGTTACAAAAATAAAATTGCCAAAGATTCCAAAGACAACCACAAGGCATTCTATAGCTATATCAAGAATCTAAATGGCAATCCTCAGATCTGCTCTGAGCTACAACAGAATGGCATTAAATATACTGAACCCAAGGATATTGCCAATATCCTGGCAGATCATTTCAGTGCAAACTTCACCCTCCTCTCACCCCCTAAAGGGCCCATTTCAATACCGAAAGATTGCCAAATTCTGGTAATAAGGGCTACACAGGTAAAAAACTCACTCTCCAAAGCTAAGACTACAGCATCCATGGTACCAAATGACATCCCAGGCTGTGTACTACATGAACTACAAAATTAACTGGCACCTCACCTAAGTGTCATGTTTAATCATAGACTCACCTCAGGCTTCATGCCCACTGAGTGGCACACAGCTACAGTTATCCCACTCCACAAGGAGGGATCCACCTTGGATCCCAGGAACTACCGCCCCATCAGTCTGATGAGCCTGATCTGCAAGGCCATGGAAAGTATTATCATGGAACTTATAAACAAAGACAATGGCAACCTTCAAACACTGGACTCCACGCAGTTTGAGATCATGAAGGGCCAATCTTGTCTCCTGAACCTGATTGACTTCTTTGAATCAGTCTCCAGAGCCATGGACAAGGGTAAGGTGGCCCACACAGCCTATCTGGATCTCGCCAAGGCCTTTGACACCATCCTCCACTCTGGAATCATAGATAAACTTACTAAGCTGGGCATTAATCTATACGTCACATAATGGGTTGCCCACTGGCTTACTGACAGAACCCACACTGTAAAAGTAGCCAACTCCAAATCCAGATCCAGACAAGTGACAAGTGGAGTACCTCAGGATTCAGTCCTGGTACCACTCTTGTTTGGCATCTACTTCTCTGAAGTACAGACCAACAATAAGGGACTCTGGCTAACAAAGTTCGCAGATGATTGCAAACTGGGAGCCATTATTGAATCCCCAAATGATGTGGATATTCTACAAAAGGGCCTTACAGAAACAGATGCTTGGTGCCAGAGCCATGGGCTCAAGCTCAATGCCAAGAAATGTATAGTTATCCCCTTTGGGAAAAACATGTACCCATGAATTGCCACATAGGTGGCAGTACACTAAACACTGACAGTGTGATAAGAGACTTAGGGACACAGGAGGACAGTGGTCTCACCTTTAATAACCACATTGCCACAACAGTCAGGAAATCCTTCTATGTGGCACACCTCATCACTAAGGTCTTTTCATTCAGAAAAAAGGAGGTCATTGTCCCACTATACTCATCCCTCATTAGACCCATTATAGAATGCAATGCCCCATTTGGTATGTACCTCTCTAGACATCTGCAACAACTGGAAAGGCCACAGAAATACCTCACTAAAAGAATCACAGGCTAATCACAGGCCTAAAGCAGATGCCTTATGCTGACCGTCTAAAAAAACTCCACCTATACTCTGTCGCATATCGTCTACTCAGAGGTGATCTGTGCTTAACATACAAGGCCATGTCAAACCCAGAGCTGTTGGACATACTACACTTAAATAAATCCCAGAAGAGGCACACTTTCCAGGGATCTAAACCTTGTCGTCACAATGAACAAAACATGCTAGAGGTTTCTGATCCAGAGACTCCCCAGACTCTGGAATAGATTATCCATACATGCCAAGCAGAGCGTCTCTTTGGCCCTCTTCAAAAGGAACCTTGATGATTGGATGGGAGATAGGAAATTCACCCTGGGGATCATGTCAGTCACCCTGCTAGACAGAGGTCCAGGGAAATAAACACTGCGGGAAGAAATAGGCAGGGCATTGTTATGGCTAGGCTTGTATAGGCCCTAGGCCCAATAGCCTGGTACCAACCTATGAACATACGAACCTATGTCTTAAATTGATAGTACTAGCAGATATGAGGTATGTTGTGTGAAACATGTCCTGTGATCTGTAGTATGTACCATTACATAGGTAAGTGTTCATATCTACTTACAGCCAACTTGCAATATGCGTGTGCCTTGGCATGTCATGTATGCAGTGATTGGAAATTATTCTAGCCTCAACATAGCTATGTTTACATGTGAGACTGTTAGAGAACTGTACATCATGTTATGGAACTATGGGATGTTTGAACTGCACTAGAAAAATGGCCATACAGCCCTCATGACCATAGACATTGTCATACCTATAGTTACAGGATCAGAACATATTGCCCCAGTCCAAGAGGGACAAAGACAGATGCCCTGCATTGAGATGATGGTCACCCAGCCAATCAGACAGATTGCATGTGCTGAGGTGCACTGAGGTGCTCTGTGTGCCATTAGGCAGGGTTATGTTTCAAGGGCGTGTTTCAGCCTACTAGACAAAACTTTCCCACAAACATGTAGTATTAATGTCACATACTAGGTTAACGTCCTTACAGTGTGTCATCCATCAAATATGCTAAACAGCCAATACAACATCATACAACATAAGGTACACAAATGTATGTGGTGTACTCATGACAGATGTCAGTGTACAGTACCTGTCAGTAATCACTAGAAGTGGCGTGGTGAACCAACACTGCATTAGACAAGTACATGTTAAGTAATATGGTCATCCTGTGCAACAGACACATAGCTTCATTTCCCTGCATCGATGGCGAGGATGATAGGGATGTGACACAGGCATCCTCACTTGCACAGGGTGTTGTGTGGGGATGCAAGAGGCATATGCTGGCCCAAACGATAGACAGCATGTGTGTGAGTCAGGATAGGAGCATGTAAGATGGACCACGTAGAGTTGTCAAATGTGTCTTTAGGAGACCTGCATTTGACAGTTCTAGCCTTACATGTTTGTATGTTGGACAGCTTTGGACCATACATTGTTAGAGTTGACAGTTCACCATCTTTGGTCCCAAACATGGGAACTGTCTCTGCCAGGAGCTGCACTGGCACCTCTATGCCCAAGGTCATAAGCAGTGCTAGTACCTGATGGTGACTGCTGTCTGCTGGGACCATGTCTCCATTGGGACCACTCAGGAACAAGAGCCCATGGCCTGCCACATCATGGTGTGGACATTACACTCCCCTCTGTAGTGCTGGATATACTGCCACTAAGGTAGCATGGGTGTGCATGGCTATGTAGACTCTCAGCAGATGGGGTTGCTGACCTACATCCATGGGTCCAATGCTCAACTCCAACCACACATTCCAGCACAGACAATGTGTGGTCCAAAACAGACACTGTCTCAGCCCACCATCTGTCGACTGCATCAGTCAACCGATACAGGGTGTCCCGAATGCAGTAGAGGCAGTTATGGATGTCAGACTCTGCTGCACCTGTAACCCTAAGCATATGTCTGGTGTTCCATTCAAAATGTGCCTGTTCCTCCATGTTAGCCAGAAACATGTGCTGAGTAACCAATGATGTGACACCTGCAACAGGTGGTGGATGGACAGCAGGTCTCCTACAAGTACCCATCAATCTGCCTGTGTGGGACCTCACTATCTCTCTGGCTATGGCCAGTGTCTACACTCACTGAAGCCATATTTGCCACACTTTACTGTTCAATGTCCCCACCCTCTGACTGTCCAATATCTGTGGCCTCTGGGGCAGGGTATGTTTGGGTATACAGACTGTGTGCAGGGACAATGGGGGCAGAAGAGGGATGTCTACTTCTGGAACAGATTCAGCTCCTGACACCCACACCTATGCCTCACTGTGGCCACCATCAGAGTCAGAGTCTGAAGAGACAGTGACATCAGGTTGCGTCATGGATAGACACAACCCCCATGGTCACCTGCAAGAAGAAAAAAGCAGGGCATTAATACCTGCACTGTTATGTAAAAAAAGCCTCCAAGACTCATAACAGTGAAGACCCATAACTGGATTAGCGGTCAAACAACTTCTCCGTGTTCGTCCTCAAAACACTTCCTCAGAACAAAATACAAATTCAACGCAGGACCATTATACCAATCACAGGAAGTAAATCAAGTAAAACATGACCAATAATATTTATCTTTTAATTAAACAGTATGACACTATACTTGAAAAAAAAACGTAAAAACTCAGTATAACTCCCTTAAAAACATATGGAAATACATATTTCAAAGCCTAAAGTGTTTACCTTCAACTTGTTGTATTTTAAGAGACATTTAAGATTCCTTTCCTCATTTAAATCAGGTGCCTTATCTGCTCTTAACTGTAACTGCCAAGGTGTATCTGTTTATTGAACTACACTCCTGTGACTACCTCTTCTAACATCCTTAGGTACCTGTTCCAGCCTGGAATTTTGAAACATTCTACACAGTTTATACACATAGTAATATTTATATAGAGCAGTATTCTGGCTCATAACAGTAATAGAATATAATTGTTCCTTAAAAAAATAAGTGTTATGCTTACCAGGAGCAGTACCACAGCCTTGAGCAATACCTGATAGACATGTGAAAAGCTGAGGGTGGGGTAATGTCAGTACCACCGCATGTTGCACCACAGTAAGGTAATACACCTATATATCCCACATTTTCAGTAGCTACTGTGTCACTTGTATTGGTCACAATCTGAGTATGAGTGTATAACTAAGGTTAACCCCCCCCGCAAAGAACAAAGACTTGACACCAACATAACAGTATCTACAAGGTGACACAATGATTGCTACAATATTACAGTACTGATCACAGTAAGCTTACCTGCATGCTCCTCAGCTGTGGAAACTGTGGCACCCACCTCCACAACGTATGGTATGATGGATGTGTGTGCCTAGGTACATTAGGAATTCCTCAGTGGCTGAGAGTGGTTGTTTCCAGTGGCGGCTGTTGACTTCAAATTAAAGGGGGAGCAGCAAAAGACAGCTTGAGGGTGGGGCCAATGGGAAGGGGTGTGGCCAACTAGAAAGGGGTGGAGCTATGCTCAAAACCACAACAACTGGAACTTTAATTAAATACACTGCCCTGGGTGCCAAACCGTCATTATGAGAGTCCAATCAAGACAAAATAAAGTGTAGAAGAAAAAAATATTTCAATACATTGGCTACATGACAACTTACTTAATATCTAGATGGAAACACAAAGGTTGTGAGGCATGAAAAAATAAATTGCTTTTTAAATACATTACTGGAATGCCAGTCAAAATCAAGTATAACAACAAAACAAGCAGCACTCAGGTCAAACCACTTCTCCTTGAACTGCAGTTCTTATTATAATTTATATTCAGCTTTATAAAATTACCAAGTAACATGCTGAAAGTAGCAGTCTCTGTGATACCCCCACTTGTAAAAATGTTTCTTATCCAAAAAAGACCTGCTGCCTGACAGCAACTATCTACTTGTTTCATGGAGATCACATGATCAAAGTAAAAAATGAACAGTGAACAAGAAACAAGCTCAAGATAAATTGCTTAAAGGGTTACTGCACAAGTTATGGACCAGACATGATAGATTGCCATTCTGTTTAGTTTACGGTTACTGTTAAAGCCTGCAAAGACAACTGCAAGTCTCCAACAAATGTAATGAGCTTCTGAAAATACTGTAATCCTGTCCTTTATTACAAATACTGTCATATGCATTTCAATACCTAAGGCTTATTCGTTATCTAGTTATGTAAATATTCTCTGCATGGCAACAATGAAAAGGCTTTCAATGTTGGTAATTCTTTAACAGTATGCTTATTAAAGCTTACTTGCATCTTACGATCTCTGACAAGCTTACCTAATGGTTATTAAAGCATCGCTACTTTAATACAGAGCAACAGGTCACTGCAACAGCATGCATTTTCTGAATAATAAGAAGCATAAATCAACAGTATAAAAATATGACAGAAAACCAGAACATTCTGCAAAATCAAGGACAGATGAAAAGCCACGGTCATACTTGTGGTCTATTTTGGATGGGGGAATACTCTGCACACTTACACTGCATAACTGCTCCTTGCCTTGTGTGGACACATCCAGAGCCACTACAATGGGGAGTGGAGTGCAACAAGTAGGTCACAGTTTGACATGTCTCTGTCTGACGGTGATGGCTCTGACACTTATACCTCTCAACCTCAGAGCAAGAAATCTGGACAAAGCCATACATAGAAGTGGGACACAGGCCCAAATATAAAGACAATTTTTAAATATTGCTCTTATAACCTTAGAAAGATGATAGAATAGTAGCAGGTCTTGCATTAGTATGAATTTTTGAAGGGTATGAAATCTGAAACCCAAATGTCTGCCATTATTTTCTAACTTTAATCTTTAATGATTTGCTACTAATTTGCCAGAAAACCACAATTTTATGAAAAACAGACCAAATATGTTATGCAAAAATATAAAATTGCCACACAATACAGCTGTGAACCTGTCAAAGAAGGGACACCTTTTTAAAATTAGTACTGTTAACTTGAGCAGCTGACAAAATAAGAGCATCTAAATGCATTTCTGAAATAAAAGTAATCTATAACTCTGATCATTACAGTTATTTATAATTGTAAACCCTCCACGTTTTCTTCCAAAATTGCCATTTTGCAGAGGGATTATTAAGGGGAGAGCAACATTTTGAGCCAAAATTGGAGACAGTTGAGAGGTTTGGATATTCCTAATTCTATAAAGCGATTTATTTACACATACCTCTCAACCTCTTAATGCAGGAAATCTGGATATGGGCAAATTTATTGGGGGAACATACAAACAGTACTAAAAAGACAGTTGATAGAATAACAGGTCTTGCTTTAGCATGCATTTTTCTGAAGGTTATGATGTCTGAAAATCAATGTCTGTCATTATTTAGTGACTTCATTCCTAAATGATTTGGCAGAAAACCACAAATTTTATGAGGAACAAACCAAAAATAAGAAGCAAAAATCTATTCATTCTGCAAAAGTCTGGACAGTTGAGAGGTATAGTTCAGCCTGGGCTGTCTGAGTTTGCTGCCCTCTGCCCCCCTCACAAAATCATGGTCGAATGGAGCGCCCCCCCCCCCTGCAGCCATTCCAATGTCCCATTCCTTGGTTATTTCACCCCATTTGCCATCAACACTGTCATGTGCATACTGCTTTACTTCTGCGATGATATGAATTTCATTTGAAAGTTTTATTTTATATTTTACAGCATAAACCCTAACAGATATCTGCTAAACAAAGCAATGCAGTCTCACAATGAAAATCGACTTAGCATTAAAACTTCTCTCCCCTTGAAACTCACATTCATTGAAACAGCATTGAAACCCACATTCAAAGAAAATACATTTTCCCAGTGGCAGATAAAGATTAATTTTGGGCTGTTTTCAAATCATAGGCCCCTTGAACACGAAACATACACATGCACTTTGAAACACCTTCCTGACTGTATTAAATTATATTCCTTGTACAATACAGTACAGTTGAACTGCCCAATTCAGAACATTTCCATCATAAAAGTCTACTCAAACTTCAACAGTCCACCAGTATCAGTAAATATGCACAATCTCTGAAGAAGTAAAAGCCATCTAAATAATTCCACATTAAAGAAATCTGTTAACTAATGAAGAGGTTACTGCTAGCAAACAACTTTATATGTCATTGTTTCATCTACAAATAAAGTGCTTGTTGCCCTTGAGGAATAAATTGCTTATGTTGCATTAAAAAAATTATAATGCTAGTAATATCGCAATAGGGAATGGATGGCAAACTGATAACAGGTTCATAGTTACTAGGTATCTTTGCCAAAGAGAACTGCAGCATCCATCCCTTTTAAAACAGAGTACAATATTAGCAATGGCTCTACCTACTGTGGGAGTAGAACCCACAGCCTTCTGCATCAAAAGCAAATACACTACCCGTTGTGCTATTTACAATGTATGCAAATTTGCCATAAGCAGCACTAAACTTTTGTTCCCCTGCAGCTCTCAGCTCCTTGTAAAATCTACTCGACACTCAACTGTATCTCTGAACTTGGCAGCACAAGAAATCTGGACAAAGCCAAAATTTATTGGGGGGGGGGCAAAAGCCCATAAACCAGGGACACATTTTAAACTTTGCTTGTATAATGTTGGAAAGTTGCTAGAATAAAATGCCACCATACATTTCACTGCCAAGTATTGAACCCAGATCTCTGTGCTAATTAGTCAGAGCAGCATGCCACGATGCCAAATCATCGCTTTTTATAAATGAAAGGAAGACTGAAACTTAACTGATTACCATTTAGTGAATTCAGTTCTCACCATAGCTGTCAACATCTTAGCAGAAAACACTTGAACAAAGCCAATAATGTGGGAATACAGCCCCCAAACATATTCAGTGAGTTCAGTTATCACCATAGCTCTCAACCTTGGCACAAAAAAACCTGGACAAAGCCAATAATGGGGGAATAGAGTCCAAAAAATACAGACAAATACCAACTGAAGACACCAGTACAAACCCACAGAGAACATGCAGACTCCACAGAGCAGGCACCCCAGCCAAGAGTCAAACCAGACAACCCATAGCTGTCAGACAGCACTGCTACCACTGCACCACTGCACATTCTAAGCTGCTAGCATGCAGAAACCACAGATTTTATGAGGAACAGAACAAATATGAGGCAAAAATCTGCAAATGTTTTAGAAATGGTGGTGAGTAGGGAATTCAGGCTCTTGTCACTTGGGTCCAAGGTACAGGATTCAAGCCTTTTTCTCTACCCACCACCATGAAGCAACTGGGGCATTTCACACACACACACACACACACACACACACACACACACACACACACACACAAAGTTAAAGACAAAAAAGTACCTCATCAGCCATTTGCATCACTAGCTAAACAGGTTTTAAGGTTTTAGTACCAGTTATCTACTTCTGACTTTACTTCAAGAATGTTACTTTGTTGCTTTTTGTAAATGAACATTTGTCTAAGCAAGAATGTTGAACAACATGAGGTCTAAAATTAAATGTGTGCCTTCAAAAAAATGCATTTAATGCATACAGCACAAACAGCTTTATGTAACTTACTTCGAAAATGAACAGCTAAAATTCTGAAAAAGGTTATTTATTCTTGGCTTCAAGTCTTATTTGAACTTTCTAGTTCAGAACAGTCATGGGACTGTTGCACACCCATTTATCTATTCCCACTCATCTCCCACCTAGTATGAGACGAAGAATGCTGCTACATGTTGCCAGTGTGCTGCAACAGCATAGCTGCTGGCACATGACAAGTCACTCACAGACTGGCAGTCACTCATTCTCTCTACATGCAGGACTGTGCTGGCCTTGTATACAAGCGCAGCTTCTCACATGTATGTATGGCTTACTTGTAAGACCGCCACTGCAGTACTAACTTAAAATGCCAGTGCTTTGGAAATGGTTAGATACACATACAGTTATCATTGTTTTTATAAGTACAACTTATTTTCATTGCATTGTATAGTTCGATACATATATATATATATATATATATATATATAGATTTATTCATAAAATGCTGCAATGCTTTAGCTTCAGATATACAAGATCAGTGACTGATATAAAATGAAAACAACTGCAACATTTTTTTGCAGCTGCCAAAAATAACTATTTTATAAAACAATAAATACAGCATGCACACAATTATATAAACATATGCACTGATACACATACACACAAACACACACACACACACACACACACACACACACACACACACACACACACACACACACACACACACACACACCTGTTTCCCAATCGTACACTCTACCTGTCTCGGCCAGGCGATCCAATCCTGTACTCGGTCCATCCTGCAGCTTCTCGGTCTGGCGTGCAACAAATCCATCCTGCAGCTCCCCGATCTCGGTCCTCCATGCTGGCATGATCTGCAACTCCCATCCTAGCCCACGCATACTCTACCGCGAGATGTGAGGAGGCTGGAGCCTCCTGCTATTGGTCCAGACTGTGGGTGATGCAGTCTGGTGACCATCTGGTTTGTGTGGTCGTCACCGCACAGATCTCTGGTTTGGAAGGGAGGAATTTACACCCTTCCCTATGCGGACTGCCTAACTGAGCAGTCTGGAGCTCAGGAATGCTTGAACATGTGTGCTTGGTGTTTTGGTCTGCCTAACACAGCAACCAGGAACTAAGCACGCATGCGTGCAGTCCGAGATTTTTTTTTTTTATTATTTTCATGTTTTAATGTTCTATTTTTATTTTTCCTATGCGGACTGTGGGGACTGGGGACTTTATTTCACCGGTGGGAGGGCTGCAGTCCCGCAATCCTATAGCATGAGCCGCCCCTGGTTGTTTCATTGCAGCCGCTCCCCCCTCCCCTACTGTTGACAGCACAATCTCTGGCTACATCTGCTGTCCTTTGCTGTGCAGCATTTATCATGTCAGTTGCGCTGTGTCGAACCTGCTCATATGTCCAGCCCTGCTGGCCCATGCCATTCACATCACAGACAAGGTCTGCCCACAATACAGCCCACTGTTCCCTGCTTTGTATCCCCTGGATAGTAGGATGTGATGATGTTACCTTACTTCTTGCAATACTATTTCATTCTCTGCATCTGAGAAGGGTGCATGGTATCTATGGTACATAATTCCTGAATGACAACAAAAGGGGTACACATTACAGAATTACATATGTGGGCATACACTATGCTCAGATATGGCAAGGCCAAAATGACTGGTACTAAACACTGCTTGCTCACATGTCATACTCCACAGTGTGCAAACAAACAAAGTGTGTGTATACAACTGAGATAGTAGCATTAGTTAGATATTCCTGTATGTGCCATGACAACTACTATTGTTCTATCATACACCCAACATTCAGGTCTACTGTGATATGTCCCCTATGGTCAACCCCTCGATAATGTGTCATACAAATAATGCCACACAAATAGCAGTTTTCTATTACAACCACTATAAAGGGACAGTCCAATGAGACCAGTGTGCCACAATGACAAACGACAATGCACCCTTCATGTTTTGTACATCCTGTGTATGTGTAATACAGCAGGAGGTCACTGACATGTCATTAGCACAGGTCTAAGACAGACATAATGCTGTAACCACTGTTTCCAGTAATTGTATTCACCAATCTGCAAACTGTTGTACACAAAAACATTTACATGGGTCTATATTATAAAGCCGAAAGCTCTAAAGAGTGAATACAAGTACATCAACACATAAAGAACGATGTACAAAAAAAGTGAAACATGTATTGAATGAAAATTTTTTTGTACAGCAACAACTGTGCACTTTGACATAATATGTACATGGATTTGAAGTCTCACCCACAGAGAGAGAGGGGGAGGACAACATAACTGCACTGTCAAGCCAATCAGACCAAATTACTTGTGTCCAGTGGACACGTGGGAGAAATGGAGAGCTATGTATGTGGCAATATTTGGTGTCCATTTTTTTAAGGTGTGAAAGGAATGCTGAGGAAGAGAAATAGGTATGTGTGCGGAACCTAAGTCAAGTAGGTGAGGATGCATTTGCAGACAGACAGGTCAGCAGACAGGGGTGGTATGTGACACATGAGGGGGGATGAACACCTTGGAGAAGGAGTTTGTTGTGGAATCCAAGTCCCATGTGCCTTCAGACGGCAGCAGCATTACTCACATCCCCACCCATGGGACTGTCAGCACTGCTCCTTCACTGCCCCAAGGGTGGCAGTACTAGAGGCTGGGCATCAGGGTGAGGCTGCCCCACAAGCTCAATCAGCATGCCCTCAATCTGGTGCAGGTGGCAGTCAAACCAATAATAGACTATCCTGTGTACCAAGAATGGAAGCTCATTCTGGTTGACAACACCCCCCTCCAGCATTGCTCCCAGGGAGGTCAGGCCCCATCCCATGGGGCAGTACTACCTGATGCTGCAGGTAGTGTAGGGGCAGCAGAGAGGGCACCACCAGTCTGGATCCCAGATGTGCTGGGACTCAGTGCCATGGCCAGTTAAGGCAAGGTAGGGGGATCAGCCAGAAATGGCCTACCTTGAGGAGCTGTGGTGATAGAGGTATAGCAATAGGCTAAGATTAGTAATAACTAAGCCATTGTTAGTATTAACAGAATTGAACATAATTTTATGTCACACAAATACATATTAATGTATAGTATTCATAACACAACAGTAGATAACATAACAATCAGTATGTTAACAGCATGCCAGTAACAGTTAAAGCAGAGGGGCAACCACATGGTTAATTTAACAAGATATATTAATATGAATGCATAGTAACACATCACAATAATAAACTGCATAAGGCCAACAAAATGGTTAATTTAACAAGATATGTCAATATGAAAGCATAATAACACATAATAATAAACCACATTTCCCAGTATATAGTTATTGTAACAAAATATGTTAACAGCAAACCAAAATAATAAAAAATAATAAGAAATGCATGAAGATGAGGGGAGAGAGAGAAAAGCAGTTCATTAGTGACATTGCAGATTATATCCCTGAAAATAGTGCTAATATTTACTCTCCAAGTGTGTATTGTCAGTTTTGTGTACAGTAACTACAAGCCTCCTATAAGTGATGCAGCACATGCATACCTCTCAAGCTGTTTGCATGGGACAGTATGGGCCAAGCAATAACAAATGCAGGTACACAACTAGACAGAACAGTTGCACATTATGTGGACGTATGTAACTACCAAGTTCTGTAAGTTGATTTGGTAATACTTTACATTCAAGGTATTCATTTCTGTGGTAACTCTGTGACAGATGGATTATGCAATATTTAGTATAGTACAAGAAAACTGTCATGCCTTAGTTGCCAGGCATGGAAATAGAACCCAATACTTGTGACTGCAGGGCACATCTGCAAATAATGTAATAATTGACTTCAGCAACTTTGTACAGACATGCAAGGAATGCAGCCATACTGGAAGTAGTCAGATTTATTTATGAATCAACAATGCTGGTGAACACGTTATTCTTATTGATTTTAAAACTCTGTGAAATCTAAAGACAATATCTGCTCATAACATGAGCTACCTCACTCATATACAATTTGTTCATGGGGAGATAGAAAATGTGACCATTACATTACTGATAGTGGGCTGTAGATAACCTTGAACCATACTATGAATTAAGCAATACAAGTTACAGGGCATTCTTTTTGCATGCTAGAACTATTACAGTGTTATAATTTGCTGCAGTGACAGTAGAACAAATGGGCATGGAATACAACAGTAATGCATATATTAATACAGCTTTATTTTAGTATCAACACAGCTGGTCAACACTTTTTATTGGTACTTCTTTGAAATATCTGTTAAGTCCACAAACAATATCTGCTCATAACATGGGCCACCTCACCCATATACCTTTTGTTCCTGGAGTGAGGGAAAATTACACCATTTTGTGACTGGTAATGGCCTGTAGAAAACCTTGACCCATACATTCTAGAACTATTACAGTGCTATAATTGGCTGCACTGACAGTAGAACACACATGCATGGAATACAACCATACTGCATATATTAAAACAGCCTTATTTTATTATCAACAATGCTGGTGAAAATTTGGTTTTGTTATTGCTTTGAAATATCTGTGAAGTACACACAATATCTGCCCATGAGGAGGGCTACCTCATCCATATACCTTTATTACCTGAAGTAGGAAGAACAGAGAGCATCATGTGACCAATATTGGTCTGGAGACAGCCTTGGACAGTACTATGAGTTAAGCAATACAGTTTGCAGGCCTTTAACTTTGCATTCTACAGGTATTACAGTGCTACACTTGATGGAAGCAACCTTACCATAGACAATCAATGCATACAGCTCTACTGCAATGGCTATGGCAACACAATCATGCTAACACAATTTTTCTGACTGTTATTGGTATTGTTTATTGTTTATTGAACTTCAGTTATTATTGTTCATGTATTGCACTACAGCTCTAATTCCCCATTTATTGAACTTTAGATCTACTTGCCTATTTATTGCACTATAGTTTTTCTTGTGTATACTTTATTGCAGTAAATGCTTTACTTTTTCTTGCTTATTGCACTACAGTTAGCATACTAAATCCATACTTACCACGCTGACGGTGCAACCTGGGCATGTGCCAGGCATGGCACTCTACATTGTGAGCCCTTTCAGCTGCAGCTGTTGGGAGAGAAGTACATAATTATGCATACCAATTTTGCATACATTCAGCTTGCATTTTGGTAAGACAGAGAAAGACATACTTACATACTTGTGGGGCATTCCCATATCTGCCTTCTTGGACCCTGGTTTCCAAGATTCCCCTCTTTCTCCTTTTCAGGTCATCATAATAATGAAGACACTGCTCACCTGTGGGAGGGATACCAGTAACACTGATGATTTCCCTGGCCAAATAGTTCCAGGCCTCCTCCTTACACACTGAGCCATGGAATTTGCCTTGCATCAGCCAGAGTGCATGGTTTTGTAACAGGACCCCAATTATGATCCTGGACTCCTGAAAACCCCACTTCTGTGCCCAAAAGTGCACACCTTCACCAACATTGCCTGACATACAGTTGATTGAACTCCAATGAATGATGCAGATTTCCAACCTTTAGGGTTTAATATAGGCTTATGTGCTGCCCTTACACTTCATTGAGTAACATTCAAAAAAGTGTCACATTGCTTAGCAGTGCTCAATCCAGCTAAGCAGAGCCGAGTAGCACGGAAACTCACAGAACCATGGTTTTAGCAAAGCTTAGCACTGCACAAACATTGGGAGCCATTAACATGTTTATACACAGCTTAGCATGAATGAGCAGTGCTTTGCAGGAGGCAGCAGTGCCAAATTTCACAATACTTTTATTAAATTATAGAAAAATACTACATTCATTTACAAACATATTCTGCCTGATATGGACTTGAACACAGGACCTACTACACATAAGACTGTAACTCTACCCATGTAGCTAATTGCATGTTATAAAAACTGGTACACCTTAACATATACTACTAGGCTACCTGTTACCATTGCTGAACACCTCGCTGCACCACACAAACATGCTTAAGCATACCTATAAATAAAATAATTAATTACATCCGGTTTCTATTTTTAGATGTCTGGCAGGTGTCGGCTGTGTATGAATAAGCTCCACTCGGCTCTGCTGCACTCCCTGCCACCTTACATAAAACGCAATTAAAAGAAAAAGAAAAAAAACTATTAAAAAATGAATTATGATAATTAATTACATCCATTTTGTATTTTTAGATATCTGGCAGGTATGAGGTGCATATATGTGAGTATAGCTTAGCATTGCTGCTCTCTATGCAGCACCATGCAAACATGAACAAAAAATAAATAAAATATCATAAAAATGACATATACAATATTTGACACTTCACAACATTACAACAGTGGTGGGGAGAATTACAGGCAGCCTCACACTCATCTGCCGCCATGGGTAGCCACTATACCTCTCCCTAAACCGATTCAATATCCCTATTCCTTGGCTCTCCATCAGCAGTGTGCCATCATTAATATGCATGGCACACTGCCGAGGGGGAACCATGACTGTTTACATGGATACATTCCATGTAGGCTCTACATGATGCCTACATGGATTTTATTAAATACTGGGGTAAGACAATTATTGAAATGAATCATCTTTTGTTCATATCTTTGGCTTCATCCTTGGAGAAGTAAGCATGCTGCTCAGTGCAAGGCACTTACCTGTCTGAGACACATATTTAGAGAAATAAACAGTTTATCTCTTCATATAATCCTTAGAAGTATGTCTCAGGTCAATAACACCCACATGGTTACAACAGAATCATACTGGTATCTCTGGTGTAGTGACTTGAGTGCATGCATGATTTGGCAGATCCTGTCTCCAGATAAGTAACTAACTGTTATCTTTTCCTTGTTCAGTTTGGTGAGTGTGGCATCTGTATGTTGTACAATGGAGTCCCCTATAGCAAGAGTCTGGGATAATGTTTTTGTTTGCCCTACGGTCTTTGCTCTTAGGACATTACTGGGTGTAAGTGTATGTGTGGCAGTTGGTGTTGTTTTAGTGCATGCTTTAGAGACTGCTGAGGATTGGCATTGCAGTTTATAGGCTTAGTAGGTCTATGATGTTTGGGAAGATTGCTTTTTAGTGCCCCAGCATGAATTAGTCTATCATGGCATATTTCTTTCATCCAGAGGGAAATAGTTCATCATAGATTTTAGGAATCTTATATTGGACAACAACTACATTTACTCTGAAGATGAAATTTACAAACAAAAGATGGGTGTGGCTATAGGTGTGGCATATAACCCAATCTTTTCAAACCTGCTCATGAAAGGGTGAGAAATGTTGCATTTGTTCCCAATCAAGTTTTATAAGTACTGCAAATTATATTTAAGCTACCTGGATGACAGTTTTATTTTATTAACCTGGTCAGAAGACATGAAAGAATTTATTCGATACTTTGACAGCTCATTTCTTAAAATTTTCTTTTAGTTGTACACAAGACAAAGTTACCTTGATACTAGTATCTTAAAGTCACAAGATGGTTTTAATTCTACTACTTATAGGAAACCAACATTTAGTAATGCATATTTGCTCTTTAGAAGTTTTCATCTCATGACTTATAAGAAAAGTCTAATTTAAGGTCAGTTCATCAAAATTACACAGGTTGCTTCCAATAAAACTATGTTTGGTTATGAAAGAAGCAATTTATAATTGATATTTTTGCTAGGGTTATCCTAGAAATAGTGTAACAGATATTAGTAATAGTATATCCACATAATGGTGACACAGATACAAATTGTCTTAGGTGTAGGTTTAAGCAAGTCTACTGTAGAAATTAACTCCCTGATTGGACACTGTACTGCCGGAACAACTGAACAACTGGAACAACTGATATCAGGCACTTTGAGAGAGCCCATATTGTACAACATAGCACTGGTGCTGGATATATCAAATCTGTTATAAAAACAATTTGATATTTTTTAAGACAAATCCAATGATATATAACAAATTAGGGAAACAAACTTCTTTTGCCTAAAAATCGGCTTACAACTTGAAAAAGTTGTTTAAGAATCCCTCAAACATTAACAATACTAAATCTTTGAAAGGTACTACAAATGAGGGGCATGCAGAAAATGTATACATATACTTAAGGAGCTGATTCTACATTTACTGAACATCCCCAGATACCCTGTACAAAAAGGGCAATTGTACTACACAAAGTGTAGTATACATAGCAACATGTTCTGTGTGCCTGGCTTTTTTATGTAAGAAAAAATTAAAGGACACTAAGGAAAAGGGTACATGAAAATGACTGTGATATTACATAGTGTAACATTAATATTGCCCTATGAAAACACAAAATAGTTTGTCGGGGTTTCAAGGGATTTCACTTTGCTATTTTAGGTAAAGTTATTCCAAATGTCAGCTGAGGGACATGGAAAAATCATATAGAATATAAAGAATTCCTGTATCAACTTGAACAGAATGCTACTGCTACCCCAGGATTTAATGAAAATGTATCCATAGTTCTTGGGCTTAAGTTAAGGGTGATAAAACTGTAAACACCAACACTGGAAGTAAATAACAAAGTGTTAACAGACATTGCATTTTATATTGATTTATTTTATTTAATGGCTTTCAGTTTAATTATCATAACAGGAATTAAAAAAATATCATCCAGGTATTCTTTGCAAATAAATAAATAAATACATAAATAAATAAATAAACATGTTTATTAAGAATAGCCAGCTGTGTTATATGAAATTAAATAACTAGATTATCCACATTTATATTTGCATATTTTTAAATATTGTATTTTACATGCACTATTATATTGTTTTATATACTCAATGTTTCACTAATCAAATATTTATGGTGAAGATCTTGGGAGTCAGAAGTGGTACACATTTTCTTTCAATAGCAAACATCAGTTTATACAACTGTATTTAAAGAAGTGCAAAAAATTGCATTCTCTTTTGTTTCTGAGGAAGTTCTTGTGTGGCTACTTCTGAGTACAAAAATACAAAGCTCATAGTAGTGTACTAAAATATTATTTTAACTACATCAATGAATTCTTTATAGAACTGGACTTGAGTTTGGTGCTTTCTTTCATTTTGGTGTTCTGTGTTTACTGTGCACATTTGTGTTGATTAGATGACTGTGGGTTCAAATCCATGCAGCCAAAATCAGTCAGCATTACTTAATATGCATTTTTCTGCAATCATGGACTTAGAAAAAGTGTTACTTATTTTACATTGATAAATTATGAGTTGTAATGCTTAAATCAAAAGTTTAATAGTCACACTATTTTCATTATATATATAATACTGATGACATGAAACTTTACTTTTAACATATCTTTGAATTTTTTACTGATCAATACCTGCATTGTTTGGCTTCTGCTACATACCTACAATCAACTGCATTACTAGTTGAGTTAAGTACAAACTTGCAATGTTATAGATTGTACTGATTTTCATTTTTCTGTCTATTTAATTGTTTCATTGAATATTGTGTCTGTGTCTCTCTGTAGTTATTTATTTTTCTATTTAATTGTTTCATAGAACTGTGGTCTCTCGCTGTCCTGCAGTAGTTGGGGGCTATTGTGTTTCACTTCATTGATATTCAGTGTTAAACTCTTAGCCTAGTGGGTTTCTCTGTATTTATAAGTGAGTCACATATATTTGAATTTATTACTGCTCAATACCTGTGTTGTTTGGCTTCTGCTACATACCTACAGTCAACTGAATTACTAGCTGAGTTAAGTACAAATGTGCAGTGTTAAAGATTGTACTGCATTTCATTTTTCTGTCTATTTAATTGTTTCATTCAATATTGTGTCTGTGTCTCTCTGTAGTTATTTATTTTTCTGTTTAATTGTTTCATAGAACACTGTGGTCTCTCTGTGTCTCTGCAGTCAGTTTCCCTCCCGCCCTCTCTGTTCTTGCTCTAGTATTAATCTTGGTGGCTTTGGAATTGCCCACCCCTCCTGTAAATTTGTGTTTGAACACTCCTCCTGGGTCTATCTCAGATTAGTCACTCAACCAAGTACAGTGAGATCATATTTTGACTTCAGAAACTCCTAACAGTCCCATCTGCTCAGCTCTATCCCAGCTCAATTCCAGTCAAGTATCACTAGCTCACTCTACCTAATACAGAGAGAGCATTTGTGAAGGGCCAACCACTTAGGTCCTTAATTTTGAATTCTCTTTTGCCACTTAGGTCCTTAATTTTGAAATATCTTCTGTTTCTCCTTTCTCCCTTTCTACTTTCCAAAAAAAAAATGTTAAGCTTGTTTCCTGCCTTTCCTGTAACTAGTCTAGTCCAGATACAGATTTGCTGTAACCAGGATTGTGTGTAAGCTTCTGAGCCCCCAAAGCCTTTCTGTGTTGGAGGGAAAACTTCTAGCTTATCAGTGGGAGTGGTAAGCACTAGGTAGCCTATCTACCACAAGAGTGGTTTCTGGCCCACAAATTGTAGTTTATTGGCTGTTTATGCAGTTTTTCCATCTCTTTCAACTTTCTAGTTTAAAAGCCTGTGTTTGCGCTTGTTTCCCACCTTTCCTGTAACTAGTCTAGTCCAGATAAAGATTTGCTGTATCTGGGATTGTTTGTAAGCTTTTGAGCTCCCAAAGCATTTCTATGTTGGAAGGAAGCCTTCTAGCTTATCAGTGGGAGAGGTAAGCACTCGGTAGCCTATCTACCACAAGAGTGGTTTCTTGTCCAGAAATTGTAGTGTATTGGCCGTTTGGCAGTTTTTCCATCTCTTTCAACTTACTGGTTTAAAAGCCCACATTTGCGCTTGTTTCCCATCTTTCCTGTAACTAGTCTAGGCCAGATACAGATTTGCTATATCCAGGAATGTTTGTAAGCTTCTGAGCCCCCAAGCCTTTCTGTGTTGGAGGGAAGCCTTCTAGCTTATCAGTGGGAGTGGTAAGTACTAGGTAGCCTATCTACCACAATAGTGGTTTCTGGTTCAGAAATTGTAGTTTATTAGCCATTTGGGCAGTTTTTCCATCTTTCAACTTACTGGTTTAAAAGCCTGCATTTGCACTTGTTTCCCACCTTTCCTGCAACTAGTCTAGTCCAGATACAGATTTGCTGCATCCAGGACTGTTTGTTAGCTTCTGAGACCCCCCCACCCCAAGCCTTACTGTGTTGGAGGGAAGCCTTCTAGCTTATCAGTGGGAGTGGTAAGCACTAGGGAGCCTATCTACCACAAGAGTGGTTTCTGGCCTAGAAATTGTAGTTTATTGGTCGTTTGGACAGTTTTTCCATCTCTTTCAACTTTCTGGTTTAAAAGACCATGTTTGCCCTTGTTTTCCACATTTTCTGTAACTAGTCTAGTCCAGATAAAGATTTGCTGTATCCAGGACTGTTTGTAAGCTTCTGAGCCCCGCAAGCCTTTCTGTGTTGGAGGGAAGCATTCTAGCTTATCAGTGGGAGTGATAAGCACTAGGTAGTTTGTCTACCACAAGATCCAGCTACAGATTCTTAGTTTTAGCACTTGAATTTGCTTATTCATGCTCAGCACTTGTTCAGAACTTGTTGTTAGCACTAAATAAGCTACAAATTACTTCAGCACTCGACCTTCCTCTTTATCTAGAGGAAAACAGTTCTTGTGCTTACTTTCCTCACTTGCTTAGAGAAAAACAGCTCTTATACTCACTTTCCTCACTTGTCTAGAGGAAAGCATTTTTTTATTCAGGCATGTCCAAAGGTCAGCTCCCAGTGTTCTCTCCTGTCTATCTGATTAATATGGGCATTTTGGGGCAATGTAGCAATTGCCTCATGTACACAGAAAACCCTCTCCTCCTACCACCCAACACCACAACTTGTGAGAGATGCACTAATCTAGCCAAACTGGAGGTAAAGCTCTCTCCAACCAAGACTAAACTTGACAGTCAAGAGGAGAAGGTAAACACTTGCACCACACCACACTCATCACATATTCCCACTAAACCTACATCACCAAAATCCATACATAGAAACACAAAAACATTCGCGGAAGCTCTCAATAATAATCTGCTCAAGGAACAGAGACCTCCAAATCAGAAACGCAAGCAACCTCCACCCCCTAACAAAACCCAAATGACACATAGCCCACAGACTCAGTGTGCCACTCAACCACAGCCCATAAGGCAAAACAACGTACTCAACACACTAGTCATAGGTGACTCTATAGTCAGGCACACTAATGTCCCACTCACCAGGCTAAACAAGTAGAAGGTTACTGTCAGCTGCCTGTAAGGTGCCAGGATCCCCCACATAACCCACGCACTCAGGTCATTCCACAACAAGTACAAATATGACTCTGTCATTGTCCATGTTGGTGTGAATGACCTAAGATATACCTCCCTGGACTACATGAAAAGAGACATGGAAAAGTTCTCCGATCTTGTAGCCCAGGCAGGTATGACCCTAGCCCTGAGTAGCATCCTGCCATCACCCAGAATGATACCGCAGTACAAGGACAAAATGATTGACTTCAACAATTGGCCAAGTTTCTGGTGTCATTCGAAGGGGATCCACTATCTGTCTGCCTGGGATGACATGGCCGACAGACCGCGATTCTTTTCCAGAGATCCTGTCACCCCTGGGATTCCGGATACTGGCTAAGGCTCTTGCTGACCCTATAGTGCCTTTTTTAGGCAAAGTTCAAATGACAAATTCACCACCATAACAGGAACAGGCAATCAAAAACTGAGGGTAATGCTACTCAATGCTAGAAGTCTAAATCTCAAAATGCACTCCCTCGCTGCACTCCTTAAGATGGAGAACATCGATATCTGTGCAGTGACTGAGACCTGGTTCAGGGCTCCATAGAGCACCCCTGCATTACCAGGCTATAACTCATACCACACTTTTCAGCCACCTAACCTGGATTGGAACACCAAAGGTGGAGGTGTGTCCATATTCTTTAAGGATAACCAGACGTCCAGGTTAGTTTCTCAGCATAATGCATCTGAGGTTATCCAAGTGCAACTAACTCTGGGCAAAACTGCAATCCAAATTGTAGCTTGCTACAGATCCCCCACCATGCCTCAGGATTCCCACTCCTCTTTTCTTGACATACTGAAAAATATTAGGGTTCAATCAAACATCCTAATAATGGGCGATTTCAACTACCCCACCATTAACTGGGAAAACTATTCATGTACCAACTCCTTTGCTCAACGCTTTCTGGTATTCATAAATTCCAATGCCCTGGATCAACACCCCCACCAGGGGCAACAATATCCTAGACCTAGTCATTACCAACATGAGTGACCAGTGTTCCAACATGAAGTCAACTCCTCGTTGGTTAGATCCAACCTTAAGCTAATCACCCTAGATATCCACATCCTGCACCCACCCCCCATTAAGGAAATCACGGTAAAAAAATTCTCCAAAGCCAACTTTTGCTTCTTAAGACAGAAGTGGTGAACTTCATGACACCCATGCAGATGGACAATACAGTTATGACTGCTGAATCCTACACAGATGCACTCTATAAGCACTTACATGAGTGCATGGATCGTGCTATCCCAAACAGAACCAAAACGCTATCCTCCAAAAAAAGGAAGCCAATCTGGTGGTCCCCTGCCATAAACATACTCTAAAACAGAAGGAAGAAACTGTTGCAAAAGAGAGTAAAATCCCATGAGTGGAGGAGTTCCCTGGTCAGCCTCAGTAAGAAGCTGAGATCCTTATAAGATCCTCCAAAGTTAGCTACAAAAACAAAATTGCCACTGATTCTAGGAACAACCACAAATCATTCTATGGCTATGTCAATAATCTCAATTGCAACACCCAGATCTGCTGTAAGTTACAGCACAATGGCATGAAAATTACACAACCAACTGATATTGCCAATGTCCTGGCAGATAGGTTCAGTGCTACCTTTACCCCCCTCTCACCCCCTAAAGGGCCCATAACTACACAGGAAGAATGCAGAGTCCCTGTAATCACAACTACACAGGTAAAACCTACACTCTCTAAAGCCAAAAATATAGCATCCATAGGACCGGACAACATCCCAGGCTGTGTTTTACATGAACTTCAGAACGAACTGGCTCCCCACTTAAGCACCATGTTCAATCATAGTCTCACATTAGGCTTTGTGCCCACTGAATGGTGTACAGCAACAGTTATCCCACTCCACAAAGGGGGAGCCACCACTGATCCTGGGAACTATCGCCCTATTAGCCTGACAAGCCTGGTCTGTAAGGCCATGGAATGTATCATCATGGAACTCATAAACAAAGACATTGGTAACCTCCAAACTCTGGATCCCACCCAGTTCGGGTTTGTGAAAGGCAGATCATGCCTACTGAACCTGATCGACTTCTTTGAGGCAGTCACCAAAGCTGTAGACGAGGGTAAGGTGGTTCACACAGCTAATCGTGACCTCGGCAAGGCTTTCAACACCATCCCCTATTCTGGAATTATAGCTAAACTCACTAAACTAGGTATAAATCCCTATGTCACAAGATGGGTTGCCAAACTGGCTCACTGACAGAACCCACACTGTAAAAGTTGCAGACTCCAAATCTGACTTCAAACCAGTGACAAGTGGAGCACCACAGGGTTCAGTCCTGGGACCTCTCCTGTTTGTTATCTACTTCTCTGAAGTACAGGCTAACACAGAAGGCCTTTGACTAATGAAGTTCACAGATGACTGCAAACTAGGAGCCATAGCTATGCCCCCAAATGAAGTGGACATCCTACAGAAGGGCCTCACTGAGACAGATGCCTGGTGTCAGAGCCATGGCCTCAAGCTCAATGCCAAAAAGTGCATTGTCATCCCCTTTGGTAAAAACTCTGTACCCATGAACTACCACATAGGTGGCAGTCTACTTAATGCCGAATGTGTGATAAGAGACCTTGGGACCCAGGTGGACAGTAGTCTCTCCTTTGATAATCACATTGCCACCGTAGTCAGGAAATCCTTCTACATGGCACACCTCATCACAAAAGGGAAAAAAGAGGTCATTGTCCCCCTCTACTCGACACTCATTAAACCCATTATAGAGTACAATGCTGCTTTTGGAATGTACCTCACAAGACATCTGCAGCACCTGGAAAGGCCACAGAAGTACCTTACAAAGAGGATTACTGGCCTGAAACAGATGCCCTACACTGACCATCTCAAAAAACACCAGCTTTACTCCGTAGCATATCACCTACTCCAAGGTGATCTCTGCTTAACATATAAAGCTATGTCAAACACAGAACAGTTGGACATGCTACACCTAAAGAAATCCCAATCCCTCTGAGCTACACACTCTAGGGAACTAAACCTTGTCACCACAATAAACAGGACATGCTAGAGGGATAGATTCCTGTCCCAGAGACTTCCCATACAATGGAAAAAGCTACCCATCTATGTCAAGCAAAGTTCCTCATTAGCACTCTTCAAGAAAAATCTTGATAAGTGGATGGGAAATAGGAAGTACTCCCCCAGGGATTACTTCTGTTCATCTGCTTGACAGGGGCCCAGGAAAATAACTTTCTTAGGTGGCATAAGCCAGGGAACATTGTTGGCTATGCTTAAATAGGCCCTTGGGCCGATAGCCTAGTACCTACCTATGTAACTATGAACATGCATGCATAGATTCATATTCATATGTGCATGTAACAAATCTAAATAGTTATGTGGGAAAATGAATGGGACTTGGATTTATTACATACTCTTGTAAAAGCTTAGTGAAGTCACAATATGAGGATTTAATTGTAATGCAGTTTGTCTAAATCCTAATGCAATACATTACAAGTTTTCCTATAGAAATTATTACAGAAAAGGCAGTACTTATTTGGGCCATGCCTTTTCCATTTTATTTTGGTTTTGATGGTGTGATGTCTGGATAATACCCCACCGGACTGCTAACAATAATGAGCTGTCCCTTACTATCCTGGGTCTGTAACTAAGGAGATTCAGTCCTCACTATTGACTCCAATAGGAGACGGTCACTTAAGCAGGAGTAATATTTCAGTTTTCCCCTAAGAGCACAATAGGATCATGTTCTGTAACCTGAGACTGCACTCTATACTTCTGTCCACTCTTAATATAATTCTTTATTGCACACTTTAGAGCAATGTGTCCCAGTTTAAGACATCTGATATGATATCTTAAATTAAATCTCCCACATCCAAACACTTCTGGGAAAGCCTGGCATAGGTTTCCAGCTGTGCCCATTCCCCAAAAAAATACAGTAAGATGCTGCCACCAACCAGAGAGCCTTTATGTCCTTTTAAAGGGGTGTCTAGTTATGAAAATTAGATATTAAAATGAAAGCTAGCAAATGAACTAAAGCAGCCAGGCTTTTGAGTGGCCTGGGAAGTTATCAAAGCAGGTATAAGCACTCTCAAGTCACTAAAGAAAATACTGATTGACCAGACACAATGCAAGTTAATAAAAAATATTTAACAATGAACAAAATGTTTAAGAATCTTCTTCTTTCAGCTGTTCCTATTAGGGGTCGCCACAGTGGATCATCTGTTTCCATTTCCTCCTGTCCTTTGCATCTGGCTCTGTCACACCAACCACCTGCATGTCCTCTCTTACCACATCCATAAACCTTATCTTAGGCCTTCCTCTTTTCCTGTTACCTGGCAGCTTCATCCTTAACATCTTTTTCCCAATATACACTGCATCCCTCCTTAGCACATGTCCAAACCAATGTAATCTTGCCTCTCTGGCTTTATCTCCAAACCTGCCAATCTGGGCTGACCCTCTAATATACTTATTCCTAATCCTGTCCACCCTCGTCACACTCAGTGCAAATCTTAACATCTTTAGCTCTGCCACGTCCAGCTCTGACTCCTGCCTTTTTGTCAATACCACTGTCTCCAACCCATATAACATAGCTGGTCTCACTACCCTCTTGTAGACCTTCCCTTTCAGTCTTACTGGTACTTGTCTGTCAAAAATCACTCCTGACATTCTTCTCCACCCACTCTATGTTGCCTGTACTCTCTTCTTCACCTCTTTTCCACACTCACCATTACTCTGAACTGTTGATCTCAAGTATTTAAACTCATCCACTATCACCACCTCTACTCCCTGCATCCTCACCATTCCTCTATCCTCCCTCTCATTCACACACACATATATTCTGTCTTAGTCCTGCTGACCTTCATTCCTCTTCTCACTAGAGCATATCTCCACCTCTCCAGGGTCTCCTCCACCTGTTCCCTATTCTCACTACAGATCACAATGTTATCTGCAAACATCATAGTCCACGGGGACTCCTGTCTGATCTCATCTGTCAACCTGTCCAAGGGCTCAGAGCTGATCCTTGATGTAATCCCACCTCCACCTTAAACACATCCTTTACTCCCACTGCAGACCTCACCGCTTTCACACTACCCTCATACCTATCCTGTGTCACTCTTACATACTTCTTTGATACTCCCGACTTCCTCATAAAATACCACAACTGCTCTCTAGGCACCCTGTCATATGCTTTCTCTAAGTCCACAAAGACACAATGCAACTCCTTCTGATGTTTTCTGTATTTCTCCATCAACACTCTCAGAGCAAACATTGCATCTGTAGTGCTCTTCCCTGGCATTAAATCATACTGCTGATCACTAATCATTGCCTCCTTTCTTAACCTCGCTTCCACTACTCTTTCCCATAACTTCATGCTTTGACTGATAGTTTTAATCCCTCTGTAGTTACTACAGCTCTGCACATCACCCTTATTCTTAAAAATTGGTACCAAATTACTTTTACTCCATTACTCAGGCATCCTCTCACTTTCCAAGATTTCAGTAAACCATCTAGCTAAAAACTCCACTGCCATTTCACCTAAACACCTCCATGCTTCCACAGGTATGTCGTTTAAGAATATAAAACAGTAATTTCTAGTAAATAGACAGAACTCAATCACCAGGAAACTGAAATCAATACTGAAGGATAGAAACTAACATTTAGAAAAACACTAATTAGTTATAATTTTTCTAACTGACTAAAGAACACTGTCCCTGATCTAAACTAAATTATTACAACAGAGCAAAGGCAGGCTTACAGATCTTGGTGAGCCCTGCACAGTACAACTGTGAACAACTGACAACTGCAACTGGCTGATAACTGACAACTGAAATGACTTCAACTGTCTTCAGTGATCTGTTTTATAGACTAATTTAACTCTCACAACTGTTCCAATTTTAATTTTCATTTCATATTCTGAAAATCAACCAATATGAAATGAAAATTAAAACTGGAACAGTTGTGAGAGTTAAATTAGTCTATAAAACAGATAATTTTCATTTCATATTCTGAAAATCAACCAGTAGAAGCCGCAGTGGTGCAGCGGTAGTGTTGTTGCCTCACAGCAAGAGGAACTCCCGTTCGATTATTGGCTAGTGCACCTTCTGTGTGGAGTCTGCATGTCCTCCCCACGGTCGAGTGGCGTTCGAAAGACATGCATAGAATGGGTGTGCCTTTGCTGAAGGTTGGACATTGAGCTGTCACCTCAGCACCCATAAAAAAATCTACTGCCAATCATTAGTGGACCAGAGTTCCACTGTGGCGACCCCTAATCGGGAAAAGCCAAAAGAAGAAGAAGATTCTGAAAATCAACCAATAGCTGTTTCTAAAGTTCCTTCCTGCCTTTCAGCCTATGACAGTAACACATAGTAACTGTCAATATTCAGATGACATCATCTGCAGATCAGCTGATTCTGAGGCTACATTTAGAATCTTCTTCACAAAAATATACAGTTAGAAATGTAAAGGAATACTGTTCAAGTCTAAAACATTCTTTACAAAAAGATTATATATTGACATGCAAGAAGTTATTTACAATATCATAACTACTCATGCTGGCTTATTTTACACAGGTTAATCTGAAATGTATCTACAAAACCTCAGGCAAATATGCTAGACAAATGACAGTGTCTAATTTCTTCACAAATGTTTTCAGCTGCCATGATTTGTGGAAACTCTTTCTTTGACTCAAATGATAGTTGTACATTCCTCACACATATTTAACATAACAGATTAGCCCTCTGAGGAAGTTGAAAAATTTCAAAGTCAAAGTCAAAGAAAACTTTATTGTCATTCAAAACTACACAGCATTGAACAAACTTACAATGCTTCATTCTCAATGCAGGAAGCAGTTGACATATAGACAGAGAAAAAATAATAAAATATCACAGTAGAAATTTAATAAGTAGTTCCTCTGTCCCCATCTCAAAAATGTTCTACATATTTATTTATTCTGCATCTTTATCTAGCTATCTGTATAATCATATATAGATGCACTTCACTATGTTGAATTGTTAGTTCGCCAACAGAAAGAAATGTTTGAGTACTTCATCAAATGTACTCTCTCTTGGGTGTTACAAATATCAAAAGAAGAATGGTGAGTAGTATGCAAAATGTAGGATTTGGTTTTTAATGCTGAAACATTTGAATATATCAAACATTTCAGTATTTTAAGTAGGATTGTGTATGTTTTTGTATGTTAGGGCTGGAGTAAGGGCTAAAGAAGGTGTCAGATTTAGTGTTGTGAATACATGTCACTGTATGTGATGTGTGTCTGAATGTTTTGTGTAATGGTAGTGTTAGGCAAAGAGTGTCTCCTAAGGTAAGATTTAGAACTCAGTTAATGACATGACCAGTTTAGGGTTAGGGCTAGATCACTTTAATAAGGTGTTACAGGACAGAGAAGCTCATTTACTTTGTGTTGTCTAACCACTGAGAAAGTACGTATTACCAACTATAACCAAGATCAACCAAGACACTGAAGCATGATACTGTAATTGGCAATAAAACATTAAGTAATAAATGCATGTGTTACTAGATACAACCTTATTTTGTTGTTACCTAGATCCTTGAACTTAGTAAGTTAAACCAAACACTGAGGAGTAAACCTCTTACAACTTATGCACTGTTAACTAATAGAAGGAAGCTGTGAAATCTACATTGTATAACACGAAAACAGAGCAAAACCTCTACTCATAATGTTCTAACTTTTCTGATGTACTGTAATTTTTACACCATTTCTCTGTTTCTATTATACTGGATGAATGACAAGCATAGTAATAAAAGCACATGCTTAGCAAGGAAGGTGGTACTGCAGCAGAAAGCCAGAATACATATATAGAATTTAAATTGTGTGACTATACATTTACATATGTCTCTTTTAGATTAGTTCAATAAAATGACTATCAGTATCATGAACTGTTTTATATTGCCAGTGCAGTTTGAAACAGCCACCAAAGCAATACAAATATTTAACTATGTTGCTTTCAATTTTATAATCATATCTATATATACTTTACAGGTCCTAACAAAAAATGATAGTGTCAGCAGAGCACAGCAACTGAAAAGATGAGGAATATTAAGTAAACAATGATTTTTGAATCCAGTCAGTGATATCATGTTGCATGACATTAAAAAAGTTTGACTTTCTTCTATTACATAATGGCTCAAAAAAGGACAACTGGCTTAAGTGGATCTACTTAGCAGAAATCAAAAAGAAATAAACTAAATTAAATGACTATGTCTTGCAAGGTAATCTGCACTAATATATGAACAATAATATATGCTTGACTTTCTAAACTAAATTAGCCATGAATGCTGGGTTTTGCTGCTGTCAAACTGCTGCTATTTAAGGCTAATTGACTTTGATCAGAATGCTGTCTCCTGACTTATTTTCACAGTCACTATGAAAGCTCTGAAGTTTTGGCTTGTTAGTTAAATAATATATTGCAAATATATGCTTATACATAGAGCTGTTCTCAGACAAGATTTCTTTTCAGTTGACATAGCACATTAAAGAGCTCAGCAGGTTAGTGTAATTTAGTTTTGACATATACACATATTATCAAAAATGCTTGTTTCAGAGATTATTATTCTACCTCATTAATCAGTTTTGAAAATACATAGGATTAGTCCTTTTAACCAATATGATAAAGGTACTGTGAGCTGTAATGCTTGTAGTAAGAAATGAACTCATTCTGAACTAAAGTCAAAGGGGAACTGAAAGTTCTGCCTAGGCTACTTCTAGTGATACTGTAAAGAAAGTGTTACCCAGTAACTGCTGACTACGGAAAACTGGGTTTGTCAGAATCTACAGTATTTCTTTAGGATCCCTGGCTTCAAAACAAGTTTATGGACCTCTTGTGGTGTGGTAAAATTCCTCTGAATTTTTAATACCTATTTCAATACATGTGCAAGATGTGTAAACTGTAGTCTAGATAAAGAAAAATAAAAAAATCTGTTTTTAATTAACTGTAAAAAAGCTTTCATTCTGTAGTTATACTGACAGAGCTTATTATATATTATTTATTTCATATCTGTATGTCAAGATTTAGATAATACAGAAGATAAATAAAACCCTTCTTAATGTGCTGTTAGCCAATTCCATTTATAAGTATCAGGGGGCTAGTACTGGGATTTTTTTTCAAACTTCACAGCAATTATAACACCGTTAACAATGAAAAACAAACAAAAAGACAAATAAATAAATAGCCCATGCACAGCCTGTACTTGGTTGTTACAGTCACTAAATACAAAAGACCACTGCTTAGTGAAAAAACTAACCTTAGTAATCAGTAGCATAAGATGGTGCAGATCATCTCTGGAATGCCTGAAGTATAAAAGAAAAGCCTCATGTTAAGTAACACAATGATAATGCTGCTTTCAGCAAATGTTTAGGGTTTTTAATACCATGACAGGAATGGAGCCCATTCCTGAGCCAGGACAAAATTGAATTTAATAAAGTTAGTATTGTTTCAATGTTTACTGCTTGAAATGCTCTTCTCATCAAACAAACAAGACAGAGTACATGGTGTAAACAGGTTTATTATCCTAGTACCTCAGCTCTTCACCTTCTAGGGAGTAAACCAAAACATCTAAACTACAACATATAAATATTTTTTCACAATGCAATCAATTAAACAATTAATCAACATCAATAATTATATAATTAACTACAACTTTAAAAAAATAACCCTGAAGTGAAATTGATCATAGTAATACCAGCCAATTAATTTTTGGTATTCAAACCTAATGGTTTCAATATATTATAGTTCAAAATCATCTTAGATTCCCTTTTTCCCCAAAAGAAACACATTATCTCCATCAGATATCATACTTATATACCCCCAAAAATCTTTAGACTATTTACATTTTTATTATGCACTTCATCAGCAATATGACAATTTTTCTTTCTTATACCATTCATATTTTCTTGTATTCTTAATTTTACTTTGCACTTTGTTTGAATAATACACCAAAATAGAGAAAAAATTATTGTATTCCACCTCATAAATCACACACTTTTTTGGTATAATAATGTTTAATGCACATTTTTTTTCCATTTATAATAATATCATTAGTTCTGCAAACACATTTATATACAATATATTTTATAGATTCAAACATACCCCCTTTGGTTCCATGTTCTTTTATAAGGAAAAATTGACCCTTTATTAAGTGCTGAGGTATAAGGCAAAACAAAAAAATCAAGGAACTAAGTATTTCAAAATTTTATCTGAAAATAAATAAAATATTCCAATTCTTCCTTATAATTTGTATTAAAATATCAGAAGAAAACATGGTATTTGTACAGACAAAACACTTTTCTATCCTCTTTATAAACATACATGTGAGTATGAATGTCCTTAAAATGTAAACTTCACCCCATTAGTATTCTCCATATTAAATACATTACTCTTGATTTTTTTAGTATCATTTCTTCATATCTGTGTTCTTTTAACCTACTGATTAAATCAAGCAAGAAACCCTCATTTTTTCTCAGTTGCATTATGATTAATTCAAATAAATTCCCTTTTAGATAAAGATGAAATCAAATGGGAAGGGTGACAACTTTTTATGTTGAGAAACATATTAGATGAAGTTTGTTTGCTATACAGCCATGTTTTAGTAATTTTATTATCTAACCCACATAATATTAAATCTGAAAAAATCAATTTACTCCATACAGTCTTGAAATGAAAACTTTATTCCCTAGTCATTGGCATTCAAATTATTTTTATTTATTTATTTATTTATTTATTTATTTACATTTGTTGACTGGGAGTGTCCGACTGGACGTAGGTCCATTTTCAGTGGAGGCCCGGGGAGAAAAGCTCCACAGTTAAAATAAACAGACAGTAGTTACATTGGATTTACATAGCGATTAAAAAATTGATTAACATAGCAATTAATTACAAACAGTTACAGATGAAGAACATAGTACATCAGTATACAGCTAGAATCTTTATCTGCGAAGTACATAACAGACATTAACAATTGTTACAATAAGAAGTTCCTGCTGCATAAGAAGTACTAGGCTTATGAGCATCTGAGCTTGCTATAATCAAGGTAGTTAGTGGGGTGGAAAGAAAGGTATATTTACAAGGTTATCAACATCACTAGGATTCTCACTGGATAACAATAACAAATCATCTATCTAGCTGAAAATAAAATGATGTTACGTACTCTTATTACTGTACATATACCTTTTTTAAACTCAAACCACAATACATTTGAGTATACACAAACAAATGGAGCTACTGTTGCTGTCCTTTGTTTCTGTATAAACCATTTGCTTATATATGTAAAGTGTTATGTTTGAGACAGAAAGATAGCATTACTAATACAAACAACACATATGGTCCCTCTCCCAAATAATAACCTACAGCAGACAAGCCTGCTGAATGGGGAGTGGAAGTGTTCATCCCAACTCAACCAAAAATATTGCTTCTGTTATGTAAAATTCTTAAACTTTTCTACAACTTTTCTTATGTTTTCAACTAAAAAGGGAGAGAACCCTTAAAACCATTTTAAAATTTTATGCAAAAAAAATTCTACATTTAGTTGAAACCCCACCTAAGCTTGAAATAGTAAGAAGACAATGGATTAAACAGAAAAAAATTGGGAATAGCTTGAAAAAAACTGTGTGTTGTGTATGTTTAATAAATTTGTGAAGAAACTAAGCTCTCTACCATTAATTAACAAATCCAATAACTCATTATTAAAATTTTGGAACTGTTTTCAAGTCGGTTGGTATTCCCTTAAAACTGATTTACTCATTCCACCATATGTAAACTTATTTAGGACTACCACATTACCACTTATATCAGTCTTATGCACCACAGTCTCACTCTTATGCTTTTTATATAAGTATGTTTGAAAATTAATTTTATCAGCCCTGCTACTTCATCTACTATTCAAAATCTCTAGATGTCTTTCTCTTCTGGATAGCTCAATTTCAGTTTGCATATCCTAATATTTAATTACTTTATGTTTCTCTGTTTCCAGACACTATAATTGCTAGATATAACTATTTCAATCACTTTTGTCTTTTTTACTTAGACAAAAATACCTTGTTTCATTTCATCTCCATTCTTAACAGTTGATGATACCATGAACTTCTTAACATTCAGCAATCCTTTGTGGGTCATGTTTCCTGTGGGTACCTATAAGACGAACAAATGCTTAAAATGTTGACTATGACATGCTTGACAGCTTTTACGCGAACGTTCTTCTAAGCAAAATTCCAGAATGTCGAAACAAGGAGTTTTGAAAAGTTATAGTTGGCCAGCCATCACGAAGCAAACGACTGACATAAGAACATTCACCCTGTCCAGCCATTCTTACGGTCCTCCACTGTGGTGCGATCTCTGAGTTGGTATATTTAAGAAGGGTGTGTGTGTGGGGGGGGTACAGCCTCCCATGTTGGGGGGTGTGGGGGTGAAACCTCCCACTTTATTTTGTATTTCGATTTGTTTTTGGTTTTGTTTTTTTTGGGGGGGGTTGTAATGGTGTACAATAGATTTTAGCTGTCATCCGTTGGCTTTGTGATGGCTGGCCAACTATAACTTTTCGAAACTCCTTGTTTCAACATTCTGAGGTTTTGCTTAGATGAACCTTCACATAAAAACTGTTGAGTATGTCATACTCAACATTTTAAGTGTTATTTCATCTAATATAGACTTGTTTCCTGTGTTTCACAGTTACTTGTATATTGCATTGTTTCCACTATCTGCAGTGTAGTCGTCTTGCCACATTATTATGCCTTTCAGTAGATAAACTTATCCCCATAACGATACTGTGGCCAGCATCAAGATGAAATGTCTTTATTTAATAGATTATTACAAAAATATTGTCTATATCATATAACTTAAAAAGGTTTTTGATGGTGGAAGTATGTATTAAACAGAAGATACACAATTACCAATGGCAAGAGTCACACAATTTAACTTATTATCACAACCAACTACATTTCCTTCATGATTCTGCTTTTCTCTTTATCTTTCAAACATGAACAGCCCCTGCAAGCATTTTCTACATTATCTACATAATTTCTTTAACATAGCTCAAAATATTTACTATTACTGCAATACAAATCGCATACTTTTTTTTCCTTTTGCTTATGAAGCATGGGTATGACTGCATGTCCTCCCGGTGATCGAGTAAACTTTAAAGGCATGCAGGTAGGTGCGTGTCTGAGTGGATGTGCCTTCTTTGAAGGTTGGGTGCCTGCCTGGCAACTCAACACCATAAAAATCCACTGCCAATCATAAGCAGACCGGGGCTCCACTGTGGCGACCCCTAACCGGGAAAAGCCAAAAGACTTTACTTTTTATGAAACATAGGTATGACATAAAAATATAACTTCTTTATTATCCACACAGTGATCCAGTAACATACATCATTACACATTTTATAATCTACAATCCCCTATTCACTTTAATCTAAGCTCATGAAAGTTTATGGAAACTCAAAGTTGGGCTACTTTTATTTTAATCTTATGTATAAAAAAAAGCCAGAATTTGAAATGTTTTCAAAAAAAAAAAGACAAATATTCATGCCAGTCTTTTTGAATGAATCCTCTTGCGAACTACTTGCCACACCTTGTGAGGGACTGAATACATTGTGCTTGTCAATGTTCCTGTGGTGCCTTCCAAACTTTAACAGAAGGAAGAAAATCATGTCAAAAATTAGGTAGTGCAGCACCCAGCAAGATAAAAGCACTCACATCAATCTAAACAAACAACTCAGAGGATAAATAAAGTCAACCAAAGCCAAATCTGAAGTAAATTTGGCCTCCCAGACCAAGGGCAGCCACAGGGCATTCTTTAGCTATGTCCACAACCTCAAAGGCAATACTCAATTGTGTGCAGAGCTCACTGTAAATGGAGCCACCTATAATGAGACAAAAGATATAGCAAACCTACTGGTTGATAAATTCATCTCCAACTTTACTCCTCTCTCCCCCGTCAACCTTCCCTCAGGAAATACCATCAATTATAACCCCCTGCTATCACTAGGTAAGGGTCCTTAATGCTCTCTCTAAGGCCAAAAACACTGCATTAGTGGGCCCAGACATATCTCAGGGTGTCTTCTAAATAGCATGAAACATGACCTAACAGGCCCTCTGAAATTGCTATTAAACTATAGCCTCCAAACAGGCTTTGTGTCTCACGCCTGGAGAACAGCAACAGTCATCCTTCTGCACAAAGTTGGGCCATTTGCAAACCCTGAAAACAACAGACCCATAAGTCTCACTAGTCTTACATGCAAAGCCATGAAAAAATTATCATGGAAATGATCAGTAATGATGTAGTAAACCTCCAGACACTGGACTCAACCAAGTTCTGTTTCATCAAAGGCAGATCATGCCTACTCAACCTGGTGGACTTCTTTGAAAAGGTCATCAAACCAATGGATGATGGAAAAATAGTTCACACTGCCTACGTTGATCTGGCCAAGGCATTTGAAACAATACCCCACTCAGGCATTGTTGGCAAACTCAAGAGATCGACACGATATCCCACTCAGGCATTACTGGCAAATTCAAGTGGTTAGAAACAAACCCATATGTCACCTGGTGGATAGCCAACTAGCTCAAAAACAAGACCCAGGAATTTACAGCTGGTGAGTACACCTCTACAAAGAGGCCAGTCACAATTGAGAACCCTCAGAGATTGGTCCTTGCACTGCTCCTGTTTGGCATTTACTTCTCTGAAGCAAGGCTAATGTCAATGGTCTCTGGCAGACTACATTTGCAGATGATTGCAGATTAGGAGCTGTCATTGAATCCCCACTGAAACAAATGTTCTCCAGGAAGGCCTGACACATACAAACAACTGGAGTCAGCACCATACACTAAAACTAAATGCCACAAAATGCATAATAATAACCTTTGGGAAGTCATCCACTCCTGGTAACTATCATATTGACAACAAAACCCTTAGAGCTGACCCAGTAGTCAGGTACTTAGGAACACACAAGGGCAGTAATCTAGCCTTTAACCATCATGTGTCTACAGTAGTGAGAAAACCATTCTACGTTGTGCAATGTATAAGCAAAGGTATGGCATCTAGGTCCAAGGAAGTGATTGTTCCACTGTATTTAGCATTCATCAGACCATTCATCGAGTACAACACCCCTTTAGTATGTACCTCACCAGGCATATCCAACAAATGGAATGTCCACAGTGGTTCCTCACTAAAAGAATACAAGACGTAAGTAAACTGTCCTATGCAGACCTCCTCAAGAAGCTATCCTTGTATTCTGTCTCCTAAAGACTGTTGAGAGGAGATCTATGCCTTGCATACAGGGCATTATCAGACACCAGTCTAATGGACCTCCCTCATATCCACAAAATAAACATAATTAGAATTACCCATTCTAAAGACTTAAACCTTGTCTATGATATAAATAGGACCTGATGGAGAGACAGGTATGTATCCCAGAGACTAACCTCTCATTGGAACAGGCTCCCTATTCGTGTGAAGCAGAGTTCTTCCCTAACCAAATTCAAGTGAAACTTGGACAATTGGATAGACAACAGGAAATTCATCTCTGGTTTGGGACATATGTCTCTAATGGACAGAGGCAACCAATAAATGGTTCATATCCCAAGCCCTTGCTTGTAAATGTTTTATATCCCAAGCCCCTGCTTAGACTTATTAAGGGTACAGAACTTATCAGAGATTTGAGATGCATGGCTAGGCTTAAAAAGTCCCTTGTGGTCATTAGCCTAGTAAACACCTATGAACCTTTGCAGGTTAATAATGATAAGCAAACACATTTGTTTATCAGTTTGGCTGTAGCTATTACATATCCTAAGGGAATTAGTTTAAATATCTAAAATCCTAGATCCTTGTCCTTTGGTAGAGATTTTCTAGTAGCCAAGCATATGGCTTCTATTACTATCTTGAGCAAGCTCCTAGAAGATATGCAAAATTAAATCAAATAATCTGCATCTTGTGTTTGACATCTTCAGCAACCTGAAGTGGTCAACCATCCTCACTTAAATGTAGGCACATTTGCATTGGTTTTAACATTGTGAACATCAGCATATTTTTAGGGATGTGCAGTCTTAATTACTCTGCTTCACTGCTCTTAATCCAGTCTTATACTTATTACTTTATTCCATTTCTCAAATATTATATTTAATCCACTGTCCTGTATATAATCTTCTTCTTTCAGAAATCTCTTATTTTCAATCCCCTTTAAAAATACTCAGAGTTTATCGACCACCTACTTAAAAGTTTCCACACTTGTTCATCTATCACTTTCACTTTATATCCTTTGAATTTGCAATAATTCCATAAGCCAGAGATATTTCCATCATCTAAATTATTTGGGTTTGCCCAGGTTAAACTTGAATTCTCTATAACTCAGCATTGAGTTTTTTTATTATCCCTTACATCCATTACCTATTGTTTCCCTTTTACTAACCAGCTCATCCAAAGATAAGACTATCTCCTATTGTGATATTCTGGGTACCTCCTATATATTTCCAGTAACAACAACCTCTTTCAAATTCTTGACTTTTCCATACCCTCATTTCTACCTATAATTCCCATCCTCTTACGTCTAATACTGTCTTGTCTTTTGATCTTTTACCACTGTTACATATTTCTCTTATTAGTTCATTTTCCATATTCCCTCACAATGGCCTCATGTATATTCTAGCTCTTCCATATTGATATTCTGCTACAGCTTCAAGGTATCTATTAAAACTGGGAAGGGATAAACCCCTTGTTTCCAAAGTAGGTGTAACTTCTCTGTTTTTGCATTCTTGGCTGGGTTCCATCCCATAAGAAGTATGAGAGAAGAGTTTAGTATTCCTTCAGGTATCCTGGTTTATGCAAATGACAAAGATGCCTAGACAAGAACAGGATATTAGGAAAAAATATAAATTTAAATTATTTGTACCTTTGTGAAAAAGGGAAATTTCTTCTTTTTCTGACTCCATGGTTTATCTCTCAGTTCTTTATATAGTAGTTTTACATTGGCTTCTTAGACTTTAGTTGCCTTACATCTCATGTCTGTCTCTAAATAGGAGCAGGCTATAACCATTGTTTTATAAGCCTTTTGATTTTGATGGAGTCTACTATTCTATCTGGCTTACATTAGACAGAGGAAAGATCAGTGTCTTGCTTTCACATAGTTCGAGCCCTGTTATTTTTACAGCTTTTTACATGCTTGTATGGCAGCTTTAAATTTCTTCTCAAGATGTGAGAGCTACAATAGGCAGTCATAAGCAAACCACTTTGAGACCAAAGGGGCCCAACATTTCACAACTATACCAATATTCCTAACATCTGTAATCAAATATTGTATAACAAATAATGTAGCTATTACAAATGGAGGGGGGTAGTGGACGCCCTTGTCCCATACCACTTGTTAGGGCAATTGTCAGTGATTACTGTCTATTAGTACCCAGTAAGGCTTTTGAAGTAGTGTAGAGTAAATGGCATTGAATTATATAAAGTGTTATAAATTTCCTCAGAAATTCTAATAATTACCAAATAAAGGATCATTAAATCCAATGAAATGTTTTCCTAAAGTCTTGTTATTCCTTTGGGTACATAGCTTCTGCATATTCAACCAGGCTTTTATCAAATATAGTTCCTCTGCTCTGTTTTTAATAAAGCCTGCTTGATATTGTAAAATATCTGAGTAATATATTTACAATTATATTTGTTAGGATCTTTGTATATATTTTAAGTCCAACTGACAAGACGCATATATAATTACTTAGATTTCTGTTGTCTTTGGTGGGCTTTGGGAAGAGCAGAGCATTAGCAATAGTGGTACCTCCTTGAAATAAGCCACTCCTTTCTCATGTTTAATAGAATTTTAGAAATATGATAGCTAATTCCTTTTTATATTGCTGCTGACATCCATTGTCAGCCCATCCAGATCAAGGTATTTGCCTGAGGTTAGCCCTTTTATTGCTGCTATTATTTCCCTACTTGTAAAATGTCTTGCTAGTTTGTCTTCTGCAGATGCAGTAATTTTTATTAAAGTCAATGTTACTGATTCAGTCTTAGAAAACTCCATTTCCTCTACTCCTCTCTGAAATTGTTCTCAATATTCTGTGACCAGGATGTTATTTATTCTTCCTGGTTCTGTGAGCAATGCACCAAGCACATCACAAATAGCCAGTATTATTATTTCACCTTATCTTTTCACAAATCTATTGACTGAATTTGTTCTATGTAATTAATGCCTCTATTTCAACATAAACTCTTGTATATTTCCCATTTATCCTCTATCATCTTATTGTGCAGACTTCAGAATAGATTCTTCTTCTTTTTTTCATTTCCTTAAGTTTCTGCTTGCATCTGTTTCAGGTTGCAATAAGCTTTCTTCATCCTCCATTATGTTCGACAATCTTTTATTATTATTTTTTTTGTTTTATCAAGGCCTGTTGTAATCCTCTAATGTGAAATTTGAAGTGCCCTCATTGAGCTGCAACAAATGTTCTCTATGAGGCATGGTGTTTTATAAGTCTTCCACTCATACCTCTCAACTGTCCAGATTTCCACATAATGTCCAGATTTTTGCCTTATATTTTTGCTCTGTTTCTCATAATACTTGTGGGTTTCTGGCAAATCACCGAGGATTGACATCACTAATTAATAGCATACATTTGAAATCCAGACATCATATCCTTCAGAAAAAAATGCATGATAACAGAATTCCTGTTATTTTAGCAACTTTCTAAGTTTACAAGAGAAATATTTAAAATATTTCCCTGTTTTTGGCCCTTTGTCACCCCCTTATTGTTGGCTTTGTCCAGATTTCTTATGTTAAAAGGTTAAAAGGTAGGCTTCCACTTATAATTTCTACAAACTGTTGTGATTTTATTAACAATGGTTCAAACCACCATGGCATCAGCAGGATAACTCTTTGATAATTAGGGTAAAACTGAGTGCTGCATAATCTGACAATATTGTAGGAAGAATATCCATTTGTTTTATGTTTTTAGTAAGAGATGACAAGTCAGCTACTCAACCCCATTGTTACAACTGAGAAAGAATAACTTTAATTTTCCATTGGGTTCATCATCCTCCATCCATCTACCAGTTCAAAATTTTCCATTATAATTTTGGCTTTTTTATTTCTGTCTCTATTTTATGAAAGCCTGTCACATGTGGGATCTCATAATGTATTGAAATCCCCCCATTATAATAATACCATCAACCTTCTTTTTGTTAGTGTCTGTTGCCTTGTAGAATTCAACAAATGGGGTCATATTATCTTAATTTGGGCAATCAAAGCTGAAACAGCACTCGGTAGTGGATGCAACCAGTCCCCAAACGAAAGCCAATGCATGAAGTGAGCAAAAAAATACTTCTTTAATAGACCAAAAATCAAATGGAACACATATACATTCTCATTAAGTGCTTTCATCCATTCTATAGTGGACTTCATCAGAATGCTTGAACAGCTGTTTTTCAGGATATTTAAATATCATTTGGCACCAAACAGTCGCTCCAACTTCATTTAATTTAAAGTGACCCAATGCCTATTTTGGCAATTCAAATCGTACCCCAAACAAAAAAACAAATTCCCTCACAATTTAAATAAAAATAAAAAAAAAATGGGTGCATGTAATTAATTAATGAACTCATTAAATAACTTAATTAAATCAACAATCTTGAGAGGCTTATACTAACACTAATATCCACTAAAATATTCCATACGTTGATCAGTACAAATTCATTAAAATGTCTAAGCAATCTGTAGACGCTGAGTACATGTCATGTGTAAACTATACATTTCATACGAGATCTGTGCATTTCATTTTATATATATATGTACAATTCATCAAAAATATATAATATAATATGATAGTCTCAGTACATTTCATTAAAAAAAAAATAAATATATATATATATATATATATATATATATATATATATATATATATATGTTAATGTATAACCTGTACATGTCATAAATACCCTATACATTAGTTAATACATAATATATAAAAAATACATGTCTTAAAAATCTATATCATGACAAATATATGAAACATTCAAGACATTTCTACTAAATAAAAAATGTTACTTGTAAATTAATATGTCTCAACCTATAGTACTTGAGATTATAACTTCTATTTATACTACTCATAAAATGAAACCTACATCAAAAATGTGTATAATGTAAATATCTAAATAAATGAATAAATAAAGGTCTATTAAATAAAAAATAAAAAATAAATAAATAGATATGTACAGTGTAAAGTATGCCATTGTAACCAGACTATTCTAGTTGTAAGATGGGCTTAATAGAGATATACTCATTCAGTCCTGGTTCCCTGGCAGCATCAGTAAGTATCTGCCATATAGTTTCTCTCTTACCTAATAAGGCCCTAATGTTGCCACCCCTAGGACTAACAGTGACTTGGTCAATTATAGCAAACTTGAATGCATGAGAATCATCTTGCCCTTCTATATGTCTATATAATGCATTAGTCATGTTCTTAGTTCTAATACTATAAAGGTGATTATAAATCCTCTTCTTAAATTTATATATATATATATATATATATATATATATATATATATATATATATGTATATATATGTTAATGCATAACCTGTACATGTCATAAATACCCTATACATTAGTTACTACATAATATATAAAAAATATATGTCTTAAAAATCTATATCATGACAAATATATGAAACATTCAAGATATTTTTACTAAATAAAAAATGTTACTTGTAAATGAATATGAGTCTCAACCTATAGTACTTGAGATTGTAACTTCTATTTATACTACTCATAAAATGAAACGGAGATTGTAACTTCTATTTATACTACTCATAAAATGAAACGTACGTCAAAAATGTGTATAATGTAAATATCTAAATAAATGAATAAATAAATGTCTATTAAATAAAAAATAAAAAATAAATAAATAGATATGTACAGTGTAAAGTATGCCATTGTAACCAGACTATTTTTGTTGTAAGATGGGCTTAATAGAGATATACCCATTCAGTCCTGGTTCCCTGGCAGCATCAGTAAGTATCTGCCATATAGTTTCTCTCTTACCTAATAAGGCCCTAATGTTGCCACCCCTAGGACTAACAGTGACTTGGTCAATTATAGCAAACTTGAATGCATGAGAATCATCTTGCCCTTCTATATGTCTATATAATGCATTAGTCATGTTCTTAGTTCTAATACTATAAAGGTGATTATAAATCCTCTTCTTAAATTTTTGTTCCGTTTTACCTATATAGAAACAAGGACACAACGAACGTATTGCTAAATATATGAGATACCTGCTGTTGCAATTGCCTTGCCGAAATGAAATATATGTTCTATTAATATTATCTAATATTATCCCATCTATATCCAAAATCACACTACATTGCTTACAACTACCACATTTTGGAATATGTTTACTTTGATTATTTTTTGCTCCTAATGTGCGTCCAATCTCTAATTTCTTTTTTATATTAGCTCCCATTTTATGAGCAAATGTAGGTGCATCACCTATTATTTTCTTTGTATCTTGATCTACCACCAACATGTTCCAGTTCTTTCTCACTATGTTTTTTATGTATTTTACATATGGGGAATACTCAAGGACACAAGCTCTATTATACCGAAAGAAAATATATATAAAGAAAAAAAGCACCTTTATACCCCCCGCCCATCCCAATATGGTTATTTTTGAAAAACTAGTGACAAATGAAATATACAAAACATATAGGAAAATGGGAAAATGGAGGTACCAGGATAATCTGTCTGAAGATGTGAGGGATGCGTTGGTTCAGTTAAGTAACAATAAAGATATAAGAGACATGAAACCAAAGGTGGAGGTGCAGTTTTATATAATTGTTTGAACTATATTAATGAAATGTATAAAATCTTATACGAGACAGGTAACTATGAAATGGTGTCCATCAATGAAATTAATATAGGATATAGATGCATCGATTTATGTTTGGAAGAATTTTAATTGGATAATCACATGACTCCTGATTTATACAATTATTTGAAGGTGGAACATCCTATTTTTGCTACTATGGTGGGTATACCCAAAATTCATAAAAGTATTAAATAACCACCATTTCATCCTATTGTGTCCGGTAGTCGTTCAAAAATATATCCCTTAGGAGTCATGATAGATAGATGGTTAAAACCTATTTACAATAATATAACAGACTTGATCAAGGACTCCTGGGTTTTTCTGTCAAAATTACCCAAAGCAGTATGGAAAGAGAATTTAATTTTTATTACCATAGGTGTCTAGGGGCGGCTCGTGCTATAGGACTGCAGGACTGCAGCCCTCCCACTTCTGTAGAACCTCTGCAGAAAACAAAATAATAAAACATAAAAAATGAAAAAGAAACTTAAAACAAAATAATCGCGGAACGCCGCACATGCAGACACACAGACTGCAGTCCAGATAGAGGGGAAGGCAGAAATGCCCTGCAGATGCCCAGAAGTCTATGCGGTGATGACCCCACAGAAGAGAGCAACGTTGAACATCAGACTGCTTTAGACAGCAGTCCGGATAGAGGGGAAGGCAGAAATGCCCTGCAGATGCCCAGAAGTCTGTGCAGTGATGACCACACAGAAGAGAGCAATGTCAGGCTGCATCATCTGCAGGCTGAACCAGTCAGGAGGCCGTTTCTGCAGGCTGGATCAATCAGGCTCTCGCAGGTGGGACTAGGACTGTGTGTGTGTTCACTTTGAGACTTGCTGTCATTCGCGGGTATTTCGTTTGCGTTGGGACTTACTTCATGGATGTATATTTCGTTCGTGTTGGGGACTGGATGTATTTCACTTTGGAAGTGGTTGGATTTATATGGACGTTAAGGTGTGTGTGTGTGTGTGTGTGTGTGTGTGTGTGTGTGTGTGTGTGTGTGTGTGTGTGTGTTTGTGCGATATTAAGATGTATCCCAGAAGACTCAAGGAGTAAAGCATTAATGTAACCTGAAGTGATAATAAACTGCAATTTTATGGGGACAACTAAACATTTATTGCCTGCCTTTGTCTGTAGTTATAATTTTGCATAGCTTTTCGAATTCCAGCTGATATAGGGATTTAATCTATAGAAGGCTTCATAATGTTTAGATCTCTGGTAGGCAAGGAAAAGTGTAATCAGAGTGGGGTACTTAGTTAAGCATTTTGAATTCTCAGATTAACGTTTTGTTTTACTTAAAGTTACTTGGTCATTTACCGCAGTTTGAGCTATGACTGGTCTAGCAAGATAGCTTCAGCTGGCACTTTTTTGCTCAGTGCTCACTTCTAAGTAAACTGGGATTCTTAGCACTCTCTTTATTGCCAGTTATCTGGATCTGAGGTTGGTGCACCTGTGAAAGAAGATGGGTTTTGCATTACATCAGCGATCACTCCTTCTCAAATACCCAGTGATCTCAGAGTGAGAATAATAAAATAAGTGGCTTTTTGGATTGGTGGTCTTGGGGTGCTGGTGGGGCTTGCCTACTGCAAGAATTTCTTATTAGTTGTCACATTAGCTCGTAAAATGGCAGGCACAAGTGCATTACCCATTAACAAAATGTGTATACTCAGTCTCTTATTTTTGTGCTGATGTGGTGTGATGACAGAGGTTCATGGATCGAGTAGGGTGCAGTGGACCTACACCTACTTATTGGGTAACAATTTCCCAATTCTTAAAAAAAGAGCTCATACATTTAAAGCATGACTGCTCTGGAAAGCACGGCAAGGTGAAGTGTAGAAACCTTGCATAAAATATGAGAACCAAGCAGTAACATCAATAACTAATGTCGACAGTGATGAAGAATGAAGTTTTGAAATAACAAAACTACTAGATATTCCTAAGTGTGTTTGAGTAGCTAAATGTAGGAGTCCATTCCCCATCAAAAAAAGGTGTAGGTGTGTGTGTGAAATGCCCCAGTTGCTGTGGACTGGTGGCTAGAGAGAACTCATAGTGGTGGGTAAAGAATACCTCAGGTTTGAATCCTGCACGTTGGATGCAGGTGGCAAGGGCCTGAATTCCCTACCCACCACCATTTGTAAACGAATTTGCAAATTTTTGCCTCGTATATGTTTTGTTCTGTTCCTCATAAAATCTGTAGTTTCTGTACTTTTTTACACAGTCAGTGGTGCAGTTAGTGGTGCAGGGGTAGCATTGTTGCCTGGTAACTGCAGACTCTCTGGTTTGATTTTTGACTGGGGTGCTTTCTGTGTGGAGTCTGTTTTTGTTCTTCATAAAATCTGTGGTTTCTGTATTTTTGTTTCCTTACACAGTCAGTGGTGCAATAGTAACATTGTTGCCTGACAGTTATAGCTTCTTTGGTTTGATTCTTGGCTGGGGTGCCTTCTGTGTGGAGTCTGCATGTCCTCTCATCTTACAAAGACATGTGTCTGGAGTGTTTCTCCCTGGGCCTTTGCTGAAAATTAGCTTTTGTTCCAAGTCGCACTGTCCTGGTTAACAAATGTTAAATAAATAAAAATGGCAGGCATTTGAATTTCAGACTTCATATTCTTCAGAAAGTACATGGTAACACAAAACCTTTTATTCTAGCAATTTTCTAAGTTTAAAAGATGTATATTTGAAATTTGTTCCTATTTTTTTGACTGTATTTCTCCATTATTGGCGTTGTCCAGGTTTTTTGTGCTAAGCTTGAGAGCTATGGTGAGAAATTAATTCACTGAATATGTTTGGGGGTTGTATTCCCCCAATACTGACTTTGTCCAGGTGTTTTTTGCTAAGAGGTTGAGAGCTATGGTGAGAACTGAATTTACTAAATGGTAGCCATTTAAGTTTCAGTATTCCTTTCTTTCACAAAACAGCTGATTTGGCATAGTGGTATGTTGCTCTGATCGTTTTGCACAGGTTCCTGGGTTTAAGTCTTGGCAGTGAAATGTATGGTGGTAACACAGCATTTTATTCTAGCAACTTTCCAACATTATACAAGCGATGTTTAAAATGTGTCCCTGGTTTTTAGGCTTTTGCCCCCCCCCCCAATAAATGTTGGCTTTTTCCAGATTTCTTGTGCTGCATAATTCAGAGATACAGCTGAGTGTCGAGTAGATTTTACAAGGAGCTGAGAGCTGCAGGTGAACACAAGTTTAGTGCTGCTTATGCTAAGTCAGCTTGTATTGTTAATAGCACAACAGGTAGTGTACTTGCATTTTAATGCAGAAGGCTGTGGGCTCTACTCCAACAGTAAATAGATGCATTGCTGATACTGTACTGTGTTGTGAAGGGGTGTGTATGCTACAGTCATTTTTGGTGAAGATACCTAGTAACTGAACCTGTTATCAGTTTGCCATCCATTCCCTATTGCAGTATTACTAACTTATTTTTGTAATACAACATAGGCAATTTATTCCTCAGGGGCAACAGGCACTTTATTTGTAGATGAAACAATGAAATATAAAGGTGTTTGCTAGCAGCAACCTCTTCATTACAGATTTCTTTAATGTGGAATTATTTAGATGACTTTTACTACTTCTGAGATTGTGCATATTTACTGATACTGGTGGACTGTAGAAGTTTGAAAAGACTTTTATGATGGAATGTTCTGAACTGGGCAGTTTTGTCATTGGTGCATGCATTTTGTTTGTTTCACTAGAAAAATGTTCAAAACAATAAATTTAAAACAACGTCTAACAACTGTACTGTATTGTACAAGGAATATAACTTAATACAATCAGGAACAAGAGCATGTGTATGTGCAAGGGGCCTATGATTTGAAAACAGCCCAAACTTAATCTTTATCTGCCACTGGCAAAATGTATTTTCTTTGAATGTGGGTTTCAATGCTGTTTCAATGAATGTGAGTTTCAAGAGCAGAGAAGTTTTAATGCTAAGTCTATTTTCATTGTGAGACTGCATTGCTTTGTTAGCAGATATTTATTAGTATTTTTGCTGTAAAATGCAAAATAAAACTTTCAAATGAAATCCAAATCATTGCAGAAATAAAGCAGTATGCACATTACAGTGTTTATGGTAAATGGGGTGAAATAACCAAGGAATGGGACATTGGAATGGCTGCAGGGGGGAGGCTCCATTCGACCATGATTATGTGAGGGGGGAAGGGCAGCAAACTCAGACAGCCCCAGCTGAACTATACCTCTCAACTGTCCAGATTTTTGCAGAATGAATAGATGTTTACTTCTTATTTTTGGTTTGTTCCTCATAAAATTTGTAGTTTTCTGTCAAATCATGTAGGAATGAAGTCACTAAATAATGACAGACATTAAGTTTCAGGCGTCATAACCTTCAGAAAAATGCATGCTAAAGCAAGACCTGTTATTCTATCAACTATATTAAGTTTATAGAAGAACCATTTTTACTACTGTTTGTATGTTCCCCCAATATATTTGGCCTTGTCCAGATTTTCTCCATTATGAGGTTGATCGGTACATGCAAATAAATCGCTTTATAGAATTAGGAATATCCAAACCTCTCAACTGCCCCCAATTTTGGCTCAAAATGTTGCTCCCCCCTAATAAACCCTCCGCAAAAAAGCAATTTTGGAAGAAAACGTGGAGGGTTTACAATTATAAATAAATGTAATGATCAGAGTTATAAATTACTTTTATTTCAGAAATGCATGTAGATTCTCTAATTTTGTCAGCTGCCCAAGTTAGCAGTACTAATATTAAAAAGGTGTCCTTCTTTGACAGGTTCCCAGCTGTATTGTGTGGCAATTTTATATTTTTGCATCACATTTTTGGTCCGTTTTTCATAAAATTGTGGTTTTCTGGAAAACTATTGGCAAATCATTAAAGATTGAAGTTAGAAAATAATGGCAGACATTTCAAATTTCATACCCTTCAGAAAATTTAAACTAATGCAAGACTTACTACTAGTCTATTATCTTTCCAAGTTTATAAGAGCAATATTTAAAAATTGTCCTTATTTTTGGGCCTGTGTCCCACGTCTATGTATGGCTTTGTCCAGATTTCTTGCTCTGAGGTTGAAATGTATGAGTGTCAGAGCCATCACTATCAGCCAGAGACATTTCAAATTGTGACATACTTGTTGCACCCCATTCCCCCATGTACTGTCTCTGGATGTGTCCAAGCAAGGCAAGGAGCAGTTATACAGTGTAAGTGTGCAGAGTATTCCCCCATCCAAAGTAGACACAAGAACTGTCCTTGATTTTGCAGAATGTTCTGGTTTTCTGTCATATTTTTATACTGTTGATTTTTGCTTCTTCTTCTTCAGAAAATGCATGGTTTTGCAGTGTCCTGTTACTCTGTGTTTAAGTAGCAATGCTTTAATGACCATCAGGTAAGTTTGTCAGAGATTGTAAGATTCAAGTATGCTTTAATATGCACACTGTTAAAGAATTACCAACATTGAAAGCCTTTTTTGTTGTTGCCATGCAGAAAATATTTATATAACTAGATAACATATAAGCCTTAGGTATTGAAATGCATAGACAGTATTTGTAATAAAAGACAGGATTACAGTATTTTCAGAAGCTCATTGCATTTGTTGAAGACTTGCAGTCATCCTTGCAGGCTTTACCTGTAAACTAAACAGAATGCCAATCTGTCATGTGTGGTCCATAATTTGTGCTGTAATCCTTTAAGCAATTTATCTTGCGATTGTTTCTTGTTTGCTGTTGATTTTTTACTTTGATCATGTCTTCCCCATGAAAAAAGTAGATAGGTGTCAGGCAGAAGGTCTTTATTAGATAAGAAACATTTTTACAAGTGGGGGTATCACAGAGATTGCTACTTTCAGCATGTTATTTGGTAATTTTATAAAGCTGAATTTAAATTAAAATTAGAACTGCAGTGCAAAGAGAAGTGGTTTGAGTTTAGTACTGCTTGTTTTTTTTTATACTTGCTTTTGACTGGCATTCCAGTAATGTATTTAAAAAGTAATTTATTTTTTCATGTCTCACAACCTTTATGTTTCCATCTATATATTAAGTAAGCTGTCATGTAGCCAATGCAATTAAATATTTTTTTCTTCTACACTTCATTTTGTCTTGATTGGACTCTTGTAATGATGATTTGGCACCCAGGGCACCGTATTTAATTAAAGTTCCAGTTGTTGTGGTTTTGAGCATAGCCCCACCTCTTTCTAGTTGGCCACACCCCCTATTGGCCCCACCCATTCAGCTGTCTCCTGCAGCCGGCCTTTAATTTGAAGTCATCAGCCACCACTGTAGACGTCATAGATTTATTTTCATGAATACCTAAACAACAGGGTCTGGATGACTTTTTTAATAGCTTAAGAAAATTTTCCAACTTGGATTGGGATAGAATTAGTTTAGTTATGGAAATGATGTCTATGGTATTAGATTACAATTATATATATTATGAAGGTGAGAACTTTAGACAGACCATGGGTGCGGCTATGGCGGGCGGCTGCTTGCGCCCCCATTTTCTCAAACCTGGTTATGTTAGAATGGGAGATCACTAAGCTGTTTAATAGTGATTTTTATAAACATGTTACCTATTATTCTTGGTTCCTAGATGATATCTTTATTTTATGGGATGGGCCTATGTATAGTATTCAAGCATTCATTGAATTTTTAAATGACACTAGTACATTTTTAAAATTTACGTTTACTTGTAATTTGGATGGAATTTCTTACTTACATACATATATTTATAAATCTAGTGATGGTTTCCTGTCCAGAATATTTAGGAAAAACTCTTTTTCTAATAGTTATCTTGAGTACACAAGTAATCACCCTAGGAATATGATGAAGAATATATACAAGGGGCAATGTATTAGGGCTGCCCGTATGACATCTACTTATGAGAACATGATAGAAGAAGTTAATTACATTAAAACTGTGTTCATTTATAGCGATTACCCCTTGTCTATGTTGAATGATGTTACTAACTATGTAGTAAGGGAATGGGGAAAGAAATATCCCTCATTGATTGGAAAGGAATTAAATAAGAATTTAAGAAAAACAGAGATGAGTTCTAACAAAATAGTATAATAGAGCTTGTGTCCTTAAGTATTCCCCATATGTAAAATACATAAAAGACATAGTGAGAAAGAATTGGAACATACTGGTGGTAGATCAAGATACAAAGAACATAATAGGTGACGCACCCACATTTGTTCATAAAATCGGAGCTGATATAAATAAAAATTAGAGATTGGACAAACTTTAGGAGAAAAAATCAAAGTAAACATACTACAAAATGTGGTAGTTGTAAGCAATGTAGTGTGATTTTGGATATAAATGGGATAATATTAGGTAATATTAATAGAACATATATTTCATTTTGGCAAGGCAATTCCAACAGTAGGTATCTCATATATTTAGCAATATGTCCGTCATGTCCTTGTTTCTATATAGGTAAAATGGAACAACAACTTAAGAAGAGGATTTATAATCACCTTTATAGTATTAGAACTAAGAACATGACTAATGCATTATATAGACATATAGACATATAGAAGGGCAAGATGATTCTCATGCATTCAAGTTTGCTATAATTGACCAAGTCACTGTTAGTCCTAGGGGTGGCAACATTAGGGCCTTATTAGGTAAGAGAGAAACTATATGGCAGATACTTACTGATACTGCCAGGGAACCAGGACTGAATGAGTATATCTCTATTAAGCCCATCTTACAACTAAAATAGTCTGGTTATGATGGCACACTTTACATTGTACATATATATTTATTTATTTTTTAATTTTTTATTTAATAGACATTTATTCATTTATTTAGATATTTACATTATAAACATTTTTGACGTAGGTTTGGTTTCATGAGTAGTATAAACAGAAGTTAGAATCTCAAGTTCTATAGGTTTAGACTCGTATTCATTTACAAGTAACATTTTTTATTTAGTAGAAATATCTTGAATGTTTCATATATTTTTCATGATATAGATTTTTAAAACATGTATATTTTTAATATATTATGTATTAACTAATGTATAGGGTATTTATGACATGTACAGGTTATGCATTAACATATATATATATATATATATATATATATATATATATATATATATATATATAGATATATATATATATATTTTTTTTTTTAATGAAATATACTGAGACTATCATATTATATTATATATTTTTGATGAATTATATATCTATATATATATATATATATATATACACACACACACACACACACACACACACACACACACAATGAATTGCACAGATCTGTTATGAAAGGTATAGTTTACACAAGACATACTCAGTGTCTACAGATTGCTTAGACATTTCAATGAATTTGTACTGATCAACTTATGGAACATTTAAGTGGATATTAGTGTTAGTACAAGGCTCTCAAAATTGTTGATTTAATTAAGTTATTTAATGTGTTTGTTAATTAATTATATGCACCCATTTTTATTTAAATTTTTATTTAAATTTTGAGAGAATTTTTATTTTTTGTTTGGGGTACAATTTGAATTGCCAAAATAGGCATCGGGTCACTTTAAATTAAATGAAGTTGGACTGACTGTTTGGTGCCAAAAGATATTTAAATAGCTGAAAAACAGCTGTTCAAACATTCTGATGATGTCCACTCTAGAGTGGATGAAAGCACTTAATGAGAATGTGTATGCGTTCAATTTGATTTTTTGGTCTATTAAAGAAGCATTTTTTTGCTCACTTCATGCATTGGCTTTCACTTGGGGACTGGTTGCATCCACTACCAAGTGCTGTTTCAGCTTTGTTTTTTGTGGATTTATGAGGTCGTAAGCTGTTTCCTGTTTTGGCTTTGGATGCTACTAATGGGATGCCATATGTTTCAATGGACCATGATGTAGTGCAGAGAATTCAACTGGAAGTCAGCATTCTGAAAGGGGAAGTTACAAGACTCATTGAGCTGTTTACTCAATCGAACAGCAAGAGTCAACTGATGCAGCAAACCATGCAGGCATGTAATATTAGCAATAATTCTTCTTTGGCAGGAATACCTAATGGCCAGGGCACTGGTATTTCTAGGCCAGGGTTCTGGAATCCGGAGGTGTAAAATCAAAAGGTGACTACAGTAACAGGAATGCTACTTCGGATAAGGAGTTTACTTTCGATTTTTCGATTTTCAACATCGATGAGGATTGTGAGCATATTGGGGCAAGAACAAAATGCCCTATGAACACTAGGACTTACTCATCAATTGCTAACAAGGATACAGGCAACCCAAAAGGTATTGTGCTTCGTAGTTTGAGCCCTATGGGCTGTGTAAAACTGACTATAAGTATTGGTAATGCTATAAATCAACTTGTTTTCTTTCTAAAACTGTTGAATTTAATTTTGACAGTCAAGCCATTTGGTCGGGCGACAGCATTTAACCACACAAGGAACTTTAAAGGATATGATATATTCATTGGGCAAGCATTTGATTTCAATTAAGGGGGTAAAAAATGTTAATGCATATTTAAACAAATGTATTTCTTTGAACATTGTACCCATGGGGTTACGTTTTTTTAAGGTTCCTATGAGTGTGCATTTGAATGAACAGTCTATGACAGACTTTAATAAGCTTATTAATAGATTTGGTATTGATTTTATGGAAATGCTTATTAAGAAAAATGATGAAAAATTATGCAAATTATTGAGTGAAATTGAAAGGTTGAACAATTTAATTGTTAATGATTTACTGTTTTCCCATTGTGAAAAATTGTATGAAAAATAGTACAACACTGCTGACAAAAAGGCTTAGGTGATACACAACAAAAATGTAAGAAAATTAAGAGGGATTTAGATCAGTACAAATGTAATAAGGCATATCCATGGAAGGAAGAAGATGATAGTAGTAAACAGGCAAGCTCAATGAAAAATTCATATATAGGACCTAGGACACACTATGATAACAATGACATCTTTAAGGGTCAAACTTTTCAGAGGCAGACCATTGCAAGCACCAGTGGTGAGGAGAAAGGAGTGGAACTGGAGAAAATAATGACAGGAACACTATCAGACACATTATGTGAACAACAAGTGGGGAGAGAGAGGCACACCATAGTATTAGACACAATTGATTTAGGCACTGCTAAGGCACTAGACCAAGGTGAAGGGATAGTAAATTGTTATAACAATTTTAAGATATATAACTATGCGAGTTTAGAGTTAAGGCAGGAACATTTCACCTTATCTAAAGGTATGAAATACATTACTAGTATAAAATTTAATATAGTAGATACTATCACTGAAATTAAATTATATTTCCGGAGGTTTAATCTTGCTTAAGTTTTCCAAAATGATGCCTCACAATATACATTTAATGAATTAAAGAAAAAAAAACACCTTTATACCCCCACCCATCCCAATATGGTCATTTTTGAAAAACTAGTGAAAAATGACATATATAAAACATGTAGGAAAATGGGAAAATGGAGGTACCATGATAATCTGTCTGGAGATGAGAGGAATGCATTGGTTCAGTTAAGTAACAATAACAATATAAAAGTCATGAAATCAGACAAAGGTGGAGGTGCAGTTTTATATAATTCTTTGAACTATATTAATGAAATTTATAAAATCTTATACGAGACAGGTAACTATGAAATGGTGTCCATCAATGAAATTAATATAGGATATAGATGCATCGATTTATGTTTGGAAGAATTTTTATTGGATAATCCCATTAATCCTGATTTATGCAATTAACTTCAATCTTTTGAAAGTCAAAAAACAAACCACAATCCAACAATCGGCCTTGGTTACAACAAGATGAAGAAAGATAAAAAATTTCAAATAAGCAACTAAGAAGTGCTTACAGAAAGAACTTTAGTTTAACAAATAAAAATAAAAATAAATCAGATACATCCAGTGAATCAAGCGCTTTCATCTCCAACCATTTGGAGACTTTATCAAGACAGAGCATGCCCCAACTGACAGCAAATTTATAATACAAAGTTAATTACTAAACCAATCAACATCCAGGGTTCACGAATAATTCATGAACAATGACTATTCTTACAATTTCCATCTAATAATGTCAGATAATCACACATAAAACATTCATCATTCTAAATATTACCCACTATAATACATATAAATACATAACTATAAAATGCATTAATAAAATAAAATTGAATATGTGTAAATAAAATCTAATAAAACCTCATTTCCTATATGTTGTACACTTCAAATAACCCTAATATATTGTAATATAAATGAATAAATACATATATAAATAAACAAATAATAGATACAGTATAAAATTCACCAATGTATATATATAAAACATAAAACTAATGCATATGTTTCAACTATTAAAAATTACAAGAACATTTCTTTAAAAGCATCATCTGTCTAAAGCTTTTAAGATTTAAAAAGCAAGTAATTGCAACAGATTCATTTAAGCCTGGCCATTGGGTTGCATTCATTTTCAACTGCCATATGGCCTCACTTTTCTCCAAATATAAAGTCCAAGGTCCACCTCTTGGGTCTAGTTCAATAACTTCAATAACAGTGAATTTAAAATCATGTCCGGGCCATTCCATACAATGTTTTGCAAGGGCATTGGTTTCTTTTTGCAGTCTGATATCCCTCAAATGTTCATAAATACGTTTTTTTTTTTTTTTTAAGTTTCCTTCCTGTCTTTCCAATATAAAAACAAGCATATTTGGAACAGAAAGCACAATAAACCACCTTCTCTGTATAACAGCTGCACTTTTTTTGTAAATAGACCTTTACACCATTTATGTTAAATTTTGACCCTTCCTTAATATGTTGGCAATAATTGCATGCCCCACACTTCTTCATATGGCCCCCATTCTGAATCTGGTAACTCCTTTCAAAGATGTTCTTTAAGGCTTGTCCCTTTCTATATACCACAATAGGCTTCTCACTTATGCATTGTCTAATGTCATTGCTTGAGGTCAAAATTATCCAATTTCTATCCAAAATCCTGAACATTTCTTTACTGTCAAGATTATAAGAAGTGATGAAAGTTGAACGAAAGGTGTCATAACATTCACATTAATGTTGCTGTCCATATTAACGGAACCAACATTCAAATTTAAAACTATATAACTGTTCCCTTCATTGCCAGAGTGCACTGTCTCCAAATTCAATATAGCATGATAAAACCCTCTCTCTCTCTCTCTAATTAACTACTTCCAACATTAAGTTGTTAATTAAGTCCAATGGGTATTCTCTTTTAAGAAACATATCTTTCAACAGTTCACATTCATCCAAAAAAGAGTCGAAACTAGACACCATCCGAGCAGCTCTAACATACTGTCCCTTAACAACTGCTCTTTTTTGCTTGAAGGGATGGCTACTTTCAAAATGTAAAAAAACTGTTTGAATACATTTCCTTCCTATAAGTACATGACTCAAAATTCCTTAAGACTGTATTTTTTGTCAGTTTAACATCCAAATATGAGATTTCATTGGGATCAATATTATGGCTGAACCTTAAAAAGGCTGTTGAATTATTCATGGGAGTTAAAAATTCATTAATCATCTCACTTGGTCCATCCCAATATATAAAAATATCATCCAAAAATCTCACATACATTTTACAATATTGATAATAAACTGAATTAATAACAAACTTTTTCTCCCATTGTAACATCACCAAATTATCCAACAAATCACTGGAACCTCCACGATGGATTAGCAGCAACAGATTTTATTGTATAAAACAGAACAAGCGCTTTCACGCACCTAACAAGTGCGCTTCATCAGGTTGTAGTGCTTAGGAATAAGTGTTGCCTTTATATAGTTGTGGCATACGCCCTAATTAACAAGCATTTAGGCGGATAAAAACAATTTACACAATTTTAAAAATCACTAAACTTCATTAAGTACAAATACCAAAATTAATGGAACATTTATATATAATTCTCAACATCCTTTCCACTGATATAACAAAAGACAAAAAACAAAAAATATAATAAGAATATAATAGAGTTTCCTTCCATTCAAAACATCTATGCATAGGCACAATCAATTAGGTTCATACTATATGTATATTTTTTGTTCCTAGTATTCCTATGTTAAGAAGTTAATTATATAAAAATCTTTCACTAAAGCATGATATATTTCGTTTACTATGTCGTAAATTCTAAAGAGAACCTCATACTGCATTTCATGTGGGGATGGCTTTCCCTACCAGAAAAAACTGTCAGTATGTAAAAACTGATAGAAATACAAACATGCTATATATCCAAATAGAGGAAAAGAGAAAAAGAAAAAGAAAAAATAGGAAAGGAAAGCAAAAAGGGTGGAAGAGAGAGGGGGGAAGGGAAAGGGGAAGGAAAAGGATGGTATGAAAGGGATAGTGAAAAATGGACCGGAAAGAAGGGAGAGGAATGGAGGAGGGAAGGAGGGAGTGGGGGGGAAAGGGGAAACAAAAACAAAAGTGAGGAGGAGGGGGATCAAATAGGAAAAAGGGGATGGGGAGAGGGGAGGGAGAGGGGAGGGGAAAAGGAAATGTAAAGAAAGAAGGGGGAGGGGAAGGGAAGTGGGGCAGGGAAGGGAAGGGAAGGAAAAAGGGGGAAAAGGGGGGAAGGGGAGGGGAGGAATGGAAAATAAAAAGGGAAAGGAAGTGGACATGGAGTAAAAGGTAAAGAAGGATTGGAAAAATGAAATGAAAGAGACAGGAAAAGAATGAAACAGATGTACTAAAAAAGAAGAAGGATAGAGTATAGCATTATAAGGCCGGATGGCCAAAACCTAATATATATATAATTCAATGGCATAGTAAACCTCCTATACATTTCATACAGGTATATGTCATAGTCAGCTAATTATCTCACTTGGTCCATCCCAAAATATAAAAATATCATCCAAAAATCTCACATACATTTTACAATATTGATAATAAACTGAATTAATAACAAACTTTTTCTCCCATTGTAGCATCACCAAATTAGAGTACAAACCAGCACATGGAGAACCCATAGCAACACCAACTGCTTGCATAAAAAATTCACCATTAAAAAATATACAGTTATTTTTCAACACAAGTTCAAATAGTTGTTTGTATACATTAATTTTTGGTTGTGATACTCTTTTTTCCAATAAATAGTCACATGCCCATTCAATACCAGTATCATGGGGTATTGAGGTGTACAAATCCTTCACATCAATGGTGATGAATACATCTGTCTCACTGTATTCTAAATTATTAACCCTTTCTAAAAAATCCCATGAATCCTTGCAAATAATAGTTTCTTCAGTAATAAAACATTTCAAATTAATATCCAAGTATTTTGCTATGGAGTAAGTGATAGAACCACGCCCATTCTCTATAGGACACATAGGTGGATCAACCATATTCTTGTGTAGTTTTGGTAATCCAAATGTACACGGAGTTTTTGGATGGTGCACTGCCAGGTAATTGTACTCATCTATAAAAACTGAGCTTTCAATAAAGAGGTCCATTAATTCATTTTTAACTTTGTTATAAATGCCATTTAACTCATTAATAGAGATTTTTCTTTATGCATCACTCAAGAGAATATTGTTCATCCTTGTGTTATAATCATCTAGGTCCATAATGACAATACCACCACCTTTATCTGGTTTTATAATCTGCACATCTCTTTTAGACCTAAGTTTGTTTAGACCATCCATCTCACTTTTACTTAAGTTAGGTGAGCGTGCATTTCTGTGCATATTTCTAACATCTATTTCATACATTTTATCAAACATCGCTAACGCAGGGTGTAGGGGTGTGTTGAACATACTTGAAATGTGCAAAGGGTTACTCACATATTCAACAGATTTAAAAAGGACATTTAAATTCAACTTTCTAACAAAATGTCTGATATCAATTAATGTTTGTGCAATGTTAAACTTTTTGGCTGGGATAAATGATAAACCTCTAGAAAATAAATCACAATCATTAACATCAAAAATACATGAAGAAAAATTGTATACATTAAAATAATTTCTAGAATTCTTTAAAATAACACAATTATTCAACATATGCTCATTCGAATTCAATTCCATTCCCAAAATTCCCCCTCCCCCTCCCTCCCCCCTCTGATAATACATTTGCCCTCCTTGACCCCTGTTTGCAGGAAAAGTCCCTTGATTCTGCACATTCTGATTGTTTCTCTATCAATTATGTGTTTATTTATATATGTATTTATTCATTTATATTACAATATATTAGGGTTATTTGAAGTGTACAACATATAGGAAATGTTGAGGTTTTATTAGATTTTATTTACTCATAATCAATTTTATTTTAATAATGTATTTTATAGTTATGTATTTATATGTATTATAGTGGGTAATATTTAGGATAATGAATGTTTTATGTGTGATTATCTGACATTATTAGATGTAAATTGTAGGAGTAGTCATTGTTCATGAATTATTCATGAACCCCGGATGTTGATTGGTTCAGTAATTAACTTTGTATTATAAATTTGCTGTCAGTTGGGGCATGCTCTGTCTTGATAAAGTCTCCAAATGGTTGGAGACTAAAGCGCTTGATTCACTGGATGTATCTGTTTTATTTTTATTTTTATTTGTTAAATTAAAGTTCTTTCTGTAAGCACTTCTTAGTTGCTTATTTGAAATTTTTTATCTTTCTTCATCTTGTTGCAACCGTGGGCGATTTTTGGATTGTGGTTTGTTTTTTGACTTTCAAAAGTTTGAAGTTATTTGTGTTTCTTATGGCAATGGAGGCACAGGAGATGGAGGCTTCACAATCATTATATACACCACAAAGGAACAGTTTGATTGAGGATATCTTGCAGCATTTGGAACGGATCACTCAAAGGTTAGACAGAATAGAGCATGCCCGTATGACGTCAGCTCCGAAGGGAGGACCAAACCAGGAAGTTGCTGGCTCTAGTAGAAGTCGTGGTGAGGAAACGAGTGCTGTTTCTCTTTTTTTAGACTCTGAAAATGCTGACATTAGACCTGGTGGAGACAGAAGTTTAAATAACAACAACGGCAACAACACCAGTAATGAGGAGCATTCAGGAAGAATTGCTGGTACGAGTTTAATGGATGGAGAGCAGTGTTCATCACAGAGCGCAAATTTAAGAAGAAATGCTCATGAAGCTGTTCAAGTTAACTTTAATCCCATTAGAATGACTGACTGGTTAGGAGAGGAGATGGCTTTTTCTAAACCTTCACCTGTAAGTACTGATTCTTACAACAGTTTGTACAAATTAGACTGCATTTTACTTAAAATTAAGAAGATTCAAGTTGATAATGCATACTTTAAAGAATGTTTAAAGCTCAAACTTGTGCCTAAGTGTTTTTGCATGTGGTGCTTTCCCACAGGGCTAATAGCTGGTTCATGCTTCCATAATGATTTGATTAGTATGTTTGATAGACATGGCTTCGAGTTATTATGGAGCTAGTTATCAAACATAATGAACTAATTTTGAAAGATTTAATAAAAGAAGCAACTGAACTAGACAACAGGATTGTGCAAGATGTGGCTCATGACAACAATATTTTTGACTACAACAGAATATTTAAATCTATTGAACAAGAAATGGTTTCAATTAAAGCTAGGAAGATGAAGAAAATAGAGAGGGATGGTGCTCAATATTGTTCAAGCACAGCTTATCCCCACCCTCCTCGGTCACAAACTTGGAATATGGAGAACCATAACTATAATGATGGAGCCTCTGGGAATAATGAGGAACATTTTTTAGATCAAAACAACTTTCCCTCACTGAGGAGATCAGAAAGACTGAGAGAGAGAAACAACCAGAACATGCAGAATCGAGGGACTTTTTCTGCAAACAGGGGTCGAGGGGGACAAATGTATTATCAGAGGGGGGAGAGAGGGGGAGGGAGGGATATTGGGAATGGAACTGAATTCGAATGAGCATATGTTTAATAATTGTATTTTAAAGAATTCTAGAAATGATTTTAATGTAGACAATTTTTATTCATGTATTTTTGATGTTAATGATTGTGATTTATTTTCTAGAGGTTTATCATTTATCCCAGCCAAAAATTTTAACATTGCACAAACATTAATTGATATCAGACATTTTGTTAGAAAGTTGAATTTAAATGTCCTTTTTAAATCTGTTGAATATGTGAGTAACCCTTTGCAAATTTCAGGTACATTCAACCCACCCCTACACCCTGCGTTAGCGATGTTTGATAAAATGTGTGAAATAGATGTTAGAAATATGCACAGAAATGCACGCTCACCTAACTTAAGTAAAAGTGAGATGGATGGTCTAAACAAACTTAGGTCTAATAGAGATGTGCGGATTATAAAACCAGATAAAGGTGGTGGCATTGTCATTATGGACCTAGATGATTATAACACAAGGATGAACAATATTCTCAAGAGTGATAAACATAGAAAAATCTCTATTAATGAGTTAAATGGCATTTATAACAAAGTTAAAAATGAATTAATGGACCTCTTTATTGAAGGCTCAATTTCTATAGATGAGTACAATTACCTGTAAGCGCACCATCCAAAAACTCCTTGTATATTTGGATTACCAAAACTACACAAGAATATGGTTCATCCACCTATGTGCCTTATAGTGAATGGGCATGATTCTATCACTTATCCCATAGCAAAATACTTGGATATTAACTCCCAAACCCAGGAACCCCACTCGGCCTTCCTGAGAACACTGGAAAATATGAAGGTCTCTCCAAACACCATTATATTGGGTGACTTCAACTACCCAAACATAGACTTGGAGCATTACTCTCGCTCCAACACCCTAGCCCAAAAGTTCCTAGAATTTATAAACTCAAATGCTATGGAACAACTTGTTACCACTCCCACAAGAGGGGAAAACATACTGGACCTGATCATCACCAACATGGGGGCTCTATGGTCCAGAACAGAAGTGTATCCCTCACTGGTAAGATCAGACCATAAACTAATCTCACTGGATATTCACATCCCGACCCCACCCCCTGCCCAGAAAACCACAGTGAAAACTTCTCTAAAGCAAATTTCACACTCCTCAAAACTGAGGTGGAATCCTTCAAAGCTCCTGGGCCTGTGGAAAATACGGCCCAGACCGCAGAATCCTTTATAAACGCATTCTATGAACACCTTCAGGAATGCATGGATCATGCAATCCCAAATAAAACCAAGACCCAATCCTCCAAATGCAGGCGTCCTGTCTGGTGGACCCCAGCTATAAACAAACTATACAATAGAAGGAGGAAGCTACTACATGATAGAGAAAAATCCCAAAAATGGAAGGCATCTCTGATCAGTATTAGCAAAAACTACGGGCACTCATAAAATTGTCTAAGGCCAGCTTCAAGAGAAAAATTGCACAGGACACTAAGGATAATCACAAGGCTTTCTTTAGTTATGTTAGGAACCTGTGTGGGAATTCCCAGATATGCTCAGAATTAGTCCAAAATGACAAAAAATACACCGAACCCACAGAAATTGCCAACATCCTAGCTGTCAGATTCAGCGCAAACTTCTCCTCCCCCCTCCCCACCAAAAGGGCAAATATCTATCCCAGCAGTGTGCTGCCCCCCTGACATCTCAGATGCTCAGGTAAGAGCCGCCCTCTCCAAAGCAAAAAACACAGCATCAATGGGACCAGACAGTGTCCCGGGCTGCGTCCTACATGAACTCCAAGAAGAGCTAAACCCAAACATAAAACTACTGTTCAATCTCAGCCTTACTATAGGATATGTAACCAAAGAGTGGCGTACAGCAACAGTGGTCCCTCTCCACAAAGGTGGTGCCTCAACGGATCCTGGAAACTATCGCCCCATAAACCTGACTAGCTTGGTCTGCAAAGCTATGGAAAGGATCATCATGGACCTCATAAATAAAGATATTGGGGACCTACAGACACTGGATCCTACCCAGTTTGGCTTTGTTAAGAGCAGATCCTGCCTCTTAAACCTGGTCTATTTCTTTGAAACAGTCACCAAGGCCATTGGCGAGGGTAAGGTGGCCCACAAAGCCTACCTGGACCTCACAAAAGCCTTCAATACAATACCCTACTCGGGCATTATAGATAAGCTCACCAGCTTAAATATAAACCCCTATGTCACTAGATGGGTTGCAAACTGGCTCAAGGACAGAACCCACATGGTTAGAATTGCTGGAGCCATGTCAGACTCCAAACCAGTTACAAGTAGCGTCCCACAAGGCTCAGTCCTAGGACCTCTCTTGTTCGTATATATTTCTCGGAGGTACAGGCCAGCACGGAAGGAGTGTGGCTGACCAAGTTCACAGATGACTGCAAACTAGGCGCCATAATCGACTCTCCAGCTGACAGAAGCATCCTCCAAAAGGGCCTCATAGAAACAGACAACTGGTGCCAGAGCCATGGCCTGAAGCTAAACGCCAAAAAGTGTATAGTCATCCCCTTTGGCAAAAACAAAGTGCCCACAAATTACCACATAGGTGGTAATCCATTAAGTACGGAAGAAGTAATTAGGGACCTGGGGACCCAAGTTGATAGCAATCTCTCATTTGAAAACCACGTGGCCAAAGTGGTTAGGAAAAACATTTTATATAGCCCACCTAATCATGAAGGGATTCACATCTAGATCAGGGGAGGTCCATCGTGCCTCTTTACTCATCCCTCATCAGGCCCATAATTGAGTACAATGCCCCTTTTGGGATGTACCTTACCAGACACCTGCAGCAACTGGAAAGACCCCAAAAGTACCTCACCAAGAGGATCAAAGGGCTCAAACAGATGCCATATGCTGCCCGGTTAAAGAAACTCCAGCTCTAATCAGTGGCATACCGCCTGCTCAGAGGCGATCTGTGCCTGACGTATAAAGCCATGTCCAACCCGGAATTAATGGACATGCTGCACCTCAGAAAATCCAAATCCCATCGAGCTACGCTCGAGAGACTTGAACCTCAGCACTGAAATAAATAGGACATGCTGGAGAGACAGATTCATAACCCAGAGGCTCCCTTCACTCTGGAATAAAATCCCAGTCCAGGTTAGGCAGAGTCCCTCATTGACTCTCTTCAAGAGGAATCTTGATGAGTGGATGGGAGATCGTAGGTTTACCCCGGGTATCACTTCTGTGTCACTGTTAGACAGAGGCACAGTGTACTAACCTCGAAAAAGGGCATAGCAAAATTAATTTAAAATGGGTGGTGAAAGCCAAACACACTCTGGCTAGGCTTATAAATGCCCTAGGGCAGATAGCCTAGTATGAACCTATAAACCTATGAACCTAAATGTTTTATTAGTGAAGAAACTATTATTTGTAAGGATTCATGGGATTTTTTAGAAAGGGTCAATAATTTAGAATACAGTGAGACAGGTGTATTCATCACCATTGATGTGAAGGATTTGTACACCTCAATACCCCATGATACTGGTATTGAATGGGCATGTGACTATTTATTGGAAAAAGGAGTATCACAACCAAAAATTAATGTATACGAACAACTATTTGAACTTGTGTTGAAAAATAACTGTATATTTTTTAATGGTGAATTTTTTATCCAAGCAGTTGGTGTTGCTATGGGTTCTCCATGTGCTGGTTTGTACTCTAATTTGGTGATGCTACAATAGGAGAAAAAGTTTGTTATTAATTCAGTTTATTATCAATATTGTAAAATGTATGTGAGATTTTTGGATGATATTTTGGGATGGACCAAGTGAGATAATTAATGAATTTTTAACTCAAGTGAATAATTCAACAGCCTTTTTCAGGTTCACCCATAATATTGATCCCAATGAAATCTCATATTTGGATGTTAAACTGACAAAAAATACAGTCTTAAGGAATTTTGAGTCATGTATTTATAGGAAGGAAATGTATTCAAACTGTTTTTTTACATTTTGAAAGTAGCCATCCCTTCAAGCAAAAAAGAGCAGTTGTTAAGGGACAGTTTGTTAGAGCTGCTCAGATGGTGTCTAGTTTCGACTCTTTTTTGGATGAATGTGAACTGTTGAAAGATATGTTTCTTAAAAGAGAATACCCTTTGGACTTAATTAACAACTTAATGTTGGAAGTAGTTAATAAGAGAGAGAGAGGGTTTTATCATGCTATATTGAATTTGAAGATGGTGCACTCTGCCAATGAAGGGAACAGTTATATGGTTTTAAATTTGAATGTTGGTTCCGTTAATATGGACAGCAATGTTAATGTGAATGTTATGACACCTGTTGAACAAGTGTAGGCAAATGGGAAGTTTCGTTCAGCTTTTATCACTTCTTATAATCTTGACAGTAAAGAAATGTTCAGGATTTTGGATAAAAATTGTATAATTTTGACATCAAGCAATGACATTAGACAATGCATAAGTAAAAAGCCTATTGTGATATATAGAAAGGGACAAACCTTAAAGAACATCTTTGAAAGGAGTTACCAGAATCGGAATGGGGGCCATATGAAGAAGTGTGGGGCATGCAATTATTGCCAACATATTAAGGAAGGGTCAAAATTTAACATAAATGGTATAAAGGTCTATTTACAAAAAAAAGTGCAGTTGTTATACTGAGAAGGTGGTTTATTGTGCTTTCTGTTCCAGATGTGCTTGTTTTTATATTGGAAAGACAGAAAGGAAACTTAAAAACCGTATTTATTAACATTTGAGGGATATCAAACTGCAAAAAGAAACCAATGCCGTTGCAAAACATTGTATGGAATGGCCCGGACATGATTTTAAATTCACTGTTATTGAAGTTATTGAACTACACCCAAGAGGTGGACCTTGGACTTTATATTTGGAGAAAAGTGAGGCCATATGGCAGTTGAAAATGAATGCAACCCAATGGCCAGGCCTAAATGAATCCGTTGCAATTACTTGCTTTTTAAGATTAAAAGCTTTAGACAGATGATGCTTTTAAAGAAATGTTCTTGTAATTTTTAATAGTTGAAACATATGCATTAATTTTATGTTTTATATATGTATACATTGTTGAATTTTATACTGTATCTATTATGTGTTTATTTATACATGTATTTATTCATTTATATTACAATATATTAAGATAATTTGAAGTGTACAACATATAAGAAATGAGGTGTTATTAGATTTTATTTACACATATTCAATTTTATTTTAATAATGTATTTTATAGTTATGTATTTATATGTATTATAGTGGGTAGTATTTAGGATGATGAATGTTTTATGCGTGATTATCTGACATTATTAGATGTAAATTGAAGGAATAGTCATTGCTCATGAATTATTCATGAAGCCTGGATATTGATTGGCTCAGTAATTAACTTTGTGTTATAAATTTGCTGTCAGTTGGGGCATGCTCTGTCTTGATAAAATCTCCAAATGGTTGGAGACGAAAGCACTTGATTCACTGAATGTATCTGATTTATTTTTATTCGTTAAATTAAAGTTCTTTCTGTAAGCACTTCTTAGTTGCTTATTTGAAATTTTTTTATCTTTCTTCATCTTGTTGCAACCGAGGCCGATTTTTGGATTATGGTTTGATTTATACAATTATTTGAAGGTGGAGCATCCTATTCTTGCTACTATGATGGGTATACCCAAAATTCATAAAAGTATTAAACAACCACCGTTTCGTACTATTGTGCCCGGTAGTCGTTCAAAAATATATACCTTAGGAGTCGTGATAGATGGATGGTTAAAAGCTATTTACAATAATATAACACACTTGATCAAGTACTCCTGGGTTTTTCTGTCAAAATTAACCAAAACACTATGGAAAAAGAATTTAATTTTTATTACCATAGACGTCATAGATTTATTTTCATGTATACCTAAACAACAGGGTCTGGATGATGTTTGTAATAGCTTAAGAAAATTTTCCAGCATGGATTGGCATAGAATTAGTTTAGTTATGGAAATGATGTCTATGGTATTAGATTACAATAATATATATTACGAAGGTGAGAACTTTAGACAAACCAGGGGTGTGGCTATGAGGGCTGCTTGCGCCCCCATTTTTGCAAACCTGGTTATGTTAGAATGGGAGCCCACTAATCTGTTTAATAGTGATTTTTAGAAACATGTTACCTATTATTCTAGGTTCCTACATGATATCTTTATTTTATGAGATGGGCCTATGGATAGTATTCATGCATTCATATAATTTTTAAATGGCACTAGTACATTTTCAAAATTTATGTTTGCTTGTAATTTGGATGGCATTTCTTGCTTAGATACATATATTTATAAATCTAGTGATGGTTTTCAGTCCAGAATATTTAGAAAAAACACTTTTACTAATAATTATCTTGAGTACACAAGTAATCACCCTAGGAATATGATGAATAGTGTATACAAGGGGCAATGTATTGGGGCTGCCCGTATGACATCTACTTATGAGAATATGATAGAAGAAGTCAATTAAATTAAAACTATGTTCATTTATAGGGGTTACCCCTTGTCTATGTTGAATGATGTTACTAACTACGTAGTAGGGGAATGGGGAAAGAAATATCCCCCGTTGATTGGAAAGGAATTAAATAAGAATTTAAGGAAAACAGAGGCAAGTTCTAACAAACAGTATAATAGAGCTTGTGTCCTTGAGTATTCCCCATATGTAAAATACATAAAAAACACAGTGAGAAAGAATTGGAACATATTGGTGGTAGACCAAGATACTAAGAAAATAATAGGTGATGCACCCACATTTGTTCATAAAATGGGAGCTAATATAAAGAAAAAATTAGACATTGGACACACTTTAGGAGCAAAAAATAATCAAAGTAAACATACTACAAAATGTGGTAGTTGTAAGCAATGTAGTGTGATTTTGGATATAGATGGGATAATATTAGATAATATTAAAGAACATATATTTCATTTTGGCAAGTCAATTGCAGCAGTAGGTATGTCATATATTTAGCAATATGTTCATCATGTCCTTGTTTCTATATAGAAAAATGGAACAACAATTTAAGAAGAGGATTTATAATCACCTTTATAGTATTAGAACTAAGAACATGACTAATGCATTATATAGACATATAGAAGGGCAAGATGATTCTCATGCATTCAAGTTTGCTATAATTGACCGTCACTGTTAGTCCTAGTGGTGGCAACATTAGGGCCTTATTAGGTAAGAGAGAAATTATATGGCAGATACTTACTGATGCTGCCAGGGAACCAGGACTAAATGAGTATATCTATATTAAGCCCATCTTACAACTAAAATAATCTGGTTACGATGACACACTATACATTGTACATATCTATTTATTTATTTTTTTTATTTTTTATTTAATAGACATTTATTTATTCATTTATTTAGATATTTACATTATACAAATTTTTGACCTAGGTTTGGTTTTATGAGTAGTATAAACAGAAGTTACAATCTCAAGTACTATAGATTGAGACATATTCATTTACAAGTAACATTTTTTATTTAGCAGAAATATCTTGAATGTTTCATGTATTTTTCATGATATAGATTTTTAAGGCATAAATATATTTTATATATTATGCATTAACTAATGCATAGGGTATTTATGACATGTACAGGTTATGCATTAATATATGTATATGTATATATATATATATATATATATATATATATATATATATATATATATATATATATATAAATTTTAAAATAAAATTTACTGAGACTATCATATTATATTATATATTTTTGATGAATTGTACATATATATATATATATATATATATATATATATATATATATATATATATATATACATATATACAAAATGAAATGCACAGATCTGTTATGAAATGTATAGTTTACACATGACATGTACTCAGTGTCTACAGATTGCCTAGACATTTTAATGAATGTGTACTGATCAACTTATGGAATATTTTAATGGATATTAGTGTTAGTACAAGTCTCTCAACATTGTTGATTTAATTAGGTTATTTAATGTGTTCGTTAACTAATTATATGCACCCATTTTTATTTAAGTTTTTATTTAAATTGTGGGAGAATTTGAATATTTTGTTTGGGCTACGATTTGAGTTGCCAAAATAGGCATTGGGTCACTTTAAAATAAATGAAGTTGGAGTGACTGTTTGGTGCCAAAAGATATTTAAATAGCCTGAAATACAGCTGTTCAAACATTTTGATGAAGTCCACTATAGAGTGGATGAAAGCGCTTAATGAGAATGTGTATGTGTTCAATTTGATTTTTTGGTCTATTAAAGAAGTATTTTTTGCTCACTTCATGCACTGGCTTTTGTTTGGGGACTGGTTGCATCTGCTACCAAGTGCTGATTCAGCTTTGTTTTTTGTGGATTTACGAGGTCGTAAGATGTTTCCTGTTTTGGCTTCATTTGGACAATAAAAATTCTCTATCATCAGTGCTTAAGTTGCTGGTTTAATCAATGCTACTATGCAACTACCATTTTTATCACTTGGATCCTTCAGTTTGGATCAAGAAATTATGTACAATGGTTACCACCCCCTTTTTGTCAGTGTCACAACAATTAATAATTCTCTAGCAATTCCATTATTTCCAAAATCCACCTTTATCATTAGCCTTTAGTATAGTTATCTGAAGGCAAACCTTTTTCACTTTGCATGCAATTAAAGACTCCTTTCATTTATATTGGGTTGCTGTACCCGTTATATTTAGAGACAGTCCACTGATTGTCTCATATTCTAAAATATTTCTCTCCTCCTGCTCTTATTCCCCTCTGTTGTTTGAAGATTTTTTGTTTACTCCTCCTTGACTTTTGATGCATTCCTCATTACTGGACAGCTTCACTATTTGTTCTTGATGTATGTCACTAAATTCTAACTAGCTTTTGGACTGGACCTTGAATCGAAGAGTTCACTTCACCTGGGTCCCACCATTTTTTGCCATCTGACATACAACACTTGTAATGCATAACTATTTTATGCATTTATTATTTTGTGTGTACACCCCTTTTACAAAACAAGAACCTTATTAACACATTTATGAACATTTTCAACAATACTTAACTAAGCCATAGTAAGCAGTCATTGTGATTATATGATCAACTATTTTTGTTTACTTGTAAATTCAGAACTTTATTCCTGGCCTATACATATAAAATAATAGTTTCTTGTTGCATATTCACAGGTGTTCACTTTCCAGCATACATACCAACTCAATTTAAATTGTATTTTTTGCACCATATATGTCATTAATTTTGTTTAACTCATTTGTCTACCCCCATGCTTGTGTCCATCTCAGTTTGATTTCATAATATAGTTATTTTTTTGTGTCAGTTGCAGACCTAGTCCTAGGGAAAAAAATCAACATTACAAGAGCACATTGTGAGTTCTTTGGCCTTCTGCTATGTTTGGCACCAGATGCATGGTTACAGATCACATTCAATGAAGTCATTTACTCCAATGGATCTCAGGAAGTTTACACTATAACTTCCAATGGGCAGAGCCTAAGCCTTTTGACAAAATCAAATTATGTCCACACATTTCAAACAAATGTTCATATCTCTGGAACCATAGGGGTTATGAAAGAAGTATAAATGGCAAACTTTTCAGCACAAACTATTTTTAACATTCTTTAGGTTCTAAGTCTTAAACTAAATTGTATAAGTTACAGTAAACACAGTAACTACTACATTTCTGATATTTTGTAAACAACTTACAATATCCCAGCAACCACTCAAGTTACACACATACTGTCAGCAGCATTTTATTCATCTAGTTGAGAACTTTCATATTAGGCTAGGAGTTCTGTCTGTGTTACTTTATTGTTGAGTTATTTAGAAAAATGTGAAAATTATATATATATATAAATTAAAATCATAAAAACAACAGTTAATATATCTTTACCTGCTCTAGACTGAGGTCAAATATTAATTCAGTTGAGTTTGCCATTGTGTAAGCTTTAAGATGAAATATTTTAAAACCTTGAACATTGCATGGTTTTTGATTTATTGATGTAAATATGAATAAGCAATGTCTGATGCCTACAGGTGTCAGTAGGAGTTAACTGCAGATGCACCTGGAGGTGTCACTCGGATGTAATGAGACAAGTGAACCCTTATAATTGTCCTGTAGTCCTCATATATTCAGTATATGATGAATGCCCTTTACTCCATTTGGTGATCTCATAATTACTGTATACAATTCATTCAACGATGCTTTTATAGATTCCAGTTCTGATAGCTCTATTTCTGGGTCATAGATGTCACTTTTATCCTGCCTTTCTTCCTCATCCAAACGTGCTGAAAGCTGAATATAGCTGTTAAGAGAACTGTATTCCTCTCCGTTGTATTTTGTCCTGAAGCAGTCCATTTATTGTACCTGTGTGTGGATCTTCATGTGCCACTTTATTCACCTTTTCTTTTTGATATTCATTGGTCTTGAATGGTAGTGTTGTACTTTGCCTTTCCCTCTTTTTTAGTGAAGCTGAGAGCAATTTATCTTTTACCTCCACCCCCACTGATTCAGAAATATCTTTTCTTGAGGTCAGGTTTTGAAGCAGTATACTTTTCCATTTCCTCATTAACATTAAATGTTTATGTCTGGCTCTGTTTTGCTATGTATAGGCATCTAGAGAATCACAGATGAACCATCAATCACTTTTCCTTGTAGAATCGAAGGTACAGAGGTAAGGCTTTTCCCTTCAGAAACAATACTGTACTACAGTCTGAGACTAGATTTATTGTTGCACCCACCATTTTTAAATCCATTCCTAGCCCTCTTGCTTTTGTCATAATTACTTCTTGGCTGCATACTTGAGACATTTGAGAATAAACTGCCTGGGATAGCTTTCATTTGGCATTCTATGCATTGTTCTATTGGCACTGTTTATAAAAGCCCCTGTTTCTAGAGCCAGAATGTTCTTAAATTCTGTTGCTGTGAAAGCCCCAGGATTATTATCTTCCGGGTGTCCTGGAAGCCTGAAAATGCATACATAATTGCATCTTTCCCCTTTCTCATGTCATCACGTCTATCATCAAACGTTCCAAGAAGACTGCTAAAATAGGTAGAAAAAATGTTTTTCTTATAAAATAAACCAACAGTAAGTGCTTTTGTTTAAATGACGTATAATCAAGACACCTTCAGGTTGTATAATAAAAGGCTGTTTTCTGATTATTCTGCTGGATGCACTTGTCTTCTCTTGCCTTCTTCCTGTCTGCCCCAAATCTTCTTCACCAGATTGTCTTTTGCTTCTTTGCACATGTGTACAAATCACCGCAGTCTGCTCTCTTTGAACTTTTCTGCAGTCAGAGCTACTTTGGCTTTGGCTCTTATCTCCTCATTACTTCATCTGTTCCACAGTATGCATCCTACCACATGTCTCAGTCATTCATCTCCACCACCTTTAGCTTCCTCAACTGCGCTGCCTTTACTGTCCAGGTTTCCATACCACACAGTAATACTGGTCACACCACTGTTTTGTACACCTTACTTTTCAGCTTCATTAGCCTTCTTCTGTCATACACTACATCTGACATTCTTTGCCAGTTGGCTGCAGCTCCTCTGATTCTAGCTTTGAACTCCTAATTCAGACTTCCCTTCTCCTCAACCACCATCCCAGATACTTGAAGCTGTTAACATGTTCCGCTATTTTCCCCTTATATCACAGCTTCTTCTGATTTCCCCATTTTCTGCTATTACAACTGCCTTATCTGTATTCAGTTTGTTCCCATGTGCTTTCAGTTTTGCATTCCATCCCCCTATCCTTTGCTGAAGTTCTTGTTCAATGTCTGTGTGTAATGCCCCATCATTTGCATAGAGCAACTTTGTTGATCTGTCCCCTAATACTTGTTTACTAATGTAAATCTCTTCCACTAACCACTTTAAGACATCACTTAAGACTTATCTAAAAAATAAGTGGCTATGTTCCTGTGCTAACCCCTTGTGAATGCTCTGATACATCACAGTATACCCCAACCATATCCAACTTCTTCCCCTGTGTTTAATCTTTTATTCCTACCAGCCTGTCTTAACCTTATATCTTGGCATAAGTCATACTTTACAAATAGTACTAGCTATGTTCAAAGCCTAGGTTTTGTTGTCTTGATGTAACAAATTTGTATTTTCTTATGTATACTACATTTTGTTTACTTTATACTTTATTGATTATTGTAATTTGTGAATTAAAATGACTGTTACTCATGGAGCTTTTCTCCCCAGGCCTGTGCTAAAAAAACACCTGTGTCTAGTTGGACTTTCCCGGTAAACAAATGTTAAATAAATAAATAATGATAATGTAGTCCATCACCAGTATGAACAGCAGTGGGCTCAGAGATGAACCCTGATGCACACTCATTCCCACTGCTGTGAGACCAAACACTGTTTATACTGGAGTCATTGGGTCCATGTATATTGTTTGCACTAATTCTACCAATGTTCTGGGACTTTGAACCATTGCAGAACTGCCAAAATCAGTTTTCTTGGGACCTTGTCATATGCTTTCTCTAAGTCTAGAAATGCTCAGTTGGATTCATTCATCTCACGTATCTATCTCACTGCAAGCATCAGATCAGTTGTGCTACATCCTGATCTGAATCCAGACTGCTCATCTCCCATCTTACATTCTACCACTCTGCGTATTAGCTTATTAATCACTTTCCAGAACATACATGCAATGTGACAAGAGTTTGATACCTCTGTGCTGCTCACAGTTGTGAATGTCTCCTTTGTTCTCATACACTGGCACTAGTTTCCTGTCATCTGTGTACACCTTTCACTCCATACCTCACCCAATATCTTTATCATATCTGCTGTGAACTCATCTGAGCCTGATGCTTTCCTTTGCTTCATTTTCCATAGTGGTGTTTTTAATTTTTCTATGGCAGGTTCCTGCTCTTCTTTCATTGTAGGTTGTTTGTGGGGCAGTACAGCTTCTGTGGGTTTTCTTTGTTCAGATGTTGCTGAAAGTACTCCTTCCCTCTGCCTTTGACGTCCTGTGGACTGGGGAGCAGGTTGTTGTTGGCATCCCTTATGACTAGGTTTACCTTCATATTGTCGATCACATATGATCGACTGGCCACATTGTCGAACTGTTTCCATGAAACCAGAACCACAAAACTTTTAAAATGTTGAATAAATGTTGAATTTCAACATTTCTGGCCTTGCCACACCTCCACACAAGTGTTAGCATTGGTCAAAAAGGGGGCAAGATTTTGCCATTCGGATTTGTGGTGTTTAATGTTTTGGACAGTCACACTTCGGTATTCGTGGAAGCGAGGTTGACCATAATGTGATCTGCGTTATGAAGGTAAACCATCAGACTATCTTCTTAATCTTTCTTTCTTTGCCTTGCAGCATGAAATAGTTTTTTTGTGCCATTTACTGAGTCACTTTCCAGAAGCTGGTAGAGTGTCTCTGATGCTCTGTTCATTGTTATTGCAACACATTTATAATCAGAAATACTTTATTGGTCGACCGGGAAATTGCTTATGTTACAAGTGCACAGCTAAACATAGACACAAAGTAGACCAAATACATATGTAATATAATTAGATATGACAGATAGTATACTCACTTATGTTACTTACATATATATTAGCAACGCCTGACATAGGTACACTGTTGATCAGAGCCAGTATATCAGATGACTTTGATACCACATATGTCATCATCTCTCTCTACTCTTCCCTCATTAGGTCAATCATTGAGTGTAAGGTTTACTACTGAAATGTCGAACGGCACTACATCGACTGTACTATAGTCGAACACGGAAGTTCGAAAATAGTAATGTCGATGTCAAAAAATCAATCTAGGAATGGTTTTAACATGGGTCGAGGTAGGTGTTCAGTATTATTCAGAACTACAAACATCTCCCCTACCTCGACCCATGTTAAAACACAGTCCTAGATTTTTTTTTGTCGTCGACATTACTATTTTCGAACTTACGTGTTCGACTATAGTACAGTCGATGTAGTGCCGTTCGACATTTCAATAGTAAACCGAGTATAATACCCCATTTGACATGTACCTCACTAGACACATGCAACAGCTGGAAAGGCCACAAAAGCACCTCACAAAGAGCATCCTAGACCTTAAACATGTACCACATGGACAGACTCAAAAAAATCCAGCTATTCTCTGTCTCATATTGTCTACTAAGAGACGATCTATGCTTGACTTACAAAGCCATGTCTGACCCAGCCCTGTTAGAAATGCTACATCTAAAGAAATCCCAATCCCTCCACACCACACACTCCAGAGACCTCAACCTCATTACCACAATCAACAGAACATGGTGGAGGGACAGGTTCATAACCCAGAGACTGCCCATGCTCTGGAATAGACTTCCTATACATGTCAAGCAGAGCACCTCACTGGCCCTCTACAAGAGAAATCTTGATGAGTGGATGTGGCATGTTGCCATGGCAGTTCTATGGGCTAGGCTTGTAAAAGCACCAGGACCATTAGCCTAGTACACACCTATGAACTTATATAGTAGTGACATTTAAGTAGGAGCCTTTCTTGTTAATTTCCATTCACACTAGGATATGGGGTATTGCTCAACGCAATACTTTAACTAAGGTATAGTATATTGCACAAAGGATATTTGCACTGATGATTAATATTGCACTGAAAAAAACAGTGATAAAAAAAGATCAAAAGGATGGAGAAAAAAAGAAACATGGGTAAGAGTTTAACATTGCACTATGTGGTCTCCTTCAGTAGTGGGATGGTGCTAAGATGGTAGGAGTCATTATAGAGTCTGATGGCTGTGAGCAGAAAGGATTTCCTATGACATTCAGTTGAGTACTGTATGCTTGTCAGACTCCTGCTAAAGGAACTTCTCTGTCCAGCCACCACTCTGCTGAATGTGTGATCAATATTTTCCATGATGGACTTTAGTTGGGCTAACATTCTTCTCTCAGCCATGGTTTAGAGGGTGTCCAATTCTTCTCCAACTACTGAGCTAGCCTTCTTTAAAAGTTTATTGACTCTGTTTGTTTCAGCCTTCTTTATGCTACTACCCCAGCACGTCAATGTGAAGAAGATAGCACTGGCCAATAAAGTCCTATAGAACATCCACAGGATAGTGTTGCTGACTCTTAAGATCTTAGTCTTTGTAGTAAGTGCAGTACTCTGACACTTTGTATATGCCACCTGCGAGTTTTTGGACCAGTCCAGCTTACTGTCCATGTGAACCCCCCCCAAATACTTGTAGTCCTGAACAATCTCTACTTCTACCCATCTATTTGACAGAAGGGTCAGTGGGTGATGAGATTGTTATTTCCCTGGATTTACAACCAGCTCCTTTGTTTTACTGATGTTCAGCTGTAACTGAATAATCTCAAACCAGCTCACGAAGCTGTCCACCAGCCTCCTGTATTCCTCTTCATTTCCATGCCTGATAATTCCTGCTATGACCAAGTCATCCGAGAATTTTTTCAGGTGACAGCACTCAGTGTTATAGCTGAAGTTGTGGTATACAGTTTGAAAAGGAAGGTTGATAAAACTGTCCCCTGCAGTGCTCTAGTACTACATTGCAATGTGTCAGACACACAGCCTTGCTGTCGCACAGGATCCATGAAACTAATGGAGCATCTACATTCATCGCTGAGAGCTTACTCCCAAGCCTGTCTGGTTGGATGATGTTAAAGATACTTGAGAAGTTGAAGAACATGATTCTAAAGGATCCTCCTGGTTTGTCAAGGTGACTGTATGCTCTATTCATAAGGTGAATAATGGCACCTTCAACTCTTATTTTCTCCTGGTATGTGAACTGAAGGGGGTTCTAGTTCAAACCTGAACCTGGAGCAAAGTACTTCCAGGACCAGTCTCACAAGGACTTTTATGCAGTGTGACATCAGTGCCGCAGGCCTGTAATTTGAAGTATCCCCTGGGAGTGCCTTCTTTGGCATCAGAATCAGGCAAGTTGTTTTTCACAACACGGGTACCCTATGGGTACTAAGGGTCAAGTTGAAGATCCTGAGTAGCACCACTCCAAGCTATGAAGCACAGATTATCAGCACCTGTGGGCTAATGCCCTCAGGACCTAGTGCTTTTGCAGACTAAAGTCTTCATAGTTCTCTGATCACCTAGTCCTCTGATAGGATGATAGTCAAACTGCTAGCCTCTGCTTTGGCAGCTGAGGGGGGAGTGTGGGCAGTTTGTGTTTGTGCTATGTGGTCCTGATGTGATTGTGTACCTTCCTTCAACTGTGTTGAACAGTAGAGACTGGGGTGAGAGGCAGACAAGGTATGAATTTTGCTTTCCAGGAAGGCATCTTCCCTTTGCAAGTGCTGACTACATCACGTTTATCTGCTGTGTGTTATCAAACCTATTAAAGAACATGTTAAACCCATTGACTCTCACTTTATTCCCCTTCATTGCATGGCTGCTGGACTTAGAGCCAGTAATGGTCTTCACCCCCCTCCATGCTTCTTTGCTGTTGCACTGTTGCATTTTTTGTTTTAACTTCCTCCTATACCTGTTCTTCTCCTTCTTAATCTTCTTGACCAGCTGTTTCTGTGCCTTTTTCACTGTGTCCCTGTCTCCAGACCTAAATGCTCTATTTTTCTCATTCAGAAGGGCTTTGATATCCTTGGTGATCCATGGCTTGTTGTTTGGAAAGGATCATGTATATTTTAAGGGTACAGTGGTTTTCCACTTTCTGACCTGCCTGATGGTGGCTGGCTGCCTCTTAACCATTGGCACACAGAGGGGGAGAAGGTGCACCAGGTTGTGGTCTGATCCCCTGAGTGGTGGGATGGCATGCAATTGTATGCTTCTATGACATTTGCATACATTATGTCCAGTATTCTGTTCTTCTAGGTGGGGCAGTTGACAAACTAGCAGAAAGTACTGAGTGTTCTGTTTAGGGAGACATGGTTGAAGTCCCCGGAGATGAGGACAAAGCATCTGGATGATTTGTCAGGAGTCTCGCAGAGACAGAGTGGATGATGTCACATGCTTTAGTATTGGCTGAGGGTGGGATGCAGACTGCAATAGCAATTGCATGGGAGAACTCTCTGTGCATATAGTATGGACATAGCCCCACTGCTAATAACTTAATGTCCAGGCTGCAGATCTGTTCTTTTGTTGCTATGTGTCCAGGGTGGCACCAACACTCATTGATGAAAATCAAAAGCCCCCTCCTTTACTCTTCCTATTTTCAATCTGGTCTCTATCTGCCCTTACACACTGGAAGCCATATCAGGTATATGCTTATGCAGCCATGTCTCAGTAAAGCACTCCTTTCTTAGCCTACCAGTACTACCCCTAGCCTGTTCCAACTTTTCTATCTCACTCTTTCCTGGAATTCTGCACTTACCAGATGTGCCTTATTTGCACATGAAGCTCATTAATATACCTGTTCTGTAGTCCTCACACATGCTGTTTTGATGCACTGTCATTGTTCTTCTGAAGTTCTACCTATTTCCTCTTCTTCTTGAGGTGCCACCTGAGTAATTCTTGGAACTGTTGCACTTTCTCTCCAGTCAACTTTGTTGACATTAGAGCCCTCTGTGACCATTGGTAAGCAGTGATTTATGCTGTGGTCTGACTGTTTCACTGGGGATGACTTTACAATCAATGATTCTACTTAGGAGGAGTGTCTAACAGAGCTGTGGACTCACATCCCTGTGTATAATTGTCTTTAGACTGATAGTTGATGAAAGGCACGGACACACACACTGACTGCTATGAGATTAGAACACTGACCTATCTAGTTACACAAACAAGAAAATGCAGCTCTTAACACTAGCGCCACTGCAGAAGTCTGACTTTAAGACTGTCAGAGTACACTTTTTAGAGGATGGAATCATCATCGCATGCTGATAAGAAGATGCTATGAGGAGTCTCTAACAGAGCTGTAGACTCACATCCTAGTATAAAATTGTCTCCAGACTGTTAGCTAAAAAAAGACACATGCACACTCTCATGTTGAAGGAGTCTGACTTTAACATTAGTGACAGAGTGCACTTTATACTGGATGACATCATCAGTATATGCTGAAAAGAGGATGTTGAGAGGGCTGTATGATAATTACTGTGGTGTCATGTAGCAGTGTAAAATTATCTTCTGAATGCTACTTGAATGAGATCAGCAGGACCTTTTGACTATTCACATACCCACTCAGATATAGACTCACACACACAAGTTGACTGCTGTGAGATTAGACCCCCTAACTAACTAGTTACACAAGCTAGAAAGCACAGTATTTAATACAAGTGCCACCAAAGAAATCCGGCTTTAACACTGTCACAGTGCACTTTATAGAAGATGATATCATCATAGCATTGCAGGTAACATGTAGTGTTATGAGACTTGGGTGGAAAGCCAGGATTTGTGATATATTGTGTGAGTGTAATTTGCAAAAGTAGTTATAAATGCATCCTGGCAATCTAGGTCAAAGAATCTGTAATGAATGCATATTGCAGTAGTGAGACAGACATGTACCTGTTTTTCAGGGCATTGTGAGGATGACACACACACACACACACACACACACACACACACACACACACACACACACACACACACACACACACACACACAATAGCACATACACACACACACACTTGGGAAACACCAGTAGTTCAATGTTGGCATTATGTGTCTTCAAATGTAGATGAATGTATCTCCTCATTATTACAAGTTACTAACAATAGCAATGGTATATGATCATGCATGACCAATGTCCTACCAATTGTAGTAATGCAGTTAGCCTATGTAATTCTGGAGTCTGTTTGACAATGGCCCAAGTACTGATATATCATTTGCAAGTGCATTGCTGCAGGGCACACATGAATATCAGAAAGTGTGAGTTTAGTCAAGCACATGACACAGCCATACACTTATGTTTATGAATGCATTTCCATGTATTGGAGGATTACAGCCCGATAACCAGAGTTACACATGCTAAACAGCTCTTCACAAAGTGCCACAGTGAAAAGCTGATTTGTGCAGAAGATGGCAAAGTATCAGTGCATGCATGATTCAAATTTCAGGAATTCACCTTGGACCTATGAAGCAGTAGTGTCCTCCACTGCTGCTCATTGCCAAACTGTGCACAAACTGACCTGGTTGGAATTAACTGCAAAATACATTTGTTTGTTGCTAATGTTTCATGTGCCAGGCTTGCAAGATATGTTATTGGGGAAATTGCTGGCAGCTTGTATGATGTGCATGCTACAGTCTGTCTTTGAGATATTGGGGTCATAGTTTTATTATATAAATGACTGTTGGCCTTGCCTTCCTTGTTTGTGTGACACTAAGCAATGAGGAAACACTGCTCTCTGCTTAAGGAAAAGACTGAATAATTTAACTTAGTACATCTTCCTTTGTGCAAACAGGCTCAGCTCCATTGACCAGCCATCAGTAGTCTCGACAGTATGAGTTTAGGAAATACACTTGCTGTTCAGTTTTCTCTGTGGCACAGGATGTAAGAGCAATAAGCTCTTGGTAAGAGCCCAGGTGAGCCAGGGTTCAAATCTAGATGGCTCTGCTTTTTTACTAATGATCTCAGGATGTTATTAGCTGAGTAAATTTGATTAGGATTGTAAATATGGCTATCAATGACTGCATAACAGTTTGTGCCTTCCCCAAATTGAATCAGTAATGCCTACCTCAATACACTTGTACCACTGATAGCTGTTTTGCAGGCCTCACTGCAAATCACAAGTTAAAGGGGTGGTACATCTTTTGAAATGATTATTCTGACTGAGCAGATATGCTAACTATTGGTGTAGGGTTAGATATCCTGAAAAGTGTGTGCAGTATGCTTCTTCACAATAAGGACAGTTTTCACATCATATTAGATGAGTATTTCATCCATCATCACATGTACATGACACAAAGGGAATCATACAACACATTTTGAAACTGAGAAAACTACAGGAGCACTGCCAACTTATTGAATCAAGGTAACATGTTTGTATTATTCATCAGCAGTCATGGCAGCATGCAGAAGCCATGAGATGACTTGTACGTCCATCAACCTAATAGACACACACATGGGAAGAGGGGTGGCAGTAAAGGGGTGAAGAAAAAGAGATATGGAGACCACATAACAATGTTTGGTGTAATGGAACATTCATGGACATGTTTTGGTATGTTCTCATTATTAACCTGACATGCCCTGTATCATAAAGTGAGTTACACAGGGGTAAAGATGGGTTAGGAGAGGGACAATAGGCTTATGACAAGCAGAATGTCGTTTGTCTTTTGGCTTTTTCCCGATAAGTGGTCGGCACAGTGGAACTCCGGTCCGCTAATGATTGGCAGTAGATTTTTATGAAACACCGAGGTGCCAGCTCAATGCCCAACCTTCAATGAAGGCATGCCCATTTATGCACGCATGTCTTTCAAATGCTACCCAACCACGGGGAGGACATGCAGACTCCACACAGAAAGCACTCCCAAGCCAAGCCGAGAATTGAACGGGAGAACCTCTTGCTGTGAGGTAACAACGCTACCGCTGTACCACTGCGGCATATGACAAGCAGAATAAAGTAGGATAAATACTTCATAGCTGAGGGTATGAATGTCACATCAAAGGCATTTTTTGGACAGTATTCAATATATCTTCATGAGAAATCATAACTGTAGCAATTGTTAAGATGTGGGTGATTAAACATATTATACATATATAGCATCACACTAAGAAATGATATGAACTGCATCTGGAATCAAGCTCTTGATGATATAGACAAGAAGGTTTAGGCAAAAGAAATCTGCAGTCAAGTGATTTATGTCAGCACTCCATATTGGAAGTTGTACTTTGGGTTTTCCAGGAGTCTAAGAACTGACAGAGTAACTGTTTCAAAGTAGTGCCTTTACTGTGCTTTAATTCTGTGTTTCTCTAGCACAGTGAGTTTAAGCAGTATTACACAGCGATAACTGGACATAATGCAGCCAATGGCAAAAATTCACCAGGTTTTACCATAGGACGTGAACAGCCATTTACTGCCATTCAGCACAATTCCATTCACCATGCAAATGCAGAGGACAAAAAAGTGATGTCTTTTTATGGGCCATTTTTAGCCATGTGTATTGTGTGTGATTCTATTTTTTGACCAGATTAAACATGTGCAAATGTGGTTTATAGCTGAAATGGGGTTGACAAGCACTTGGGAGATCACAGGGGAAGCAATACAGGCATTTGTAGGAGGAAATTAAGAAGTCACCTTAGATATCTTCTTCTTCAACACAGTAATGTACACAGGTATGCAAAATTTGATGAATGTGGACCTTCACCACAACATAGTGTGACAACAATACAATGATGTTGTATAGTCAATTGGAACAAATCAAGTGTGTTGAGAAGCCACATATGAAAAGTGGAGAGCACTGCATGTGACATTTTTTTTTCTTTTTTGGGGGGACAGATTCCTTTTATTTTTATTTATTTATTTATTTATATACTTTCATTTTGTTTCAAAAAGAGAGGACTGTTGGGGAAGGAACCTAAGAATGTGAGAGTCAGGTAGGTATGTGAGGAAGTAGGTGCAGACAAACAGGAAATGCAAAAAAGACACAGGGATGATGATGAACACAAAAAAGGTTGGGGGACATCTTGACTGGAGATAGGTAGGGGACTCAAAGGTACATACCCATCAAGTATAGGAACAGTGAGAATCTTGTCCTCACCCTAAGAGCTGCCACCACTGTCTTCTTCCTCAGCTGTCTGTGAGGCCGCTTAATGTGGGTGTCTCTTTTCTATTTTTAGAAGCAACCTCTCTAGTCCGTTGTTGTGAGCACCAAAGCCAGTCTCTATTAGATCACACACTATCCCTGGCAGCTCCTGGCAGATGATATAATCACTGCCTCCACCAGCAATCTCAGAGGGTAGCCCTGTACCACCAGCTGGGGCATACTACCTGATGAAGATCGACTAGGTAGGGCAGAGGTTGTGGAGGTAGTACTGTCAGGTTGCTTCCCAGAGGTGCAAGGTGTTGGAGCATTAGCCAGTGGAAGATTGGCAGGCCAAGCCACAGTGAATGGCCCACCTCCCCATGCAGAAATGCATTTGGTTCACTGTCAGAAAGGAATGACATCAGAAGAGTGTGATTCAAGGTAAACTCCTCAAGAAAGAAAAAATGAAAAAAAAGAGAGAATGAGATTAGTGGTGGGTCGACACAAAAAAGATATTATTATAATAATGATGTGTCCCATTTATGACTTATTATAATAAATAACCTTTTATTATCTTAGTAATAGACCTTTCACAATCCCAAAAAAATGATAGTGAATATTTACAAGTAATCCTTGGAATGTGCACATATTCCATATATGCTTTTCAAGATACTACAGATTAACTTAACAATGTGGCATTAAAGCCGATATTGATGCATTTCAAATTTAAAAATGTTACTTGTTGAATGTAAATCTATAGATTACTTGCAGGAACTGAACCCACATAATCTGAATACAGTATTACACTAGCCTAATACAATTACCAACAGCTACAGAAGAAAACATGCATGGTTGCTGTTACAGTTAAGATATGCATGCTAAAGTTTATACCAACCTATGGAATCACAGTATTTAATAAAATCAGGGTCAGTTGTGCTGTAGACATACCTCTCTGAGTCACACCAGTCTCTCAGCATGTGCCTCCCTGTTCACTGTGATTTTCTCTGCAGCTGTAAAATAAAGAATGAGAGGAAAAAAAGACATGAAAGCATTATGCATACAAGTATTGGCTATCTACATCATTGTGTATCATTTCAAGTTGGTTGATCTGTATACCTACACAACTGGGGGTGCTAGCAGTTCTAAACTAATCCATCCACTGTTCAAGTTGTGCCTGCTTGCACCTCTTCAGGTCACTGTAGTAGTGCCTATACTGCTCCCCAACTCTTATTGGGTACTCTTTTCAATCATAGTCTAAGTACTGGTTTCATCCCAGCTGAATGGAAAAAGGCACTGTTATCCCCTTGCACAAAAGTGGTGCTTCCACTGACTCCAGGAACTATAGACCTATTAGCCTGACTAGTCTTATCTGCAAGACCATGGAAAGAATCATCATGAACCTTATCAACAAAGATATTGGTAATCTCCAAAAACCTGACCCTGCCCTTTGTCAAAGGGAGATCATGCCTGTTTAACCTGGTGGACTTCTTTGAGACAGTCACCAAGGCCCTTGATGAAGGGAAATCTGTGCATACAGCCTACCTAGGCTTAGCCAAGCCTTTTGACTCTGTCCCCCTGTTACTTTCTTGTTGCTACACGAATAAATTAGTCTTTGCGGGTTCTGTTTAAGCAGTTTTATTCTATGCAAATACATTACTACAGAGGCTTAGTGACTATGGCTAAGTAACTTATATGCAAACTAACTACTGTGATCATACATGCTCACTCACTAGCTGCTTCTACAAAATAGAACTATAGTTTGCACGTGTCTTGAATTTATATGTGCATGCACAGCCTCACATGCTTCTTAAACGCATAACTTTCCTGAGGTTTCTGTCATGCTCTGCTTCGCCATTGCCGCCATCTAATAGATCGTCTACTATTGTGGTACAAGGATAACCTGAAAAAAATTGTCCCATTGCACATTGAAATATTTCATTTGAGGAATTTATTCCAAATGGCATCCTTTGGAATCAGTATCTGCCAAACGGAGTTCCAAAAGTAGAAATGAGGATTTACAATCAAGCATCACTTGCCAAAATGAACTATTTGCATCCAAAACAGAAAATACAATGGCATTCGGTATTAGAGCTGCAACTTCCTCAACTGTGCACATTGGATGATAGTCCCTTTTTAATGTTTTGTTCAAATCTCTAGGATCAATGCATATTCTGATTTTGTCTGACCCTTTCTTATGAGAGGCTACCATGGACAACACCCATTCAGTTGGTTCTGTGACTGGACAAATCACACCTTGCTGCACTATCTTATCCAACTGAGCTTTGACTTTATTTTGCATTGCTATTGGAACTCTTCTGGGTGGTCTGACTACTGGAATGACCTCGGGATCTAACTACATAAAATACACAATTGGCAGTTTGCTCAATTTGTCATCAAAAACATCAGCATACTCTGAGAAAATGGCTTTGGAAAAAACTTTAACTTGGAACTGCACTCACATGATGACCTTCTTTAGCAAAAGAAAGCAGATTCATTCTCAAGCTGTCTTTGATACTTAATAAAGATTGCACTGGTCTTCAGACTACATAGAGTAATAAGTCGTAATAGTTCTCAGCCAAATAACATGAAAGTATTACTGAACCTTCAGTTTGAATTTCTTCACCTCGATACGCAACAAGTCTCGTACTGCTGGTTACATTGAGTTGCTTGTTAGTTCTCACTTTTGCAAATGTGTCTACTGATATAACATTACAGTTTTAACCAGTGTCTACTTTGAGCTCTGTGGATTTTCCATTGATCTGAACCATACAAAACACTTCACTCCTTGTTAGTAAGTTTACTGCATCAACTCTTTCTCCAAGTACTGATACACCATCCACATAGAAAGGTGACTGTTTCAACTCTACTTGATCGACTTGCTTTTTTGTGTGACCTTTCTTTACTACTGAGTGAGACTTACTTGATTTGCAAAACTTTTGGAAGCGGTTCCATTTTTTACACTTGTGGCATTGCTGACCATATGCTAAACACTTCTATCTTTTAGAATCATGATTTGCGACAGTTAACAATAAAGCTAGACTTCGGTTTTGTTGACTCACGCTTGTGTTGCAGTGAGCTGTCGGTGGAGCTTGCACTTGTTCTGGAACTTCCTGGAAAGCTTCATAGCTTGTTTGGAAACCTTATGGCTGTCCTTTCCTTAGGCCTGTTTCTGTTCACCATATGTAGATACTATCTATGTTTGCTTTGGAGTTTATTGAAACCATCCTTTTCTCACTCACAAGCATATTTGTACATCTTTCTGTCACCTCACAGATCTGGCAAATCTCTCTTGCTTTGCTTAATGTCAAATCGCTGTCACAAAGTAAAATCTTTCTCACTGCAGCACTATTAATACCACACACAAGTCTTTCCTTTATCAGCTCATCTTTCAAATCACCAAACCGACATGTTTTAGCTTTGTTTCTCAAGTCAATTATATAAGCTGCAAATGTTTCCCCTGGTTTCTTGTGTAAATGTAATGTTTGTCTGGGGGTTGAATATTTCTCTGAACTTACGTTTCAAACACTTAGGGTCTTCCCTTGATTCAGCTTGCACAACAACATGGCTGTCTGCACCTTCATCTTCATACACTGCTAGTGCATATACAAATGAACATTCTCTTTCTATGGCCTCAGAGCCTGCTAGATTTAGCAAAACAAATGACTTGGCATGGGTCTCTTTATTTGCATAAGCTGCTTCTATGAAAATATCGTACTCTTGTTCAAATATTCTCTAGTTCTCTGCAATATTCTGATCAAATACAAGTGGTTGAGGTTTTCAAAATCCATCTGCCACATTAACATATACCAGCAAAGGGTCTTGCAAATATGCATGAGTATACACACACACACACACACACACACACACACACACACACACACACACACACACACACACACACACACACACACACACACGTGCATAAGTAATTGGCATAACACAATTTGTTCAATGCTCTTGTGCTCTGTACTTATACTTCCTCTCTTTGAGATTATCAGAATTGTGCGAATGAACAACCCCTTAGTACTTTCAAATAGAGTCAGTGGTGCTATTCTTCAATTAGGCCTATATGTGCATGATATTAAAAGGTCCTGAATTATGCATTCTCAGGTGTGATGCAGGACTAATGTCTAACAAAATACTGGAAATGGATAGACTTGCATGACTTCAGTAATACAATTTGGAGTTATGATACATATCTCACAATACATTCTGTATTACAGTTATACTTGGTTTATTGGAGGAGTGAGGATGATTGTCAGACAGCTATTGTGTATATCAGAGACGTGCAACTGCATCTGTTATTACATACTCATCATTGTCATGCTAAAGCAGTTACAACATAATCAGCTGGGGTTCACATGTCTGTCATTAATGAGCTTTGATACCTAGAAAGGTATATGTATGCAAGCAATAATGATAACTTTATGTCAGTCAACTTGCTATACATAGTTATTGGTATGTAATATTACTTTTATAATAAAAACTTTATGAAAAATGATAGTTAAACACCCTTACTAAAAAGTAAAGTATGCTGGATTTCAACCCTGGCTCATTTGTGTTCTGACCATAAACTCACTACACTTACACCTGGTGCCACAGGGTTTCCACACTCAGTACTGTCCAGAGTAATGATGGCCTTGCACTGATCCTGTTTGCATGAAGGAAGGTGAACCAAATTATTTTTTTCATTTTTTTTCTTTAAATATTGAACCCTGTTTGTGCAAAGGTAGGCAAAGTGTTAATGTAAAAGGAAATAAGGAACATATATTAATTGTGTAAATACTCATTATAATTCCTACTTAGTGCAAATACCTAATGTAGGTCTCCAAACCTGATTTACCTATGTCCTCTCCTTTTTAGCTCAACACATTTACCACTTCTGCCTGAGAGACAGTTGGGTAACAGGTGGAATTTCTGCTGACATTACCATCCATGTTTTTGACTGCTGTGCAATGCCAACAAGTGTATGTGTGGTTTATAAGACGACTGAAATTAAATGTTTCACTTTTTCTTAAGTGGTAAACCGCATTTATGTCATGCACCCCGCATATAGTAAGGAAAGAAAAAGAAGGATAAGCTAAAAAAGGAAAGAAATGTTAAACAATTACAACCATTAGACAATTGCACTTACACAACACAGTTGCAGTGGGTTATCTCTCTTTGCCACAGATTCAGCTTTGCAAAAAAAAAGCAAAACATATGCATACAAGCAACTCACATTTCATATCCAGTATTAAACAGTTCATACAGTTGGATGTTCTCAGTTGATTGTAAATATGTAGAAAACATATTTAGTGGAATGAGTGATTACACAATATTTATAAATATATTTGCAAAAATGCAGCTGTGCCTCATGTTTGCATTCCGGAAATTTTTCCTTTATCTCTGCTTTACTATCAAACATGCAATCTGCAGTGCATATTCCCTTATTTTTCTTTCAGGGTATGATAGAAATATATGACAGTCAACAACAGTTTTCAGCCAAGGCAGAAAACTATGTTATTATGCCAAGGAGATACACATGTGGTGTTTGGTTTTGTTTAAAAGCTCACTGCAGTTAGATGCACACTTTGTAAGTGAATTCTCCTAAAACATCCCCTTCAGGGAAGTGTGTCTGTGTGACAGACACACCTACTTTAGACAAGTGTGTCTGTGCATTACTGTGTTTTGCTTCTGTCAAAGTAATCATTCACAGCTGCAAGCCATTAGTATCTAACAATGGTGTACAGGCTACACCATGTTTACATCTGGTACACAAAGTCAAAAGTTTGAAATTCAGCAATTTTAATGAGTCCATACCTCATTGCATCTTCAGAATACTCAAAGGGCTTAATCTATACTGAAAGATAACCATGTATTTAAGAATTTGAAAGGGAAGAGACTGTTTCCTGGTTCCAATCATGCCTATTGCTCCACTTGTGAGATTGTAGAAGTAAGTAGAATTTTTGGAGTGCTTTTTGTATATTGGGAATTTCAGTTGCATGGGGCAGGTTATTTGACAAATTGCATTAGTATATATTACAGATGTCAGATATTGTTGGCATTGTAGGACAACACACACACGTTCTACATAGCTACATTTACAAGTACCAGTTATGAAAGCATATGTCATTCATTCATGTTCTTACACTTTTATTTTTCTAGTACAGGTTGCACACTTACATTGACTTCCCTTCAATTACAACTGTTGTCTTTCAGGGCTGACTCTGTCTGATGCCAGCAGTACACAGCCATTACATGTGGAAGTAAAGGTTGTGGGCATTGCTTGGCATCAGTTGTATTCTATGCATGTGGATAGGATGAAAGGTGTATCCTTTAGGTGGTCAGCATGTGTACTATCCATTGACTCTCGGCCAAGGTGAGGGCATATTGTGCATGCATACCTATAACTACACCCCCAGCAACTGGGGGATCCTCATCCGAGTCCTCACCTGCATGTAGATGTGTTAATCTTTGCAATGGTGGTTGAATGTGTGCTCCTACCCTTTGGTGTTCCTGCTGCAGCTGTTTTCAAGGATAATATTGTGTAGGCTAGCACAATCTATAATCATTTTGGCACAAGTACTGGGGTAGTACTGCAGGGTCCTCCAACCCTCATGTATCTAGGCACTGAAACTGTGACTTCAGCAGCCCAAACACATGTTCTATGAACCTTCTTGTTTGAACATGTGCCTCATTATAGCATTCCTCCATGGGTGCGTGTGTACTTCTGATGGCTGTGATCAGCCATGGTTCCAATGCCTCCCCTGCAACCCCCCAGTAAATGGCCTTGTGGGACATCACCTTAGAAAACCTCTGGTAGAGCTGTGAGGTGTGCCAGATATGGTAGTCATGGTAACTGCTGGGATTGCCAGTGCACACATTCAGGATGATTCCTCTAGCATTACACATGACCTGGGAATTAAGACAGTGGATCCCCTTTCTATTGATATAGACCATTCCCTGTTCCCTGGGTGGTGGTTCAATCTCAATGTGGCTGCAGTCTATCATACCCAAGACTTCAGGGAAGTATGCTACATGGTAGAACTCCTGCATAGTTCTAGTTCTTTTCTCAGGTGCATGGGGAACTATAAATATTCACTGACATGCTGTAGCATAGTATTCAGGAATTGGTGTACAATCCTTGGTTCTCTCTCCTGTGACACACCCAGAATGCCCCCTATGGGTTTGTGAAAGGTTTCTGTAGCTAAAATTCTATATGCTACCTGTACCTTGTTCTTCACCGGCATGAGTTCCTCTCAGTTTGCCTTTGGTCTAAGGTGAGGACAACAGAGGTTGCAGAGTTCTTGGAATGTGTCTCTAACCTTTGTGTAGTGCTCTACTACGTCAACTTCATGCAGACCATGAAAAGTTAAATGGGGTCTATATACCCTTCTTCCTCTTGCCCAAAGTCTATCAGCAGCAGCAGCAGCATATGTTTAGAAGAGTAAAAGCCCCTAACATTTTTCCTTTTCTGTGTAATTTCTGTGGTCGCATTCCAAAAAAAGGAGTACAGGGCAGATGGCTTCACAGAATGTACAATGTACACAACTCTTTTATAGGTTGCTGAATAGTTCCACCATCTTGGATTTGTGGCTTTGAATATAATTCATCTGCTTTAGAATGCCACCATGTTTATCTCGTTTGTGTGTCTGTACACTTCACGTAGAGCCATTTACTGAATACAAATCAGTAGGCTATTGTTTGTGCATCATGCCGCTATGTGAATATGGCAAGTCCAAATCATGTAGGGTTTATCGACTCCATCCCAGCATCTCTTAAATACCGTATGATAACTGCATTTCCAGTTTTCTGCCTGCTATACTATTTCAAGAACTGCTTTTTCTCAGCACATTCAAGAGTAGCTGAGCATGTTGCAAGTTAAGCATTTTCTCAGAAATTCTGTCTCATAAAGAGAAACATACTGAGTTTGGCACTAAATAAGACACATTTGGCCCAGCCAGTGTTTGTACTTCCCTATCTACCTGACAAGCTGTTGATTGCAAAGAAGGAAAACACATGGAATATGCAATATTTTATGTCTTTTCTGCAGATGAGTAGGAAACATCAGTTTCAAGAGATTTTTTATAAAATGATGCATATGCACAAATCTCAGTTCCATATATGAAACAGTAATAATTACAGAAAGTGGTGCTTTATAACCAAAGCTACTGAAAGAACTTCTTTATAGATTCCCAGGATGGTTTTACTTTCCTACTGGAATTATATTTGCTAACTTTTAACTAATAAGGGTAACCGTTGTGAATGACACCTTTTAGCTATGATCTGAAAAGAATACTTTTAAGCAAAGTACGGTAAAAAATGAATAATATTTTAATTCATCTGTAGTTGCATTTGCTGTTCTGTAAAGTGTATAACTAAAACGTCAGTGTGCAGGGTACTTGAAAGACTAATATATTACTTTGAGATTTAGAATTTAACTGAGTTGTAGAAAAACTAATTAGGAAAAAAAGAGAAAGAAAATAAAACATGATGTTTTAAAGGCTAATTTCATTTGCGATTCATTAGATCTGAATTTAATTCAAAAGAATGGCTAAACTACTTTAGTCTGACTCATACAGTGAAGAAGTAAAATAAACACATTAATTGCAGCATAACCTATCTGATAAATATAGATACAGCATGAACTAAAACTGCTTTGACTTAATTGATGGCATATATGTCTTCTGAGTCAGTACTGAAATGAAACAACTTATGGATCATGGATATTAGGAATCAAGAAACACAAGTACTGCTTGCAGAATATGTATCCCTATAGTATCTTATCTGCCATAAACAAGCTTTTGCTCAAAATGCGAATGCTTATGTTGATTTGCTCCTCTTCTACCAGTACTTTGTCAAAACTGCTAAGTAAGTCTTCACTGTGTCTATAGATGCTTACAGTATACTGACATCACTTTCAAGCACACCTCATTTGTCCCCATTTTCTTTCTTCATCACCCTTTGACATCCTACAAGATTTCATCACTTAAGTTTGTTTTCTAATCTTCATTCAGCAATATTTTAACTACATCTGAAAAGAGTACTTGTAAGTATTTTAATACTATACTTAGAGGCTCTGAGAAGTTAATAATTTCTTATACTTTGTACTCAGTAAAAGTACAATGAAGCTCTGAATACTTGCTCATCAGTTTGTTACTGTGTTATTATCTATTGCACTAACTGAATTATATGAGTGACATGTTCACAGTCCTACAAAACCAGGAAAAAAACTTCCTATATCATACCTTGCTCCTCTACATTGGATACAGAATTCTGCTGAAAGAATATTGACTGACATTTCTAGTACTAACCATATCATGCCTGTCATGAGATGTTTATACTGGGTGCTGATTGCAGTCATGCATATACTTAAAAATGTGATGATCACCAGCTGTGTCTGTCACCAGCTAGGTCTTTTGTAGGTAAAGGAGTTGCATTGACACTATGTCCAGTAACTTTAGATCATTAGGAAAGGGGTTGTTGGCACTTCCAAAGACTTGTTAAGAGACTTTAAACTGGTTGCCTTTTGCTTATCATGCCCTGATCTAGTGGAGTTACATAATTTCCCTATTTATGGGAGTGATTTTTGTACACAAGGGCTTATTTGGACTAGAAGGTAACTACTACCAATGGCAGGTTATAATGCAGTGATTCAAGTGGATGCCCAGGATACGCAGCTCCAGGGGGTAGTGGCAAGGAGCTATCGTCAGTGCAGGTGTAGGGTACTACAGGAACAACTGCTCTAAACAGGAATATGTTCTACTCATTTTGTTTTCTTAAGTAAAGCAACATCCTTTATTTAAAAAAGAAAAGAAAAAGCAACCTGACACCCAGAGTTCATGTTAAAAGCAATTGCAGTATCATATGGGCCATTCAATGCTTTTAACCAATTAATTCATGGGCTTTCAGCTCCAGGAAAGAGCAGAAAATCCTTGGATATTGAAAAGTAAAGGATTGCTGACTCACAGCAGTGAAAAAAAGGTCATAGATGTGCTACAAAAGCACTAGGTTATCATTGGTTTCTCCTAGGCAGTCCTAAGGGGAAGTTGATATCTTTGGGTCAGTTTATACCCAGCTGCCAGCTAGAAACATATGGTACCACAACAGTTAAGATTTCCATAAGCTCTCCTCACAACTGTCCTTGATTTTGCCTCATTTTTTTCTCCTGACCCTTATAAAAATATGATGTTTCTGGTGGATCACTAAAGATTATACCATTTGGTGGTGATGCCAGGCATGCTTTGCATGAGATATGTGATTTATCATTACCACATTGTGCTTCCTGTGATTTATTTGAAACAATCCAAAGACTATCCTTATTTTTTTGCTGCTTATTGCTGGAGTGAGATGCAATGTTAAACTGAGAAATGCGACTTTAAGTGCTACAGCAGCAGATGATGAGAAAGGATCTAGTGAAGGATTTGATAAGGTTGAGCAGGTGAACCAAAGGTTAGTTGAGGTTCGGTGCAAACAATGCAAGCTTTTAGGCCACAACATCGGTATGAGTGTCAGCTGGGAGGGCATCAGAGCAGGCTGATGCAGCAAAGCAAGAAGAAGATCTGGTAGAGTTTGTTCCACCTGCATTGGACCATTAGGACTGTGTGTGGCCAGAGGAAGCAGTACACAGATTACTGGGGTGAAAAAAGCAGAATTAGGGAAGTTAAATGACATTACAAAATGGAAAGAAACTAATTATTATTAAAAATTTACACCAACATTCATCCAGTAATTCAAAACTAAAACCTCTATTCTTGAACATACATACAGTTTTCCCCATTTCCATCACATAATCTTCTTCATTATTGCACAGCCTGTACATACGTACAAACTCTCCATAAGGTATAGCTTGGATGGTATGGGGCAGATGACAGCTGTGGGCCATTAAATACTGTATTCCACTATCAAATTTTCTATAAACAGTTGTACGGATTTTGTTGTCTCTACTACTATCCAAAAAATATCTAAATAAGGGACAATTTGGCCCACCTTAGGCCCATCAAATTTCAAACCAAACCTGTAATTATTCAGCACATTTATAAAACTCTCCACCTCATTAATACCACCCTCACATAGGAAAATTAGGTCATCTATAAACCTAAAGTACTTTTTAACATATTTACAAAAAATTGTGCTCTCTATATATATTCAGCCTCAAACAAACCCATACTAAGGATGTCATAAGAGGGTGCAAATGATGACCCCATAGCTGCACCTTATTTTTGCCTAAATAACTTTCCACCAAATTCAAAAAAGTTGTTTCTCAAACAAAAGTCCAGCAATTCAATAATATATCCAGTGGCTGGACTATGTCCTAAAAAGTATCTCACAGCTTCCATACCAAAGTCATGGTGAATACTAATATATAGGCTTTTTCCATCAATTGTTATCCAATTCATATTTACACTCCATTGAACAGCCTCCATTCTTTTCAAAAAATCAAACACATCTTTTATATATGCAAGTAACAATTGTACTTTAGTTACAAGATAACGATGTAAAGATTGCCCAGTTTTTCACAGAAAACATTCTAATATTTATCTAATATGTATAACTGTGCCTATTTTTATAACATTGAAACATTAAGAAAGATGTTTATACTATTACCCTGAGCTAAATGTGTAGCCCTAGTCAATACATATGTCTTGGTGAATCTCTACCAAAGATAAAAGTAACATTACTTCTCTGGCTATTGATTTAGAATTGACTATTTCCAGGGATAATGTTAGAAAAAATTGTGACATAGTCAATAAATACTATAATATGCTTGTAGCAAATATTATGTTTTACCAGTGTAACCAAAAGATCTATGGTTATCTGCTTGAATTGAACTTCAGTAACAGACACAGGGCACAGTGGGCTTTTGAACCCAGAATATGGTGCCATCTGTTCATATTCTAGGCAGGCTTCAAAGAAGGTTTTAATGCATTTATTTACCAAAGGGCAATAAATTCTAGTTTAATTTCTAACTTTTTTTATCCATTCTTAAGTGATCTCCCACACTAAGAGTATGCAAATAACAGTCAGTGCATTACTTTTTCTTTAACTTTACTTACCCTATACAAAAAGTCATTTTTTAACTCAGAATATTGGTATGGGATAGGAACACCTACTCCTCTATTCCTTCTTCCCCTTTGGTTATATTTGCTCTGGCCCTGTTTAATGTGTGGCTCTATCCACAGTAAAGTAATCTATAGTCCAATCTGCAGGCATGAGCCCCTCTTCACAAGCTGCAAACAGCCTAATCTCTTATGCTTTCAAGCCTTCTATTTAATAGGATTTCTTAATTCGATTTATTTTTTCTTTAGGAGCTTCATATTAACTACACTAGTGTAAAGAACGTATACATACTAGTGTATCAGGAACTGTCCTATATTACATAAGGTATACACAATACATACAGCATTTTTAACACACTAAACAGTAATTATAATGCATTAAACAGTCAATACATTACTATCTCTCAATATCTGTTTTGTCAACACAATTTGGTTGACAAAACAGATGGTTAACAGGTGTGCAAGACTGCAATTGCCTTCTCACAAGAACTCACCAGGGAATTCAATGTATGCTTTGAATTTAAAGGTAACATTTGTTTTCTAAAGTCCCTGTATACCGTTTTTCATAGACTTCATACCCTTTGTCTATGGTTTACCCTCCAACATTAATATTAATATATAGGGTCATTCCCTTCAAATATGCCATTCCATTTCATACATTCTAAAATAAATTCTCATAGTTTAGAACTCCTAGCTTGCTTCAAATAAACCATTTCCTTTTACCCACAGCCTTCTTCCCATATCACACTGGATCAGACATCCATATATTAGTGAAAGGAATGCTTATTATCTAGAGGAAACCCCACTTTGTTTTGAATGCATCCCTGGAATTCCATTAAATCACTATGTAATTATATGTCTAGATGTCATGTACCACACCTGTTCAGGTACTAATTTACATGAACTGGCATAATGACAGAATGCTCAGTCAGGACAATGCAGTTCCAAGATGGGGACCATTGCTATCCTGCACACCACCATTAAAACTATGCATTTATGTCATGGCAGGAAAGGATCCAATGTACCACTGAGGTCATTATACAAGGCTGTCTGCAATTTCGGGTGCAGCATGCCCATTGCTGAGTTAGTCCATCTCCTGTTAAATCTCAGTTTAAATACAGTATAGCACAGTGGAATGTTTATGTGCATTAATGTGGTTTGTAATTTGCTTTACAGTTAAAGTCATCTTAAATTCTTTACAGTTATTTCCATGATATACTTCTGTTAACTATTACATTAATATATTGACAGCTAGTTTTAACTACTCCAAAGCTTTTTGAACTATAATCTACTAGCTGAAAAAAACTGGTACACCAATACATCCTGCAAATACTTTATCTAACTATACTGACAGCATACAATGAATCCAATACCCATTTCATCTAAACAGTAATTTCTCTTATTAAACCCTCAGCACAGGCAGACACAGGCACCTATCCTACTTTGTTAGACTCCAAAACACTTGAACTCAAACCAGTCTCAGTTTCTACAATAAAAAAAAATTCCTAACCTAAAAACCTACCACCTTTGCTACTAATAACATAGCATCTGCATGCTTAAAAATTGCTGTTGATGCCCTAGCTTTTCCTATATGTGTCCTAATCACATACTCCATAACCAAAAGTTATGTCCAACCTAATGGAAAAGGTGCTACATCTTCCTCACTATAAAGGTGGAAATTCAAATGAGCTCTCAAACTTCAGACCTACAGCCATACTGTCTCCACTCTCAGAATTGCTTGAGAAGTGTATCCAATCTCAACTCCTCAGATTTCTCACTTTTAATTGTCTCCTTTCCCTTACACAGCACAGTTCCTATCCTTTCCATAGTACATGTACAACTCTCTTTAGTTTTATGTCTGTAAGCCAATACTGAAACTCTAGAAATTTAGTCTCAGTAATTTTTCTTAATTTATTCAAAGAGTTTAACATTAAATCCTACCAGAAATTGCTTCAAAAAGTGCTTGTCTAGAAATACATAAGACATCACTAACTTGGCACTCCAGCTACTTCTCAAATAGGCAACAGGCAGGAGAATTGCAAAATGACATCTTATCTTTCTTCTGCATTGCACTGAATGTACCTCAAGGATCCAGTTTTAAGTCCCCTGTTGTTCAATATAAGTCTTAATGATCTCAAACTATCTTCTAAACAAGCCACTGTCATTCAGTATACAGACAATTCAATAATCATCTGTTCTGCTAAAAGCATATATCGTAGGATCATAGGGTCATAGGAAGTTATTAGGCTATTGGTCATGAGACCCTTACAAGCCTAGCTAAGAATTTACCCCATGTTCCAACAAGTCAGCATCCTATGCCACTGTCCAGCAGGGACACAGGTGGAATCCCAGGGGTGTATTATCTGTTCCCCATCCAGTTATCCAGGTTTCTCTTAAAAAGGTTTAATGAGGTACTCTGCTTTACATGGAGAGGGAGTCTATTCCACAAAAGAGGGTGTCTCTGGGACACAAATATGTACTGCCAAGTCCCATTGATGTCACAGATCAGGTTGAGGTTGCGCATGTGGGTTATTGTAGTGGAGCTTGACTTGCAGATATGCAGCAGTCCCATCGGAGGTGGGGGTCTGAGATTGCATTGTATGGGGACAAAGATCACCTCTGAGGAGTCTATAGGAGACTGGCTTTTAGCCTATCTGTGTAGGATAAATGTTTGAGGCCCTGGGTTCTCTGGGTGAGGAACCTCTGTGGTCTCTCCAACTACTGCATGTGCTTTGTGAGGTACATGTCAAAATGGGCATTGTACTCAATAATTGATCTTATAAGGGAAGAATAGAGAGATGTTAAAAAAAATAAGCTTTGCTACAATCTCCATGTGTTCTGCTTAACTGTAACAAAAAATGACACTTATTTTCTTCCTTTCCTGTAACTAGTCTAGTCCAGATACAGATTTGCTATATCCAGGACTGTTTGTAAGCATCTGAGCCCCCCAAGCCTGTCTGTGTTCGAGGGAAGCCTGCTAGCTTATCAGTGGGAGTGGAAAACACTAGGTAACCTATCTATCACATAAAGAGTGGTTTCTAGCCCAAAAATTGTAGTCAATGGCTGTTTGGGCAATTTTTCCATCTCTTTCAACTTTCTGATTTAAAAGACCGCATTTGCACTTGGTTCATTCCTGTAACTAGTCTAGTTCAGATACAGATTCTTAGTTTTAGCACTTGAATTTGTTTATTCGTGCTCAGCACTTGTTCAGAACTTGCTATAAGCACTAAATAAGCTACAAATTACTACAGCACTCAACCTTCATTACCTAGACGAAAACAGTTTTTGTACTTACTTTCCTCACTTGCTTAGAGAAAAAGCTCTTGTACTCACTTTCCTCACTTGTCTAGAGGAAAATAGTTTTTTATTCAAGCATGTCCAAGGGTCAGCTCCCAGTGTTCTCTCCTGCCTATCTGATGAATCTGGGCATCTTGGGACAATGTAGCGATTGCCTCATGTACACAGAAAACCATCTCTTCCTACCACCCAACACAGCAACCTGTGAGAGATGCACTTATCTAGCCAAACTGGAGGTGAAGCTCTCTTCAGCCAAGACTGAACTCGACAGTCAAGAGGAGAAGGTAAACATATGCACCACATAGCCAGACCTCAAAACCAATCGGGGACAAATTTCAACAAAATCAGGGACAAGTCAAGAAAAAATCCGGGACAATCAGGGACACTTTTAAAATATTAGTGCTATTAACTTGAAACATTGACAGAATCAAAGCATATGAATTACTACACATTTTCTGAAGTAAAAGAAGTCTATAACTCTTAATTATTGTCATTATTCATGAAGTGTAATTCACCACCTTTCCTCCAAAAGTCACTAGTTTTAGGAGGGATTAAGAGGGACAGAGCTAAAATTTGAGTCAAAATCAGGGACGTCCCTGAAAATCAGGGACAGTTGAGAGGTATGAGTCCCACTAAACCTACACCACCAAAATCCACACATAGAAACACAAAAACATTTGAGAAGGCTCGCAATAATAATCTTCTCAAGCAACAGAGACCACCAAAGCTGAAACTCAAGCAAACTCCACCACCCAACACAACCCAAATGACACATAGCCCACAGACTCAGTGTGCCACTCATCCACAGCCCATAAGGCAAAACAACATGCCCAACACACTAGTCATAGGTGACTCTATAGCCAGGCACACTGATGTCCCACTCACCAGTCTAAATAAGTAGAAGGTTACTGTCAGCTGCCTGTCGGGTGCCAGGATCTGCCACATAACCCACGCACTCAGGTCACTCAACAACAAGTACAAATATGACTCTGTCATTGCCCATGCTGGTGTGAATGACCTGAGATGTACCTCCCTGGACTACACAAAAAGAGACATGGAAGAGCTCTCTGATCATGTAGCCCAGGCAGGTATGACCCTAGCCCTGAGTAGCATCCTGCCATCACCCAGAATGATACTGCAGTACAAGGACAATATGATTGACTTCAACAATTGGCTAAACTTCTGGGGTCATTCTAAGGGGATCCAATATCTGTCTGCCTGGGACGACATGATCGACAGACCATGATGCTTTGCCAGAGATGGCCTGCACCTGTCACCCCTGGAATTCCGGATACTGGCTAAGGCTCTTGCTGCCCCTATAATGCCTTTTTAGGCAAGGTTCAAATGACAAATTCACCACCATAACAGGAACAGGCAGGCAAATACTGACTGTAATTCTACTCAATGCTAGAAGTCTAAATCTGAAAATGCACTCCCTCAAGGCACTCCTTAAAATGGAGAACATCGATATCTGTGCAGTGACTAAGACCTGGTTCAAGGCTTCAGAAAGCACTCCTGCATTACCAGGATATAACTCATACCACACTTTTCGGCCACCTAACCTGGACCAGAACACCAAAGGTGGAGGTGTCTCCATATTCATAAAGGATATCCACTCCTCCAGGCTAGTTGCTCAGCATAATGCACCCAAGGTTATCCAAGTGCAACTAACTCTGGGCAGAACTGCAATCTAAATTACAGCTTGCTACCGATCCCCCACCATGCCCCAAGATTCCCACTTCTATTTTCTTGATATACTGGAAAATATTAGGGTTCAACCAAACACCCTAATAATGGGTGATTACAACTACCCCACCATTAACTGGGAAAACTACTCATGTACCAACTCCTTCGCTCAACGCTTTCTGGAATTCATAAATTCCAGTGCCCTGGATCAACTTATCCACACCCCTACCAGGGGCAACAATAAGCTTGACCTAGTCTTCACCAACATATGTGACCACTGTTCCACACCTGAAGTCAACTCCTCATTGCTCAGATCCGACAATAAGCTAATCACCCTAGATATCCGCATCCCGACCCCAGCCACCCCCATTAAGGAAACCATGGTAAAAAATTTCTCCAAAGACAACTTCATGCTTCTTAAGACAGAAGTGGCAAACTTCATGACACCCATGTAGATGGACAATACAGTTACGACTGCTGAATCCTACACAGATGCACTCTATAAGCACTTACACGAGTGCATGGATCATGCTATCCCAAACAGAACAAAGACGCTATCCTCCAAAAAAAGGAAGCCAGTCTGGTGGTCCCCTGCCATAAACAAACTCTACAACAGAAGGAAGACACTGTTGCAAAAGACAGTAAAATCCCATGAGTGGAGGAGTTACCTGGTCAGCCTCAGTAAGAAGCTAAGATCCCTTATAAGTTCCTCCAAAGCTAGCTATGAAAACAAAATCACCACTAATTCTAGGGACAACCACAAAGCATTCTTTAGCTATGTCAAGAATCTCAATGGCAACACCCAGATTTGCTCTGAGTTACAGCACAATGGCACAAAAATTACAGAACCAACTGATATTGCCAACATCCTGGCAGATAGGTTCATTGCTAACCTTACCCCCCTCTCACCCCCCCTAAAGGGCCCATATCAATACAGAAAGAATGCAGAGTCCCTGTAATCACAACTAGCAGGCAAAAGCTGCACTCTCTAAAGCCAAAAGCACAGCATCCATGGGACCGGACAACATCCCAGGCTGCATTTTACATGAACTTCAGAATGAACTGGCTCCCCACCTAAGCACCATGTTCAGTCATAGTCTCACATCAGGCTTTGTGCCCACTGAATTGTGCACATCAACAGTTATCCCAATCCACAAAGGGGGAGCCAGCACTGATCCCAGGATCTCCCTATTAGCCTGATGAGCCTGGTTTGTAAGGCCATGGAATGTATCATCATGGAACTCATAAACAAAGACATTGGTAACCTCCAAACTCTGGACCCCACCAGTTCAGGTTTGTGAAAGGCAGATCATGCCTCCTGAACCTGATCGACTTCTTTGAGACAGTCACCAAGGCCATAGATGAGGATAAGGTGGTTCACACAGCCTATCTTGACCTTGCCAAGGCTTTCAACACCATGCCCCATTCTGTAATTATAGCTAAACTCACTAAACTACATATAAATCCCTACATCACAAGATGGGTTGCCAACTGGCTCACTGACAGAACCCACACTGCAAAAGTTGCAGACTCCAAATCTGACTTCAAACCAGTGACAAGTGGAGTATCACAGGGTTCAGTCCTGGGACCTCTCCTGTTTGGTATCCACTTCTCTGAAGTACAGACTAACACAGAAGGCCTTTGGCTAATGAATTTTGCAGATGACTGCAAACTAGGAGCCATAGTTGAGTCCTCAAATGATGGGGACATCTTATAGAAGGACCTCACTGAGACAGATGCCTGGTGTCAGAGCCGTGGCCTCAAGCTCAATGCCAAAAAGTGCATTGTCATCCCCTTTCGTAAAAACTCTGTACCCATGAACTACCACATAGGCGGCAATCTACTTAACGCCGAATGTATGATAAGAAACGTTGGGACCCAGGTGGACAGTAGTCTCTCCTTTGATAATCATATCATCACAGTAGTCAAGAAATCCTTCTACATTGCACACCTCATCACAAAAGGGTTCTCATCCAGGAAAAAAGAGGTCATTGTTCCCTCTACTTGACACTCATTAGACCCATTACAGAGTACAATGCCCCTTTTGGAATGTACCTCGCAAGACATCTGCAGCAGCTGGAAAGGCCACAGAAGTACCTCACAAAGAGAATTACTGGCCTCAAACAGATGCCCTATACTGACCATCTCAAAAAACTGCAGCTTTACTCCATAGCATATCGCCTAGTCCGAGGTGATCTCTGCCTAACATATAATGCTATGTCAAACACTGAGCTGTTGTACATGCTACACCTAAAGAAATCCCAATCCCTCTGAGCTACACACTCTAGGGCCCTAAACCTTGTCACCACAATAAACACGACATGCTGGAGCGATATATTCCTGTCCCAGAGGCTTCCCATACTCTGGAACAAGCTACCCATCTATGTCAAGCAAAGTTCCTTATTAGCACTCTTCAAGAAAAATCTTAATGACTGGATGGGAAATAGGAAATACACCCCAGGGATCACTTCTGTGCCTCTGCTCGACAGGGGTACAGGAAAATAACTATCTTGGGTAGCGTAAGCCAGGGAACTTTGTTGGCTAGGCTTACTTAGGCCCTTGGGCCAATAGCTTAGTACCTACCTATGAACCTATGAACCTTGTCCCTGGATGAGATACCCTTACTAATGAGATGAGCCATGTAGAAAGCTTTCCATACAACTGAGGCAATATGGTGATCAAAAGTCAGTTTGCCATCAACCTGGATGCCCACGTCCCTCATGACTGATTGCATGCTTAATACCTTATTATCAATGTGATAATGTGTGGGGACATCACTCTCCCTAAAAGGGATGATGTTGCATTTTTTGGCATTCAGTTCGAGGCCATGTTTCTGGCAGCAGTCAATTGTTTGGGTGAGACCCTCTTGGAGGATGTCCAAATCACTAGGGGATTGATGACAGCACCCAGCTTGCAGTCATCTGCAAACATGGTCAGCCATAGCCTACTAGATTTGGCCTACACCTCTGAGATGTATATCTCAAACAACAGAGGCCTCAAGACTGATCCCTGGGGTACACCACTTGTTACGGTTCTACTACTTGAGGTGGCTTTCCCTATTTTGACTAGGTGGCTTCTATCAATGAGCCAGTTTGCTACCCATCTGGTAACATATGGATTGATGCCTAGTTAAGAGAGTTTATCTATTATACCTGAGTGGGGAATAGTATTGAAGTCTTTGGCCAGGTCAAGGTAGGTGGTGTGCACCATCTTCCCCCTGTCTATGGCCTTGATGACTTTCTCAAAGAAGCTGATAAAATTTAACAGGCATGATCTCCCCTTGCCAAAACCAAACTCTGTGTGATCAAGTATCTGGATGTTGCCAATGTCCTTTTTAATGAGGTCTATTATAATCCACTCCATGGCCTTGCAGATCAGGCTAGTTAGGCTGATGGGTCTATAATTTCCTGGATCAATGGATGCTCTACCTTTGTGCAAAGGGATGACAGTAGCTGTCCTCCACTCGACTGGGATAAAGCTGGTACTCAGGCTTTGGTTGAATAGGGTGCCTAATGGTGCTGCAAGTTCCTGCCTGAGTTCATGTAGGATGCAACCTGGGATGTTATCAGGTCCCATGGAGGCTGTATTTTTTTGCCTTTGAGAGGGCAGTGATGACTTGCCCCTAGAAATAAGGGGGTCAGGTACTAGGGATGTCCTGTTTTACTGATGGGGGGACAGAGGAGTGAAGTTTTCACTTAACCTGTCTGCCAGCAGGCTGGTTATATCTACTGCATTTGTGTATGTGGTGTCCTTGACCACCAGTTCTGAGCAGATAAGGGTGTTTCCCTTGAGACTGCTGACATATGTGAAGATGGCCTTATGATTGTCTTTAGTAGATGTGGCCAGACTGGATTTGAAGTTTGCTTTGGAGGATTTCACTAGTGCTCTTATATGTTTGTTCAGGCTAAGGAGAGATTGTGTCCAATTAGACACCTGCTCCTTCTTGGTCCGAGACAGCATTTTTTTTTCTTTTATTATACAGTTTATGTACTGTACATATCCACCAGACAGGCTTACTCTTCCTTGAGGAGGAGGATTTTGTCCTGTCTGGTATTCATGATTTCTTGCAGCTATATAAATGCTCATATAGTACTTTGGTGTAGGTTTGGATATATGTACCAGTTCCTATGGAAGGGGAGGGGGCTGTGAAGCTGTTTATACCTTCCCTCAGGAGGTTGTAATCAGCTTTGGAAACATTTTATAGTTTGACCCTAGCTGGAGGGGGGGGGGGGTAGGGGGAAATTGTGTCTTTGAAAGTGACTGCTTTGTGGTCAGATCTTACCAGGGATGATGACACTGTAGGGATGCTGCAGTGGTTAATACCAAGTCCAACATATTTTCACTTCTTGTGGGGGTGTCAAATAACTGGTCCAAGGCATTTGCATAAACAAAATCAAGGAATCTCTGGTGATTTGTATTTTGGTATGAGTATTTCATCCAATCTATGGTTGGATATTTAAAGCCACCCGGGATCAGGGCAAACGGTTAAATCTTGATAGATTCGAAGAGGCCCAGATAGATGGAGTGAGCATCTTGAGTCAAAGTTAGTAGCCTATAGCTAGCTATGATTTGAATAGGTTCATAGGTTCATAGGTTCATACTAGGTTATCTGCCCTAGGGCATTTATAAGCCTAGCCAGAGTGTGTTTGGCTTTTGCCATCCATTTTAAATTAATTTTGCTATGCCCTTTTTCGAGGTTAGTATACTGTGCCTCTGTCTAACAGAGACACAGAAGTGATACCCGGGGTAAACCTATGATCTCCCATCCACTCATCAAGATTCCTTTTGAAGAGAGTCAATGAGGGACTCTGCCTAACCTGGACTGGGATTTTATTCCAAAGTGAAGGGAACCTCTGGGTTATGAATCTGTCCCTCCAGCATGTCCTATTTATTTCAGTGCTGAGGTTCAAGTCTCTCAAGCGTGTAGCTCAATGGGATTTGGATTTTCTGAGGTGCAGCATGTCCATTAATTCCGGGTTGCACAATGCTTTATATGTCAGGCACAGATTGCCTCTGAGCAGGCGGTATGCCACTGAGTAGAGCTGGAGTTTCTTTAACCGGGCAGCATATGGCATCTGTTTGAGCCCTTTGATCCTCTTGGTGAGGTACTTTTGGGGTCTTTCCAGTTGCTGCAGGTGTCTGGTAAAGGTACATCCCAAAAGGGGCATTGTACTCAATTATGGGCCTGATGAGGGATGAGTAAAGAGGCACGAAAACCTCCCCTGATCTAGATGTGAATCCCTTCATGATTAGGTGGGCTATATAAAATGTTTTTCTAACCACTTTGGCCACGTGGTTGTCAAATGAGAGATTGCTATCAACTTGGGTCCCCAGGTCCCTAATTACTTCTTCTGTACTTAATGGATTACCACCTATGTGGTAATTTGTGGGCACTTTGTTTTTGCCAAAGGGGATGACTATACACTTTTTGGCGTTTAGGTTGAGGCCATGGCTCTGGCACCAGTTGTCTGTTTCTATGAGGCCCTTTTGGAGGATGCTTGTGTCGGCTGGAGAGTCGATTATGGTGCCCAGTTTGCAGTCATCTGCGAACTTGGTCAGCCACAGTCCTTCCGTGTTTGCCTGTACCTCCGAGAAATATATACCGAACAAGAGAGGTCCCAGGACTTAGCCTTGTGGGATGCCACTTGTAACTGGTTTGGTGTCTGACATGACTCCAGCAATTCTAACCATGTGGGTTCTGTCCTTGAGCCAGTTTGCAACCCATCTAGTGACATAGGGGTTTATATTTAAGCTGGTGAGCTTATCTATAATGCCCAAGTGGGGTATTGTATTGAAGGCTTTTGCGAGGTCCAGGTAGGCTGTGTGGACCACCTTCCCCTCGTCAATGGCCTTGGTGACTGTTTCAAAGAAATCAACCAGGTTTAAGAGGCAGGATCTGCCCTTAACAAAGCTGAACTGGGTAGGATCCAGTGTCTGTAGGTCCCCAATATCTTTATTTTTGAGGTCCATAATGATCCTTTCCATAGCTTTGCAGACCAAGCTAGTCAGGCTTATGGAGCGATAGTTTCCAGGATCCATTGAGGCACCACCTTTGTGGAGAGGGACCACTGTTGCTGTACGTCACTCTTTGGGTACATATGATGTAGTAAGGCTGAGATTGGACAGTAGTTTTATGTTTGGGTTTAGCTCTTCTTGGAGTTCATGTAGGATGCAGCCCGGGACACCGTCTGGTCCCATTGATGCTGTGTTTTTTGCTTTGGAGAGGGCAGCTCTTACCTGAGCATCTGAGATGTCAGGGGGGCAGCACTCTGCTGGGATAGATATTTGCCCTTTTGGTGGGGGGGAGAAGTTTGCGCTGAACCTGTTAGCTAGGATGTTGGCAATGTCTGTATGTTCGGTGAATTTTTTGTCATTTTGGACTAACTCTGAGCATATCTGGGAATTCCCACCCAGGTTCCTAACATAACTAAAGAAAGCCTTGTGATTATCCTTAGTGTCCTGTGCAATTTTTCTCTTGAAGCTGACCTTAGATGATTTTATGAGTGCCCGTAGTTTTTTGTTAATACTGATCAGAGATGCCTTCCCTTTTTGGGATTTTGCTCTATCATGTAGTAGCTTCCTTCTTCTATTGTATAGTTTGTTTATGGCAGGGGTCCACCAGACAGGACGTCTGCCTTTGAAGGATTGGGTCTTGGTTTTATTTTGGATTGCATGATCCATGCATTCCTGAAGGTGTTCATAGAATGCATTTATAAAGGATTCTGCGGTCTGGGCCATATTTTCCACAGGCCTGGGGGCTTTGAAGGATTCCACCTCGGTTTTGAGGAGTGTGAAATCTGCTTTAGAGAAGTTTTTCACTGCGGTTTTCAGGGCAGGGGGTGGGGTCGGGATGTGAATATCCAGTGAGATTAGTTTATGGTCTGATCTTACCAGTGAGGGATACACTTCTGGTCTGGAGCATAGAGTCACCATGTTGGTGATGATCAGGTCCAGTATGTTTTCCCCTCTTGTGGGAGTGGTAACAAGTTGTTCCATAGCATTTGAGTTTATAAATTCTAGGAACCTTTGGGCTAGGGTGTTGGAGCTACAGTAATGCTCCCAGTCTATGTTTGGGTAGTTGAAGTCGCCCAATATAATGGGGTTTGGAGAGACCTTCATATTTTCCAGTGTTCTCAGGAAGGCCAAGTGGGGTTCCTGGGTTTGGGAGGGTGGTCTGTAGCAGGCTATAAACTGGAAGGCAGTTTTACCCACTGTTAGTTGCACATGGATAGTCTCTGATGCTTCCTGCTGTGCCACCAACCTGGAAGTGTGGGTATCTTTGACAAATATTGATACGCCCCCTCCTTTTGTGGTTCGGTCCAAGTTTTGGGGCCAAAAAGCATGGTATGAGGCATAACCTGGAAGTGCTGGGGTGCTCTCAGGAGCCTTGAACCAGGTTTCTGTTACTACGCAGATATCAATGTTCTCCATGCTAAGGAGAGTTTCGAGTGCGTGCATCTTGAGGTTTAGACTTCTGGCGTTGAGTAGCATTACTCTTAATTTCTTATCCCTTGTGATACCTATGGAGGTGGGTTTGTCTTTTGAGCCATGCCTAAAAAAGGCACTATGGGGGTAGCAAGAGCCTTTGCCAATATCCGAAAGCCCAGGGGTGACAGGTGCAAGCTATCCCTAGTGAAGCATCGTGGCTTGTCGAGCATGTCATCCCAGGCTGACAGGCACTGGATCCCCTTTGAATAACACCAATACTTAAGCCAATTGTTGAAATTGATCATCTTGTCTTCATACTGTGGCATTATTCTTGGTGAGGGTAAGATGCTACTCAAGATCAGGGTCATACCGGCCTGGGCTACATGCTCAGAGAGCTCCTCTATGTCTCTTTTCATGTAGTCCAGGGAGGTATGTCTCAGGTCATTCACACCAGCATGGACAATGACTGAGTCATATTTGTACTTGCCTTGGAGTGACCTGAGTGCTTGTGTTATGTGGCGGATCCTAGTGCCTGACAGGCAGCTCACCATGACCTTCACCTTGTTCAGCCTGGTGAGTGGGACGTCAGTGTGCCTGACGATAGAGTCACCTATTACAAGTGTATCAGGTGTGTTGTTTAGCCTTAAGGGCTGTGACTGTTCGGCACACTGGTTTTGTGAGCTATGTGTTGCACGTGTTTTGTTTTGGGGTAGCAGTTGCTTGGGTGTCTGCTTTGGAGGTCTATGCTGCTTAGGCAGATTTTTATTTAGAGCCTCCGAGTATGTTTTTGTGTGTTTATGTGTTTGGTTTGCTGTCGTGGTAGGTCTATGTGAGACTGGAATTGTAGTGAGTGTGGTTTCCTTCTCCTCCTGACTGGTTTCGCCAGTACTGAGTTGAGAGAGCTTAGCCTCCAGTATGGCTATATGGTTGCATCTTTCACATGTGTTGGAATTTGTTGGGAGGAGGAGAGGGTTGTCTGTGTACATGAAGCAGTTGTAACATTGCCTCAAGATTCCCAGATTCACCAGCTACACCAGAGAGGAGATTGACAACTGACCTTTGGACATGCTAGAATAGTATTTGGAATTCCTTTATAATTGAAAAAAGGGCCAATGGGGAACAAGGTACTCAAGGGGAGTTTGTGAGGGTGTAGTGCTTTTAATTTTTTAGTGTTGACTTGTATAATTGCTTTAGTGAGCAAGTGCCAGGTAACTTAAATGCAATGTGTTACAGGTAACTTAAATGCAAAAATGACAAACAGTAACTTTCTTTCAAGTGAAACAAGGAAATAAGTACAGTAAGCAATGCAGATATCACTAGGGATCCACAGAAGCGCTGAAAAGCCGCGTTTTAGGTGGAATTAGCGTTTCAGGGAAATAACAAGCAAACAAACAACAAGCATACAAACAAAGCTAGATACAGCAGGCCTGGATCTAGTCTATGCTACAGCAAACAAAGTGTACCAATTTTAGTAAGAAACAGTTCAAATATGCAGGCACTATAAGCCTTTAACCAGAAAGTCCCATCTCAGAAGGGCAGAGTCCATCCTCTCCTCCCACAAGAGTGCAGACCACAAACCCTTTTAATGTAAAATAACTGGCCTGAAGCCCAAGTGCTTAAACCAGAAATAATACACTTTTAGAATAACAGACACTGAGCCCTCAATCAGCAGTTCCCAACTTAGAAGGATGTAAGCTACCTGTTCTGCCACTACAGTGCAGACCACAAACCTTCTTAATGTAAAACAACTGGCCTGAAGCCCAAGTGCTTAAACCAGAATTAATACACTTTTAGAATAACAGACACTGAGCCCTCAATCAGCAGTTCCCAACTTAGAAGGATGTAAGCTACCTGTCCTGCCACCACAGTGCAGGCCACAAACCTTCCTAATGTAAAACAACTGGTCTGAAGCCCAAGTGCTTAATCCAAAAAACTTAGAATGATAGCTACACTTTAATCAAGTTACTACCAAGCAGTAATAAATACAGTTTAATACTTTAAAGAATGCCTGGATTAGTGCTCAAGTTATACAAACAAAGCTAGATTCAGCAGGCCTGGATCTAGTCTATGCTACAGCAAACAAAGTGTACCAATTTCAGTAAGAAACAGTTCAAATATGCAGGCACTATAAGCCTTTAACCAGAAATTCCCAGCTCAGAAGGGCAGAGTCCAACCTCTCCTCCCACAAGAGTGCAGACCACGAACCCTTTTAATGTAAAATAACTGGCCTGAAGCCCAAGTGCTTAAACCAGAATTAATACACTTTTAGAATAACAGACACTGAGCCCTCAATCAGCAGTTCCCAACTTAGAAGGATGTAAGCTACCTGTTCTGCCACTACAGTGCAGACCACAAACCTTCTTAATGTAAAACAATTGGTCTGAAGCCCAAGTGCTTAAACTAAAAGGCTTAGAATGAGTTACACCAAGCAGTAATAAATACAACTGAGTACTTTTAAGATGACGCAAAAGCAAAATAAAGTAGGAAGAAACACAAATACAGTAAAAGCAGATAATTTTTTTTTTTTTTTTTTGAGTGAGCAAATGAGATTGGCCCAGGAGTTACAGGACAGAAACAAGTGCAAATGCAGGCCTTCAAATCAGAAAGTTGAGAGAGATGGAAGACCGCCCAAACAGCCAATAACTACAAATTCTGGGCCAGAACCACTCCTTATGTGGTAGACAGGTTATCTAGTGCTTACCACTCCCACTGATAAGCTAGAAGGCTTCCCGCCAACACAGAAAGGCTTGAGGGGCTCAGAAGCTTACAAATAATCCTGGATACAGCAAATCTGTATCTGGAACACTAATTACAGGAAAGGTAGGAAACAGGCTTACAATTTTTTTTTTTTTTTTTTCAGAAAAGTAGCAAAAACAGTAGTAAAAACAATTCACATGCAGTGCAAGCTGGCACACTTGAGTATGTAGCAATATTAGTCCACACAAAGTTTGAAAAAATGTAATTAAATTAAAAAAGGACTAAAAGCAAGTGCAGAAAGGGATTATTAGGTAGAATGCGGTAAAGAGATGGGACTGGGGGAGTGTCCTAGATCAAATCTACAGTGGGGCGGGCACTGCAAAAGCCACCAAATTTAAACTACAACTAAGAACAGGGGGGTGGGGTGGGGAAAAGTTTCAACAGATATGTGAGGAATCAGAGTGCAAATTATAAAACCAAAAAAATATATACTGATCTCTGTATATTTGCAGAACAGTAAGACAACAGATATCTAAGCAACAATTTAGCTCTATAATACAGAATAATACAGAAAAATATACTCAGCTCTATATATTTGCAGATAGTCTTGTAAGGCTGTCTCTCAACACAAGAGTCTTGTCAATTTTAACTGCACCTGGAGTGTTTCCTGTGTGGCATACTCTTTGACCAGCCTAGAGGTGTGTATGTCTTTTACATATATTGCAACTCCACCTCCTTTTGTTTTGCTGCCCATGGTTTGGGGTCTGAATGAATGATAGGATGAGCACCTGGTATGGCTGGGGTGATCTCCGGAGCTTTGAACCAGGTTTATCTGACTGCACAAGTGTCAGCTTCTTCTAATTTAAAACAACACACCCAAGACTCTTTCTCCACCATAGATGGCAGGTTATCTGATACACAGTTGCTCCTTAACCCTGCAAAAACAAAACCGACCCTATTTACCCCAAAGCATTCAACTGACAATAAAAATAAATGTACTATCACTTCCTCTAACAACACCAATTATTAAGTCAAACTAAGCTCCTAGGAGTCACAACTGATGAAGGCTTACAAGTTGATCATCACATAAAACAGGCAATAAGGAATACCCACTAAAAGCTTGAGGCTCTCTTTAGAGTCAAATAATACCTCACAGATAATGCCAGAAAAATATTGCTCAGTCTCTTCTAATCCCTACACTACAATACTCTATTTCCATCTTGATTAACCTACAATGCACTCAACTTTCATTCTTGGGGCAATGCTATGATAAGGTGGCAAAATTTGCCTCCAGTCATAATTATAGGGCACATTATTGTCTGTCCTTAAAAACTTAAGTATTTTGGAAAAAGGCATTATGTTACAATTTCCCAACTAGTCACTTTGCATAAACTCATTTATTATCAAGACAAATATCCTAGCTTGAAAAATATCCCTGACTTCAAAACCCAAGTTGACTGCTGATATCCACTGACAAAATGCTAACCATTACAAAAGCTAAAAAACTCAACTGATAACTTTTTGCACTCCTCTTTCTTGGCCAAAAGTTGGAACTCCCTTTGTCTCATTCTAAGAAACACAGGAAACATCAGCTCTTTTTAAGGCAGACACAAGAGAGTACCTAAAAGATACCTAGCTCTGCACATGCACAAGTCCTGGATGATAAATGTCCTGTTCCTTACTTTCTCCTTTTCTTTCCAAGCACTAAAACCTTATTTATTGGTCCAAAATCTCTTCCTTGTCTTCTACCTCTCCATCTTCTTCCTTCTACCTATTCTGAAATATTTTCACTCACGTCTTAATACAAATCCTCCAATTTTCTTCCTTTTCTCTGGTTCTGTCAAATTAATTTCCAAATATGTTTCCTAGCTTGTTACATGATGCTGCTGTTAATTAATGATATTTTGTTTAAATGTTGTATTGCTGATTACTAATATAACTCTTTTTGTAAACTTTTTATTTGATTTTAAAACAAAGCAATAATCATTTACACAATAGTTAACAGTCTTATGAAACCATGTACACACTATTTGCAAAGTCCATAGCAAAATTCAAAACATTTCTAATATAACAAAAACTTTTCTAGTAAGCTTTGTAATTTTTCCCAAGCAAATAATTTATGTGTGACATTTTTAGTTCTCATTCTTATAGTATTTAATTACTACATACTGATTGTGCTAAACAGATAAATGCATTCAGTAGTTTTTGTTTTCCAGTTTTTTTCTAATGATTTTTCTAGTATTGCTTAAATACTTCAACGAAGAGGTTTTGTGATACTGGAATCATTTCAGGTGTAGATGCATTAAATAATATAAGAGAATCTAAGATGATACACTTATCCAACTACAATGCTCTACAAAAGTTTCTGAAGTCAGTCCAAAATGGAAGAACCATTTTACAACCAAATATATGTTGACTATCAGCATTAAGGTCTATCTCACAACTACAACATTTTGTGTTATCTAATTTATATATAGCTGCTATCTTTTGAGGTGTGAGAAAAATTCTATGCATAAATTTCCATGTAAATATTTTCTAGTATTGGGAAGGTGTTGTTTTTGCTGTTGATTTCAATTTTAATTTTTTATTATTATCTGGAAATTCTTAGTTGAATATGACCATGATCTCTCAGCTAAAGCAAATTCAGTGCTTAGGATTTTGTAAATTATTGATAATGAAGAAATATTTTTAGATGATTTGTTATTGATATTAGATAGAAGGTTTAGAATTAGGGCAATCTGAGTATTTTGTGTATTGAATGTTACTTTGATTTTACCTTTTATAAATTCATTACATGTTTGCAACTCTAACCAGCTATTATTTTCTATGCTACATTTTGCAATTAAATCATCTGCAAAATGTATTTGTTTCCTGACAAGAATTGATGTCAATGTATAAGCCCACTCTCCTTCAAATCTATTTTTTTTTTTTTGGTATTAAAAGATATTACACAGCCGCTTGTATAAGCTATTGATTCATAAAAGGAAAGAGGGTATATTGGTGCTTTTCATTCAATAAATAACATTTTATAAGCCATAAGAATAAATTTCTGTCAATATTTATTGTTTGTTTGTTTGTGTCTTTCGGCTTTTCCCGGTTAGGGGTCGCCACAGCGGAACTCCGGTCCGCTAATGATTGGTAGTGGATTTTTACGTACTGGGTTACCAGCCCTAACGCATAACCTTCAATGAAGGCATGCCCCATTCACGTATGCCTACACACAGAAGACGCTCTAGCTGAGAATCGAACGGGACAACGTCTTACTATGAGGCAACAACGCTACTGCAGCACCACCACCGCAGTATCTAAATGTCTCATTTATATTTTTATTTTGTGTTATCGATGTGTCATAAATTGATTTCCAGCAGGAGGCAAAAGAAGAATCTAGCCTCATGTAAACTGTTTTTATAATCATAGATGTAATATATAGTTCAGTGTTAGGAAAAACGATACCTCCTTCTTCCCCACCTAAAGTATGCCAGTGTTAGGAGATTCTAGGCTTTTTGGGGTGCTATAAGAACTTTATTAAAATGGAGTTTAATTTTTTTTATCATTTGTTTTGATGGGGGAAGATTAATGATTGGCTGATGTATAAAATCTTTGGTAATACTATAATTTTAATTAGACTTAGTCTGTCCTCAAAAGCAAGGCACAATTTGCTCCATGCTTTGGATAATTTTGTTATAGTATTGATTACTTGCTGATAATTAGTTGTTATTGATTGTTTATAGGTTGATTCAATGATTATTCCTAAATATTTTATTTGAGAATTTCCCCAGTTGAAGTTTTTAAATGTAGGCAACCTATCAGTTATGTGCTTTTTTATTAGCAATGTCTTTGTTTTATTTTGATTGAATATTAGCCCTGATAGTTTTTCAAAGAAGTCTATAGATTGTATCAAATGTTCTAAAGATGTTTCAACATTTCCACTAGTGATTAAAATATCATCAGCAAACAACTGGATTTTAGGGGAAAAATGTTCATTTAATTTATAACCTTATATATATATATATATATTTATAACCTTATATATATATATATATATATATATATATATATATATATATATATATATATTATGCCTAATGAAATAATAAAAGACATAGTGGACATCCTTGTTTTCTTCCTTTTAAAATTTTAAAAGGACTAGATGTGAAGATGCCTATCTTACACAAGGTATTGAGTTAGCATAAATCTTATTTATTAGTTCTACGAATTCATTAGAAACGTTATATTGTCTTAATGTTCTAGGACCAGTTTATTGAATTAAATGCTTTGTTTATGTCTAGGCTTATTATCAATAATTGATTCATATTTTTATTTGCAATGTCAATCAAAGAAAATAACCTAAATAAATTGTCATGTCCTTTCGTATTAATTATAAATCCAGTTTAATCTTCCTTTATTAAGCAAGCAAGTATTGAGTTTAATCTCTTATTAAGATCAACACAAATACCTTATAATCTACATTTAAAATAAATATAAGATGACAAGATGAACAATAAACCAGATCATAGTTTGGTTTGAATATGGGGGAAATAAGGGAATATTTCCAAGAGGTAGGTAGATTAGATGTACTCCTAACTTCTTCAAATGTGTTTAGCAAGATTTTTAGAGTGTTATCAGCCATTAGTTTTTACAATTCTGGAATTATCACAGCTAGTCCTGGTGCTTTGTTAAGTTTTATATTTTTAATTTGTTCTTTTAATTGTCTAAAAGAGAAGGGCCTATACATTTTAAGTATTTGCTCTTTTGATAGCTTTAATTGTTATCTTTAAAAAAATCCATCTAAAAGATTATTGCTGCTTAAAATTGGTTTTGATTTGTTGATTTCATCATAATAATTTCTACAGCATTTTAATATGTCATTCAGGTGTATAACTATGTTTTAGCTCTATCTTTATATATAATTTCCTTAATGTGGTTATTATTGTTCATGCATTTTGATATAATTGCTATTTTATGTAAGCTTTTGGGATTTATTGAGTTTGATTGTATTTTAATTTTCTCTCTAAGTTAATAGAAATCTTGTGATGAAGTACATTTGTATATTTCTTGTTTTGATTTTTTTACTGAGTATCTACATTTATATTATTAGGTTTTATACTTATATAACACTTTTGATTAGTATTATACCTCTTTTCTTTATGTAATGTTTTCCCCAGTGTTCTTCTTCCCCAAAAAAGTTTCATAGCTCATTACATGATGATGCTATTAATTAACGATACTCCATTTAAATTTTGTATATTTGTTGATTACTTGTATACTTCTCTTGAATATGCACTTTATGTAATTTTGGAATTTTTCTGGAACTTTTCTACCTAGGCTTCTACTGAAAGGAGGTAGCTTTCTGCCCATTCAGACTATCCCAGTAAACAAATGCAAATAATAATAACACTGCTGGCTTAAAATCCTGGAAAGGTTTGAAGCGCTATTTCTTTATCCAGCTTCTCAGAGGCTATTCTGGAAAATCTGTGCCTTGAGTTCCACCCCAATAATGATGCCATCCTCCTTGATTGCATGTATCATCACAAGTCAGATGGCTTTACTGACCACATGACTGCAGTTTTTAAATCTCCTTCAACACATAAACAAAATGTGCTGTAGTGATACATTTATTACCCCGTGCCTACCCTATATCTGAAGTAAGCATTCCCTGCAAGTTAAGCAAAGTGACATCCTGGCATCCTTCAAATTAAGCCTGCTTGACTGGATAGATTACTCTGTGACTGACCTGATTTGTGCTTCTTGAGAAAGGGTCACAGGATGAGGGTGGGCAGATACCTTGTATTTCCTATGACCTATGATCCTTAGGTTGAATAAGACTATCAGCCTTTCATGCTACACATAGAAGCATATTTTATGTCATACATATTTTGTCAATTCAAGAATACCTTTTATGGTAGTTTACAATTCTTAACTCTAAACTCATATCATGTGCTGTGGTATTACTCACAATTCTGAAAGATTGTATTAATATTAATTTAGTTACAGTCCATCATTCTGTATACTTAATTAATTTTTAGTCCTCTATAGTAGGTGGAGTGTTAATATAGATTTCTGTCTCTTATTTCATCTTATCATCATCTCATTAATTTATTGAGGTTCATCTGCATGACATTTTATTTTTATTTTATCTATTCTTTGCTGATTGAGTTAGTCTCACTATAGCTGTAGCCTCTTTTCAGTGGGGGAGACCCAAGGTGGTATTTATTGGCCATTGGAAACTTCCTTACTGTTTTTGAGTGGGATCTTTTATATCCACCTGAGCTACCACCAACTCAGGTTGATTAGGTCCTATAGGACTATAGTTAGTCTCACTATAGCTGTAGCCTCTTTTCAGTGGGGGAGACCCAAGGTGGTATTTATTGGCCATTGGAAACTTCCTTACTGTTTTTGAGTGGGATCTTTTATATCCACCTGAGCTACCACCAACTCAGGTTGATTAGGTCTTGCTTTAAAATCTTATCCACAAGAATGCACAATCAGGAGTGCACAATCTCTGTTATGCTGTACTACAGTGTCAGCAAACCATCTTCCTGGTGTGGGAATAGAACCCACATTACAGCAAAGGTGAGTGTGTTACCTCTTTCACCAATGACACTGCTATATATAGCTTTTGCCTTTAAGATAATAAAGTGTATCTTAAATTCAAAATGTAGAGATGGCATCAGTATTGTTTAATGCAAAATTATACTTCTAGTCATTACATTCAGGCATATCAGACATTATGTCATAATTGCCTTTAGATTTACCACACTAAACTGCCTTATACATAGATAATTAAAACAGATACTATTTGATGCAAGCTTCCTTCCTTGAATAACATGCATTTTGAATCTGAATTATGACTCATTCCTATAAAGGGCTAGTTAATTAGGATTTCTCCAAAAATAATATGATCATCTCATGTGCTCAGCACCAACCACCTATCCCTCCCATTCCCCCACAGATGGGGCACCTCTTATGTCTGACCTGTAAGTAATTGTTTGGGCCTGTGGTTGAATGGAAAAAAGCAAAATGTGCACAACAGCCTCAGTCTTTTTCAGTTGACACTGATTTAAATATTTATACTACATATTTCATAACAGTACATGGCTCTTGATAGAAGAATATGACCAAGTTAATGTATGGCCCAGGGAACAGATACACATTGAACAGAGTAAAGATGTGGTCTTACCATAATTAATCAAATACCTTTTCAGGGTGTTCATTAACCTCAATAAGATAAGCTGCAGTGGCCATGTGGTGTCATCAAATGAGGGCCAAGCTTTAATCAGACTTAACAAGTTAAGGCAATACTTTTGGCATAACTATACTGAGACTCCCATGATAAACTTGAAGTGTACAATCCAATAAGATAACGATCTATATGATAATGTCTTTATCTTGGTCTTTCTTTGATTCAAGAAACTGCCACTGCATGGTGTCATCAAGCTGGCTGCCACAGGTCCACCAAGTCTTCATTCCCAACTGTAAGCAAATTCATCACCATTTCTTTTTTGACATGTATATATAAATGTATTTTACAAACACACACACACACAAAACTACATACTTACAAAATAGGCAAACAACACAGTTTATGCACAAGACAGCAGCAAATAGGGGTGGAGCGTGCATGACTAACTGAGAGTAGCAACTTTTTACAGGTCTGCAGATTAGCTGAAATAATACAGGAAAACATTAATTTTCTGTGGAAGTTATATCTATATAAATATACTAGTTTCAAAAACTGAGGACTGTTGAAAAAAGTTGCCTGTGAAAGTTAGTCAGAAACTTATTGGTAAAGTAAAATGAACAAATCAAACATTACCACACTGAAACTTCTTGAAGGAATCTAAGAATTATCATTGAAAATTGATGATATTCACGAAAACCTGGAGAATTTAAAGGAAAATTATTCTAAAATGGATATCTTCAAGGAGATGTTTCCTCAACACCAAATTAAAATGCAAGACACGGAGAATGCCCTAAATGACATAGCCAGCAGACTGAAAGAAGAGGAAAACCAAACTGAATTTCTTCTAAAGCAAAACACATGGTGATTGAATAAAATTGATGATATGGAAACAGAGAAAGAAGATCCAGCCTTAGAATTTTTGGATTACTAGAGAATACAGAATGAGAAGGCTTAATTTCCTTCTTAAATTCCTGGCTACTAGACATACGTAACCTTCAAGACTGGCTTTCCCATGGTATTGTGAGAACCCACGGACCCATTGGTAAGCATATGCCTAATTCTCTATCAGCTCTTTTTAGATCTATTATACTTAATATTCATTCTAATATTGATAAATAATCCTGAAAACAGCATGGGAAAGGCTGCTATGAAACTTTGACAAGACATCATAAGATTTTATAATGACTATTCAAGTAAGACCATAGAATTAAGAAAAAGATGTTAAAATCTCTTAAAATGGTCTCAAATCTCAAATAATTTTTCTTGCAAAAAAAAAAAAAAAAAAAAAATATATATATATATATATATATATATATATATATATATATATATATATATACATACACATCTGCCAAATGGTCCCTAAACCTTTAACAATACACATATACCTCTTAACTATAGGTGGTTTTGACTCAAATACTAACTACTCTAAGTTAACTTAATTAATTAATTAATACAATAAGTAAATATCCATTAATACATTTAAAATGTTTTTACTTTTCTCCCTGATAATCCAGACATAAAATTAGTATTGAAGTATTCATACAAATTTTAATATAATGTCATCACTCTCCTTATAATATGTCATGTTTCATGATAGTTTTTTTTGTTTCTGTTTAATTTAAACACTCCAAGTGGTTTAATATGGATCTAATGATGTTAGAAAGTAAACTTGAGATGTTGATGAGTTGCTGTACACATTATATTACCAGTTTAAAAAAAATTGTTAAACAATTAATAGTTTATTGATAACTTGTCACATCTTTTTTTCTTAATTTTGTAATGGATTTCACTTACTGCACTTAGTGTGAGAATTATCATTCAAGGTCTTCCTCGTATATCTGTTGCTATGAAGAAAATGTACTTTTAACAGTTTTTGCATGATTGAGATGCCTAGCTTTGCGTCCCGCTTCATGTCTATATTTTCCCTTCACTGTTAATACACAAGAAGAAACATAGAATGCCAGTGTTTTAACTTCCTGTTTACACTGTCAGAGGTAATGTCAGGATTCCCCAATCTCCATTCATTTCATCATATTAGTAGTCCTGCTGTTCTTGTATTAGCATCAGCAAATAGTAGTTTATTCTTTCTTATAAGTAAAAACAGATTGCCAAATTCAAAACACTGATTCCAGTTTTCAAGTAATGATGAAAAACAGTTTCAGATGTGATGAACACAGTTTCTAGAAGTACATACAATTAACTGCAGGATGTATGATAAAGAATAGCAGGACAAAATATTAAGAAACACAATATTCCTATTGTAAGAAACAGAAGAAAGGAAAGAAATTGTAATAATTTGTTAAGTATTTTACTTATTTTGAAATAATCTCCTTGAATGATCACACAGAGAGGTAGTTTTATGGATAAAGTTTGACCCAGGGTTTTAGCAGATGTTTTGTTTAATGGGGTGTCTGTGTTAATACTGAAATATGTGAACTGTTGTTCATTTGAACTTGTAGTTTCACATCACCATTTAAAGTTTATATGAGGGTGTAATATAATATTTGAATGACACAATTAGAACTAGCTCATCCTGTTCTTAAAGGATCAGTACATATTGTTTTAATCTGTCTCCACAGTCTGTTTAACAAATATATTAAAAGTGTTCTCAAATTTTATTTACTTGTGGAAGGGTGAAAGGAAGGAGAAATAATGAGGAAAGGAAAAGATGGAGGAAAAGAGAAAAGGAGGAATGTAGACTAGGAAAGAAATATAATTTCAAGAGGTAGAACATGAAAAAGTCTTGCTATACATAATCTTTCAGTCTCTTGCACTGCTATATTTCCGGTTTCCTTTTCTTTCTTCAGTACGTGGTTTTCTTTGGGTATTTTATTTTAATAACTTAGGACTTCTCAAGAACATGTTATTACTGCAGAGTTATAACAACAATATTAATTATATTCTTTTCTCATCCTAGATATAGGTCAGTTCATGAGTGTGGGATAGCTCAATAGAATTACATCTGCTGAACTGGGAATGTAGCAAATTCTATGTTCTTTATCAGTTTCCAATATAATTTTGATTTTTGTTAATATTTTATTTCTTTTATCATGCCTGAATCACAAGATAGTACACTCCAAAGAATAGTTAGAGGCAATCACTTATTCAATATATATATATATATATATATATATATATATATATATATATATATATATATATATATATACACTCTAGATCAATTACATAAAATATATATTTTTAATTAAATGATTGATGGATATATCCTTGTTATCATTAGTTATTAATGGTTTAAGCAATCCAAGGAAAAAAATCCAACCTACAACAAAACCTAAATAACAATAAGTAACAACTAATATTTTTACAGGAAACGCATACAAAAATATGGGTAGAGATATTTGGAATCCTGGCAATTAAAAAATAGTAGCTCAGTCAACTTTGAAAACAAGAGAAGATATATAATGATTCTTTGGAAGAAAAATATAATACAACCACAGATTATTTACAAATATGAATACCAAGACAGTCTCTTGACATTTGAAGTCATGTTGTTGTTTGTCTTTTGGCTTTTTCCCGGTAAGAGGTCACCACAGCAGAACTCTGGTCCGCTAATGATTGGCAGTAGATTTTTACGAAATGCCGAGGTGACAGCTCGATGCCCAACCTTCAACGAAGGCATGCCCATTTACGCACACATGTCTTTTGAATGCTACCCAACTGCGGGGAGAACATGCAGACTCCACACAGAAGACACTCCCAAGCCAAGCCGAGAATCGAACGGGAGAACCTCTTGCTGTTAGGTAACAATGCTACCGCCGTACCACTGTGGCATACTGACATTTGAAGTCATAAAAAATAAAAATTGACTTCTGACTCAAGTAAATCTATATTGGTTTCATGGAATTAATCAAAATTTAGATAAAACATTTAGACAATATTCTCAATAACTATAAATGAAATTTGATAAAAGGGGAATATTTTACCTGTCTTCTAATTGATCTAGAAACAAGCAACATAAGAAAATCTAGAATGACCTCAATGACCAGAAAACATTTAAAAACTAGATAGAATTACTTAATTTGAAAAGCATGTTTAATTTTAAAGATCTCAGATCATTACATTTTACTCATTATGCCCATATATATGGTACTCATACTAGAATGTACAGAATAGTAATCTTCCAAGACTTAATTTCAAAAATATATGCATGTAATTTCATCCCATCTCCTATTTCTGATCATAATGCCCTAATCCTTAAAGTTCAGACTAGTTTAAGAACTTACCATTTATGACCAGAATAACTGCTTATATAACAAAATTAAAAGACTTTAAAACATGGCTTACAACAGAATTAAACCTCTTCTTAGAAAACAGATAATGCAGAAAATGTTACTATAGTTATGATATGGAACTCTTTAAAATCCTATATTTATGATAAAATATTATCATAGTATAAAAAGAAAACAAAAGAATAGGAATTGGAATTAACCTGCATCCAGTTTCAATTGTTAGAAGTGAAAGCCAAATATTCCAATGAAAATAATCCATACAAAGATAAATACATTTTTTAACCAAAAGATACCAAGATATTTTATCAGATAAAACAGCTTTGGCTTAAAAAAATGAAAATAATGCTTCTTACGCTATGTCACCCAAACATATGCAAAGTCTTACTAGAAGAATTAAAATTCAATCTAAAAATAACATCTTAGAAATGAAAAATGATAATGATAATAAGATTTGTATAGAAATGGGAAAAAGATTTGTATAGAGATGGGTGATACACTCAAAGCTTTCATAATTCATTAAATTTCACTAAACCAAAAAAGGATATTGTACTAGATTTTCCAAATTTGATTTTGATCAATCTTTGATTAAGAAGATCCCTCCAGTTTTAAAAGATAACTTATATAATCCAGTTTCTCTAAAAGGGATTATTGAAAAAAAAACAACTCAAACCTAATAAAGCCCCATCTATGGAAGGTAAAATAAATGAAATACAAAAAAATATTTTCCCCTTGTATTATATTATTTTTTCACAAAACCCTTATAGAAATACAAAATCACGAAAAGATCCCTTCTCCTTCATAGAAATGTTCATTACTCACTCTTATTTTAAATGAAAATAAAAATCCTCAGCTATATTCCTCTTTCAGACCTAGCTCAATTTAAATAATGATAATAAAATGTTCATGTCTATTCTATCAGCTAGAATAAAAGAGCGATTGTCACAACTAATCAAGTTGGATCTGTCAGGTTTTATGTATCAAAGACAAATGCATGATAATATTAAAAGAATTCTAACCTCACAGATTATTTAAATATAAAAAGAAAACTCCATTTTAATAAATTTAGATATTGAAAAAATAATTTCCCTTAACAGAAATGATTTATTCAAAATATTAGAGCAACATGAATTTCCTACTAGTTTTATTTCATTATTTAAGCATAGATACAAAAAATAATAATACTTATGTTAAAATTGTTCCTTTTACCTCTAATCAAGTATCTCCAATGAAGGGTACTAAACAATAATTTCAACTTTCCCCACTAATAGCTCATTGCTTATTGAAATCCTGCAATTTTAACTCAAGCAAACTCAAGTATTAGGGGGTATTGAAATAACAAAGAACTAGAACTCCAAAATTATGTTGTTTGCAGATGATATATTATTTATTTATACATCAAAATCAACTTTAAAGGAGGTTGATCATGCCATTAAATAATTTCATTAATTTGTGAGCCTCTACTTCAGCAACTTTACATCCAAATTTTATTCATGAATAAAAAATAAAACTTCATACTCATAATAAAACATATAATAGGCAAACAATTTTCTTCATTAGAATATCTTGGCTCAATTTGATGAAAGAATTAATATAAATTACAAAAATATTACTGAAATAGTATTACATTTAACTTTCAGATGGAACACAATCATAATTCCCTTTCAAGACAGAGCATAAATAATAAAAATGATCATTTTCCCTAAATACTATATATAATACAAGCACTCCCTCTTTTTCCTGAGGAAAAAAAAAATCATATTAAAGAAATTAATTAATTATTGCTAAAATGTCTTTGCTTTTCTAATAGACTTAGAAAAACCTTCCATCACATCAATTGTGTTTCTTCAATTCAGAAAATAATATTCAAATCCATTTTCTTTGATCTCTCTAAAACTTTGAGCAGTAATCATCCTAGGTGATCCATACTCTCCAGAACTGCATTGAACCAGCTACCAAAGCTACTTTTAACAGTATCTCTCTCTACCTGAATGACAGGAGCTGTACTTGCCATGGCTTGCTTGATGAAGATGTCATCTTTGGAGCCAGAAATGTATGGACTCTCTCAATCTACTTTTGCGTCAGACATTTATGAAGTAGGTCAGAAAGCTGCCTTTGAAGAAACTGGATCATGATCTTGTGTTCACAATCTTCAGACAGCCGTAACCCTCCTAGTCTAGGGGATGGTTCCAGTTATCTACACAGTCTAGGTTTTATATGAGGAATAGGGCTGATTCATCAGGAAATACTTCTGTAAGTCTAATTCAATTAGTTTCCTATCTTGTTCTTAATACAATCAGACCAGTTCTGTTTCTACAAGACTATGATCATGTATCATTAAAATTCTTTATATTCTGTTGGTGATTTAAGACAATGCCTTTGGACATTAAAAGAGTCTACATTATCAGCACATTGTCTGACCACTTAAGCATATTCTCCTCAAACTGTTGCAACTCTTTATTCAATGTTTTAAGGGGTATTTTATAGTTGAATTAATTGCACCATGGAGTGCTTAATGAGAAATAATATAAGGTGATATGGAGGTTACTTGCAATCATAATTTAAAATTGACTCTAATGGACTAATAGCCTTCCTGCTGAGACATGCCAGAGCAGACTTGTTTATCTAGCAGATATTACCAGAAATCTTCAACTATTCTGTTTTTCTTGCAGTTACACTGTTTGTTTATAGATTCATGAGTACATAAGTTCATAGGAGATTATAAGGCTAATGGTTTAAGAGCACTTATAAGCCTAGCCAATATAACACAATTTTACCCAACATATGGACCCTAGGGACAAGAGGATGGCATGTGTTTGTGCCTATGTCTTAAGTGTTTTACAGATTGTAGCTGTCCATAAGGGATATAGGAAGTCCCCCAGGTTTGAATTTACAATTCTTCATCCCTTTATCCAAAATTACATTTGAAGTGGTGCAGTGAAAGGCTCTGCTTAATGTGAATTGGAAGCCTGTTCCAAAGAAGGGGTAATTGCTGAGACAACTATCTGTCTCTCCAGCAGGTTTTATTTGAGTCACTATTTTTAGATCCATAGATCAGGTGACCCATCATACTGTCTGACTTGCAGATATGAAGCAGCTCCATCAGGGATGGATTTGTGAGTACCTTGTAGGTCAGGCATAAGTGACCCCTTAATAGTCAACAGAATATAGAGTAAAAGGATACGGCTTTTAGTCTAAGCACATAGGACATGTTGTTTACACCCTGTATTTTCTTTATGGAGAACCTCAGTGGTCACTCCAACTGATGTAAGTACCTATCTGTTTGCCAACATATGGATTTATGCCCACTTTTGTGAGTTTACCTATAATACCTGAGAGGGAATTGTTTCAAATGACTCGGCCAAGTTGAGGTAGGTGGTATATACTGCTTTACCCTCATCCATGGCCTTAGTGATTTTCTCAAAGAAATCCACCAGATTCAGTAGGCATGACCTGCCCTTGACAAAGCTGAATTGGGTCATGTCCAGTGTCTGAAGGCTTCCTTTGTCATTATTTATCAGATCCATAATTATTCTTTCCATAGCATTACATATAAGACTAGTCAAGTTTATGGGTCTGTAATTTCCCTGGTCATTAGATGGTCACCCTTTATGTACAGGGATGAATGTTACTGTCCTTTACTGTAGTGGAACAAAGCTAGTCTGGAGGCTGTTGTTAATTAGAGATCCTAATGGGTCTAATAAGTCTGATTTACACTATTTAAGAGTCAGTCTGGTATATCATAAGGTCCCTAGTGAAGCCATGTTTTCAGCTTTAGAGAGTGCAGTGGCAACCTGCGCTTTGATAATAATTGGCAGTATAGTGGTGGAGGGTATTTTTTTGGGGAGAACTGGGGAAGACTGGGAGGTGAAATCTGAGCCAAATTTGACAGCCATTAGATTTGATGCATCTTTCAGCTGAGTATAGTTGATGCCATTTACAACTAATTCTATAAATTATTTGGTGTTGTCATTAAGAGTGTGGCTATAACTGAAAAAAAATGCCTTATGATTATCCTTAGCTTTGGAGGCTATTTTTTCCTCAAAGTCTGCTTTCAGAGACGTGATTAGTTCCCTGATTTCCTTGTATAGATTATACAGGACTCTATGCTCTGTTGTGCACATTCCCTATTATTTCTCAAGAGGATTTGCATTTTTCTGTTGTTCAGTCTACTAAAACCAGGGGTCCACCAGGTTGGATTTGTTTTGTGGTTTGACCTGGGTTTATTTCAGTCTGGTATTGCCATTATTATGCAGCTGTACATATGGCCATACAGGGCTATTGTGTACACCTCTACATAGATTTCTGCATTTTCTGGATTTTGGTGAGACTGAAATGATATGGTCCCTTAACAGGTGATAATTTACCTTAGATAATTTTTTTAAGGTTTTTGGGGTTATGTGGGTGGACTAGTTTAACCTTAATTTCAAGACAGATCATTATATAATCTAAGCTTACCAGTGAGGACATCACACAGGGGAGGGGGGTGGAGCACTCTCCCATATTTGTGAGTACCAGATGTAGAATATTTGTTCCCCTAGTGGGAGTGCAGACTAGCTGCTCCAGGGCATTGTAGTGGTCATGTATGCCTCCCTATTATTGGAAGAGTAGTTAAAAATCACCCATCAGTATGGTATTGGGCTTGATGGTGAGTTATTCTAGTAACTTCAGGCATGATGCATGGGTTTGCTAGTTCATGGTGGGGGGCCTGTATCTAGCAAAAATTGGTAACACATTTTTCCCATGTTTAGTTGGACATGGAGTAGCTCAAGCATGTTATATTGTGTGACCAACCTTATGGTGTGCTTATCCTTTATGCAGATATATATATACCTCACTCTTTCATGTTCAGTGGGTTGCTGAAAAGTATGAAAAGTGTTATAAGCATTGCACTGCTGGACTGCTTTCCATGACTTTGAGCCATGTTTCAGTAACTTTACAAACATCGGCATTCTTCAGAGCGAAGAGAGCTTCTGGAGAATAAATTTAAATTTAATTTAAAATACTACACTTATCTTTTTCATTAAATATGTTTTGTGCATTCCTGTTGTACTTGTTCTAAATCTGAAGTTAAAGCTATTAACTGAAGGCATTTCTGGAGTTGCAGTGCGTTATAGTATAGTGTAGTATAGTATAGTATAGTATAACATTTTCAAGTGGTTTCAGTCATCTGCCTAGGTGCATAAATCATTTCTGAGTGGGTACTCTTTTACTGGATCTTAACTCTTCCTCTTCTGAATCTGAAGCTACAGCTTTAAACTGATTTGTGTTTTACAATATCAATTCTTTTTTCTCTGAGTTCTTAAATGGATTATCAGCATTGCTCATCATATTCCTTGTTTTAGTCACTTTCCAAACAGATGGTGGGATTCAATAAGCACTAAACTCTGTGCAAGAACAGTGTAGCTGCTCTTGCAGGGATTATGGCTGCTGAGCAATCCAGTAAACTTTGAAACTGCTGTGCACGAGCCTGCCTACACTGTTCTTGCACAGAAAGCTGTGCAGAATGCTAATTACCTCATTTGCTGGCAAAAACCATGACAGCTGAAATAAAAGCATGTATTATAATCTGTAGGCATGCCAATGGCCAAATATATGGCCATTGGCATGGAAAAGTGTTTACATTTTATAAAATTTAATTTTTTTGTGGCCGATCTTGGCCATTTAAGCATAGGGTAGTGGCACACAAATGTGGAGGTGCCAAAAATAATAATAAAAAAAAAAAATAGTGAAATGTCAATTTTTAAGTGAAAGCTGCATTTTGCCATTATTGTGTATGGCATGCATAATCAAAACAATACCAGGATACAGTGGTTGTCAAGGGCAAAGGGCCCATGTTAGTGCAGTAACTATGGACTAAGGCAATGGGGTATGCAAATGAGGGGAAATTTACTGAATCACAAAATATTCTAAGTCCACAAACTGCACCTAACCGTGTTGGTGCTTGAACAGAAATGGGCTGTGTCATGCTTGCTTTAAGCACATTGGAGCTCTGTGGCCCATGTTTGTGCTTAGCTAAACACAACTAAGTGAGGGTGTGTTTCTCAGGCTATATAGTTTTGTGTGCATTGCCTAAATGGGTGTGTGAGGCATGCATCGGGTCTTAAACAAAAAAATAAGAAAACAGGAAATGGCAGCACAGTGTACATGTAATCAAGAGGGTGTGTCTGAGGCTGTATACCCTTGTTTACCTTGCCTAAACAGGTGTGCACTGTGTGCACCGGGACTTAAACAAAAAAATACAAAAAAAAAAAACCTCAAGAAATGGCAGCAATGTTGACATTTGGGCACTGTGTTTGTGCGGCCCGCCTCAGGCCTTAAAACGGGAGGAAATGGAAAGTTGAACAAGAAAATAAAGCAAAGGGAAGGTGCTAAATACAGCCCATTAAATGCAAGTAATATAGCTGGCAGGTGGAATGTATCATATTCAGCCAATCACACAGGCAACATCTGCAGCACACCAGTATAAATTGTGCAAACACCATTCAGTCTGTTTTTTCCCACAAACTCTGCACCATAGGTGTACACTTATGGGGAAATTTTAACTAATAAAACTAACAAAAAATGTTATGGGCTGCTGTTGCATTGATCTATCAGTATGTGCTATAGGCAGGGGGTGAGGAGGATAATGCTGATGACCGCCTCAGACCAAGGAGGAGGAGAAGAGTATACATACTCAGGTTAATCTACCAGGGGCTACATGATCTGGAGACAGTAGAGGACTACAGGGTGGACAGGGACATACTTCAGCAAATCATCGAGCTGTGTTAGCCCCGGCTCAGACCCAAAGCCAACAGAGGGGAACCCATCCCAGTGGATGCCAAGGTATGTGTAGCCCTAAGAATACTACAGGTACTGTCCAAAGACCAAATGGGGATATCATGAGGTCTCACAGGCATCTGCATCCAGAAGACTCCACCAGTTCCTGGATGCCATGCAACCACTTGCTCTGAGCACATTAAATTCCTCAGCACCCTTGAAGAGAGGACTGGCAATATCCTTCTCTTCCACCATGTAGCTGACTACCTGGAGGTAATGGATGTGATAGACTGCATGCACATGCACATCAAAGCACCACCCAGTGATTGGGGTAGAGTCTACCTAAACCACAAGGGGTTCCACTCCATCAACTGCCAGGATGTGTTTGATGCCCAGGGCATTATTATGAATGTGTGCGCTAGCAGCCTTGGAAGCGATCATGACTCCCACATTTGGCATTCGGCACAGCTGTACCAGGCATTTGCCATTGGGGGCATCCCATGTTGCCATCTGGTGGGAGATGCTGGCTACACACTGGAGTCATGGCTGGTGACACCCATCAGAAATGCACACACATCCACACAAGAATGCCATAATGAGGCACACGCACAAACCAGGATCATTATAGAGCATGTGTTTGGGATGCTCAAGTCATGATTCCGCTGCCTTGACATATCCGGTGGAGCCTTTCAGTACTCTCCAGCCACATGTGCACACATGTTCATAGTATGTGCCATGCTACACAATATGATCCTGTGGGAACAGCTGTGGCAGGAACAAAATGAGGAAGGGCCACACAGCCCCTCAACTTTGCCAAGGTCTTCACAGGCACAGAGGGCCTCGGAGGAGAAACATCCTGAGCCTGCACCAGTAGGCAGAAGGAGGCATCCCCAGAATGCCCTAGCCTTGGCAAAGAGGTAACACATAGCACATACACTGTAGGGAATGAGGGACTGATATCTCTCGATGAATAGCACACACAGTAAAATGGATGCCAAACATCACACCACCTATACCTTACCATGTATAGGCAGTGTACTGCATGCAAACACCATCCTCACAACTGCCTCAGGCACAAGGTAAGTCAGTCTTCTTAACAATAAATGAATGGAGTAGAATGTTCTGATAGCATATCTTGGTATTGATGCAAGAATGCAAGGGAATTGGGTGGCATACTGGGATAACAGCAGACAACTGACAGCTATGTGGGACAGTTGGAAGTGTATGCCCAGTACTGGCTTACCCACACTATGCAGTACCACCCTAGTTGACAAATACCACTGCAGTATATGTGGTGAGCCAAATAACTGGGGGGTCATAGGTCATGTGCATGGATGATAAAATGGGGGTCCCATACTCGCTCTCAGCCTCACTCAGCAGATCAACTGTAGAAAACCATACATAAATGTTTGGCAAAGGCCCCCATATGGCAAGATCCACGAAATTCCCACCTACAGACTTACACAGTGATATCATAGCAGGTCTGGCAGTGGCAGTATGGCTCTGAAAGGTAAGAAGTCTGAAACTAAAATTTTCTATGCCAGAACAATCTGACCTGTAGTCAATACTGTTATACCTGTAGTCTCAAAGACAGGGCACACTACTATGTTAAATGGGACCAAAATGTTAAGCAAATATCAGCACCGTCTGCGCAAATGTGTATTGTGTACCGATGTGTCACCCCCCCACCCATAGTCCCATAGACATGCAGTAACATGTCCCTAGCCTTAAGCAGCATCCAGCTGTCAACTAGAGTGATGACTGAACATGAACAGAAAGCAATTTTCAGTTACACCCAGTCAACTTACTGGTGCCATCCCAGGAGTGTCCACTGCCTGCACCCTGGGAACATATGATCATCAGAATACACTGCCTTGGTACAGATGGCCTGCATCTGTCACACATGGCCTACAGGCCTCTAGCAAATGTCCATGCCTCACCCACAGTGCCCTGTTAGGGAGTGTCATAGGGTCCATAACACCAACATAACACAGTCTACAAAATGCAAAGAAAGGCCATGCTGCTAACTGCTAAGAGCAAACCTGCCAGTCTCAGAGAGCCAGAAATCTGGACAAAGCCATGAATAATGGAGTGATTAAGGTTCAAAGAGAAAGTCAGCTTTGAAATACTGCTCTAATAATGTTAGAAAGGTGATGGAATGATTGTATTAGCATGGAATGTCTGAAGAGTAAGAAGTTTGAAACTGCAATGTCAACTGTCAGTAATATCTAACTTCAACCCTGAGTGACTTGCAAAACATTTTTTTCTTGAAAACCACACACATTTGTGTAACCAACCAGCTATATGAGTCATTAATCTGGACATTCTGTGAAACTCTATACAGTTGACAGGCAGGGCTAGGAGTCTAAACATGGGAATGCACTCATTGCAGGCAGCCCTAACCCTGGAAGATGGTGACATGTCTGCACCCACAGAACTCTGGCCCACAGCCATGGGACATAACACATCCTTCCCTGATCACTCATCCTATGCAACATCCTGATCCCAAAATATGGCCAGCCAAGCAAAATGAAGTGGGCTATACATATATGTGAGACACACAAACACCTCCAAGCTGGTCAAACAGTCTGTCACACACAAGACCCTCAACCTTTGAGAAGACCCCTATCAAAGTATTGGTAGCTATAGGCCAGCATATCTGACCCAGGACACCCCCCACATATCTTATCCCCTAAAATTATATCTGGAGTCTGCCCTCTCACCCTGATCCTGCCTGACTTATATTATCCAACCATGGACTAGAAATCAAACCATGCCAGAACAGAAATGCACAGAAATTCGACCATTGTAATATATCACCAAGATGCTGGTCCATTTCCACAGCTTCAGCAATCAATTGGTTGTAGGCACATCTCTAACAGGCTGGATTGTGCAAGAATGCCTAGCATTTGGCCAATACTATTGGTGTGTGCATCATCCATACTGTATTCCTCTGGTAAATCACTGTGATGATCTGAGGAGGTACGTCATGATGTACTGAAACAATACATGACAGTGACAAATGTCATATATGTCAGATGTCTGCTAAAACAAACCCTGTAACCCTTGCAACTCATACATTACTAAGAAAAATAGTCACAATCACCATATGGCCCATTGTCTCCCCGTTTTGATAGGCTATCCCCAATTATCTTGCACCAACAGGTTGAGAGGTACGGCTGTAGCACAAAAAACACTGGACTGCAGTACAACAATCCCTGGAATAGTGCCCCAAATTTACTATAGAAAGTCACACTGGGCATGCTCATACACTTAGAGAACTGTCAGTATGATCTAGGAGTTAACAGACCTTTCCCACCCAGTGCACTTCCCATTGCCCTACTTTAGCAGTCCTGAAGATGTCTGTCACCATAGAAGTACTTTTATCAGGACTCAGTCCTATAAGCTCTATGGTGCATGCAATAACTGCATAACACTGTAGTATAAATAACTAGCTAGGTAGGAGTTCTAATCTCAGTCATGCCAAATGTAAAAGTCTGTGTGTTAATAAGCTAAACATTTTGTGCCCATTCAAACCCAGTACACTCCCCATTACCCTATTTTAGCAGTCCTGCAGATATCAGTCAACTTAGAAGTCCCTTTCGACAGACCTCAGCCTTATAAGGTCTGTGGTACATGCAATAACATGTGTAACACTGTAGTACAAATAGCTAGTTAGGTAGGAGTTCTAATCTCAGTCCTGGCAAATGTAAAAGTGTGTGGGTGTGTGTTTGTGGATGTTTATAAGTTAAAGATTTGGGTCCATTCAAATGCAATACACTTCCCATTGCTCTACTTTAGCACTCCTGCAGATATCAGTCACCTTAGAAGTCTCTTTCATCAACCCTAAGTCCTATATGCTCTGTGGTATGTGCAATAACTGTGTAACACTATAGTACAAATAGTTAGTCAGTTAGGAGTTCTCATCTCAGTCCTGGAAAATGTAAACGTGTGTGTGTGTGTGTGTGTGTGTGTGTGTGTGTGTGTGTGTGTGTGTGTGTGTGTGTGTGTGTGTGTGTGTGTGCGTGTGTGTGTGTGTGTGTGTGTGTGTGTGTGTTTATAGGGTAAAGATTTTGGGTCCATTCACAGCCAGTACACCTCCCATTAACCTACTTTAGCAGTCCTGCAGATATCAGTCACCTTACAAGTCCCTTTCATCAGGCCTCTGCCCTATAAACTCTGTGGTGTGTGCGATAATTGCATAACACTATAGTTATAAGTAACTAGTTAGGTAGGAGTTCTAATCCCAGCTCCTAGGGTGGTTGTTGTCTTTGTGTGAGAACCATATCCACTGGGGGGGGGGTAGGTTTTCCTACTTTTTGCTGTTGTCCACCCAGCACATGTCCCAGTGTTCACATTACAAGGCCCACAGTTATCATCCACTGTAGAGGGACCTGTAGACACTCTGCAGCCTTATAAGCATTGTGCCATGTGCAATAACTATGTGACAGTTTGGAAAAGATAACAAGATAGGCAGCCCATCTAATCCTTGGATATCACTCCCATTCAGGAATCATACACAAACACACTCAGGTAGGCAAAAACCTCTACTTCAGTAGGTTGCCTGCAAACTGGCTCACAGATAGAACCCACAATGTGAAAGCAGCGGACTCCATGTCAGACTGCTGAACAGGCACAAGTGGAGTCCCACAGGTTGTGGACCTGGGTCCCATCATGTTTTGGATCCACACCTCTGAGGACCAGCTCAATACGAAGGTGCCCTCGCTGACAATGTTTGCAGATGACTACAAGGTTGGTGCTATTATTACCCCCCATGTGAGGTTGACATCCTTCACAAATGCCTCTGAGAGCTATGACTGTTGTCAGAACCCTGGACATAAAGCGAAGTAAATTAACCACAAACCAAGGAACCAAAAAGTAAGAAGCTTCTGGCCAAAAACCACCTCTTGTTGAATAAAAGAATCTTGAAGTTTAATCAGTTCCAACTCCAACTGCTATTACAGATAAAACCACACAAATATAACGTAGAAACACAAGTACCATAAAGCACTTTTCGTCGACCTAAATAGGTTGACTTCTTCAGATAAAACATACAAAACAGCCTCCAGCTTATATAGTACATATAATCAATCATCAATTAGTAATTACATAATTAACTTAATTACCACTGTTCCTAATAAAGCCAGCTATTCTTTAGATTTAAAGTGAACAGTGATGTTTGCTAGATACTAGCAGTATACCTTAAGCTTTATTATGATGTTGAGAAAATTCTTAGACTATTCTAAGTATTCAGTCAATTCATTCTAAACTCAGTGTGCTTAAGGTATTGTATAGTTGCCGTATAACATTTGTTTGTGAAGGGAGTTTATTAAAAATCTTTATAAACCCATTATATTATATACTTATTGGTAAATAAACGAAGAATGCTTAACGCCTCTCCAAACATCTATAACCTCGAGAAATGCATTTATAAACCAAGCATCCTAATAGTGTAATGCTCTCCTTACATCTTGTGTGTTTAGCTTAATTTATAATATTAGAAATTTGTAAATTTGTAACATTTATAAATTCATAGCCAGGGTGAGTCTTCGTAGTTTTTTAGAAGTACCCATCACAGACTCAAGTTAGTTTGTGAGTCTTAAAGGAGTTCCCAGCACACTTATGCTTAGCCGGTAACCGGCAGTTATTTATATATGTTAATTCTAAGGCAAAGGTAGGAAAAAGATAAAGAAAGATAGACAAAAACCCGCCTAATTTAAGGGGGCATTATCTATTGAGGCTCCTTAACTTCAAGAGACATTGGATATTACAATGCTCATTCAGTCCTGGTTCCATAAAGGCATTTGTTCTAAGTTGCCATGATAGTTCATGCTCTTCCAATAGTAAGTTATAAGGTCCCCTTCTACTGTCAGGTTGAATTTGGTCGAGTCCTATGAATTTGAAGTTGTGGCTAGGGAAGACAGAAATATGTTTGCTTAGGGTATTATCAGTTTTTAAATTCGAGATGGCATTGATATGTTCATATATCCTATCTCTTAGCCTCCTTTCTGTCTTCCCTATATAGAAGCATGCACATACTGTACATAAAGCCCCATAAACCACCATTTTAGAATTACAGTCTAATTTGGTATTTAAGGTATATGTCTTGTTATTAATTACCTGTTTGTTCCCTTTTTTAATATATTTACAATATTTGCAGCAACCACAACAAAAAGTTCCTTTGTCTTTACTATTATGAGCTTTTCTTTCAAGAAGTGCTTTCAAATTATTCCCTTTCCTATAGGTTGTTTTTGGGAAATTACTAGCTCCTAGGGGACATCTTTTGTCATTGAGAATTATGGACCAATTCTTCTCCATTAATTTTCTGATTGTGTTACTTTCCAAGCTGAAGGTTGTAATGAACCTAGGGTTTTCTTCTTTGCTACTCCCAGAGCTATTACTTGGCTGTGGATTTATCCCATAGTGAATTGTACTGCTATCTTGGGTGTCATTCAACCCGGGGCCTGAGACGATCCTGTCTATAGTTCCCTCTTCTCCATTAGCCATGGTTCTGTCTTTCAACAAAGGTCTAATAGTCCCATTGGTTCTCTTATTTACTACTTCTTCGAAGATCTCCTTAAGAAATTGCCTAAGGTAACCTCTATGGTAAAACATCTCTTCAATTACACTACACTCCATCATAAAATCAAAGTCCCTTGTAACCATTCTAGCTACTCTGATGGCCTGGCCCTTGACTATTGCCTTTTTCTGCCAATAAGGGTGTAGACTTGAGAAGTGTAAGAAAGAATTACTGTACGTAGTTTTTCTATATATCTTAGCTATATATTGTTGATTAACTAGGTCTTTAGTCAATTCAATATCCAAGTAATTAATAACATTCTCTTGGAAATTGAAGGTAAATCTAAGAAAGTTCGTTGATTTATTCATATAGTCTACTACGTCTGTTGCTGTGTTAAGGTTTCCTTTAAGGCATATAAAAATATCGTCGAGAAATCTAGTGTAGTAAGAAAACTTTCCACTCCACTGTTCTGAGTTCAAGATATATTCATTCTCCCAGTAGGCCATAACTATGTTTGCAAAGCTGGCTCCTACTGGGGAGCCCATAGCTACTCCGCATTTTTGACGGTAAAGTTCGTTGTCGAACAAAAAGAAATTATTTGTCAGGATTATATCAAGTAATGATGTAACTAGATAAATTTCACTAGGTGATGCACCTTTCTTTACTAGGTACAAGTTGACCCATTTGACCCCTGTGTCGTGGGGTATCACAGTATACAAGTCAATGACATCTATAGTGAGAAAGTTTAAATCATCACTAAAGACAATGTCGTTTATTTTCGTTAAGAAAGCCCACGAGTCCTTACTAATTTGAGTTTCATTAACTAAGTATTTTTTCAGGATATTATCCACTAACTTAGCACTTGCATAAGTAAACAAATTTCTTCCGTCTATCAGTGGTCTGAAAGGCGGGTTGGATAAGTCCTTATGCAATTTGGGAGTAGCAAAGAATAGAGGAATTTTTGGCCATTCACATTTGATATAGTTATACATATCTATATCTATGTAACCTTCAATAAAGAGGTCGCTAAAATAGCTCTTAACTAACCTATGTGCACGGTTCATTTCATTAATACTAACTTTCAAATAGGTGTCATTTACAAACATTTCAGCCACTCTGGAGATATAATCACAGTTATCGAACCCTGGACATAAGCTTACTGACAGATGATGTGCCATCATCCCCTTTGGGTATGACATGGTTCTCATAAGGTAATACATTGATGGTAGACCACTAAACACTGATGCTGGTATAAGGGAACTGGGAACACAGGTTGACAGTGGGCTCTCTGCTGACCACCACAGTGCCACTGTCTTATGAAAGTCCTTCCATGTGTCACTTCTCCTGACTGAAGGTGTTGAATCCGGGAAGTAAGAGGACAGTGTTTCCCTGCACTCACCCCTTAGTAGGTCAATCAATGTGTACTATGGCCCATTTGCCATGTACCCCACTGGACACCTGCAACAACAGGAGAGGCTGCAAATGTACCTCACAAAGAGGATCTTAGGTGCTACACACTTGTCCCACATTTACCGACTCCAAGAACTCCAATTAATCTGTGTCTCATATTGGCTACTTAGATGCGATCTCTGCCTGACATACACAGCCATGTCTGACCTAACCCTGTCAGGAATGCTACATCCAAAGAAACCAATCTGTCCACACAACATTCCCCAGATACCTCAACTCCATCCTTACAATCAGCAGGACATGCTGGAGGGGCAGGTTCACACCCCGGAGACTGGCCATGCTATGGAATAGATGTCACATACATGTCAAGCAGAGCATATCACTGGCCCTTTTCAAGATAAATCTGGTGGAGTGGATGGGAAATAGAATACCCACCCTGGGGATCACTCCAGTGACTATACTCAGTAGACACACCGAGGAGTATAGTCAGGTGGCATGATGTCAGTGTATTCCCATGGGCTAGCCTTGCAAAGCCTCCATGGCCATTTGCCAAGTACACACCTATGAATCTTTGAACCTATGGATCTCAGTACTGTCAAATGTGTGTGCGTTAGTGTTTGTAAAAGTGTTTGTGAGTGTGTAAACATGTGAGTGAAAGTAATTGGTGGCCCATCTCACCCAGTACAACTACCATTGCCATACCTTACAAGTGCTGTAGATGTTATTCACTATATAGGTACCTTGGGACACTCACCAACCTATAAGCTCTGTGGTGTGTGCGGTAACTCCATAACACTACAATACCAATAACTACATAGCTAGGGGTTCTAATATGAGTACTGGCGAGTGTGTGTGTGTGTGTGTGTGTGTGTGTGTGTGTGTGTGTGTGTGTGTGTGTGTGTGTGTGTGTGTGTGTGTGTATTATTGTAAGTGTGTATATGTGTAGGTTACAGTATTTTGTGTCCTCTCTCACCCAGTACATCACCCATTGTCGTAATTTGCAAGGCGTGGTGATGTCCCTCACCTTAGAAGTACCTTTGGACAAGTATCATCCCATAACCTCTGTGGGGCATGCGATAAATGTGTAACAATGTAGTACCAATAATAGAAAGGTAGGGGTTCTAATTGCAGTCCTGGAAAATGTATGTGAGAGAAGAGTATCTTGTGTGTTTGTGTGAGAACGACATCTGTTGGATGGGCATGGTTTTATATTTTATGCCATGGGACTCACAGTACACATTCCTAGGTCTACTGTATGAGGTCCGCTGTTCACATCAACTGTAGTGGTATCTATAGACACTCTTTAGACCTATATGTCCCCTGCAACAGTATGGAATAGTATGGTACGAATACCAAGATAGGTTGGCCTGCTAATATCCGTACTGGAAAATGTGTGCGTGTATGCATTGGTGTGTATAACAGTGGTTGTGAGTGTGTAGACTTGTATGTGACACTATTATGCGTAGTCTCATGCCCAGAACACCCACCATTGCCATACCTCACAAGGCCATGTGATGTTATTCACCTTACAGGTACCTTGTAACACTCATTGTACTAGTAGTCCTGTGCCACCTGCAATAACCGCATAATAGTATGGTACCACAACTTGATGGGGGTTTCAAACACAACACTGGCAACTGTGATCCTGTGTGTGCATATGTGTGTGTGTGTGTGCGTGTGTGCGTGTGTGTGTGTGTGTGTGTGTGTGTGTGTGTGTGTGTGTGTGTGTGTGTGTGTGTGTGTGTGTGTGTGTGTGTGGAGGTGACTTGCCTGATGGTGATGTGTGTGTGTTTGTATGCACACAATCACGCCATATGGACACCCTACACAGGGTATTTTGGACAGCTGTGGGCCATACATGGCAGGATGTACATTTCACCGTCTCCAGCCATGGACATGGGAACAGGAACTTGGCCTGCCAGGGGTCTTACTGGCACCACCAGGGCTGAGTCCAGATGCAGTACTACTCCCTGATGGTGACTGCTGCCTGCTGGATCCATGTCCCTGTTGGGACTGGCCAGGACCATGTGCCCATGGCCTGCTACAATGTGGCATGGACAGTACACCCCCTTCAGTAGTGCTGGTGGTACTGTCACTACGGGAATGTGATGGTGCACGGCCACATAGACCATCAGCTGTTCTTGGTGCTGCCTTACATCCATGTGGCTGCTGGCCATCATCTGCCAAACTCTTAAGCCAGATATTCCATGGTAGAGGAGTGCCAAGGTCTCCCCCCACCATCTATCCATGACTTCAGTATGCTCACAGATGGCTGCAGTGAGTTCACGGATATCGCCACAGACACCTCATTCATGACCCTGAATATATGTCTGGTGTTACATTCATTACATGCCTGTGCCTCCATGATGGCCCAAATCATGCATCTGGTGACAGCTGCTGTGACACTTGCAACAGGGGCATGACGGGCTGCAATCCTCATCCAAGCACCCCTGCCCATCTGCTTGTGTGGGACCTCACCAGCACTCTGGCTATGGCTAGTGCCTGCACCCTTACTTGCCATAGTCATTACAGTAGCCTTTTCCATGCCACCACCCACCAACTGTCCATTATCTGTGGCCACTGATGATGGGGTATGTGTGGGCATTGTGACTGTGTGCGGGGGTGGCATTGACAATAGTTGAATGCCAACTGATGGCACAAATTCAGCCTCTGGCAACCCCATCTGTGCCTCAATATGAGTATCATCATGGTCAGAGTCTGCAGAAACACTGACATCAGACTCAGAGCTGGAAGGACCACAGCCACCATGTCCACCTGTGAGGAAAAAACAACATATGTAGATTACTACCTGCACTATAGGGTTTGCTGGTACACACACACACACACACACACACACACACACACACACACACACACACACACACACACACACACACACACATATACAGGTAGGGTGCCTCAAAGGCTTTATACAGTCCTCACATTAGCTGACTGGGGACATTCACAACACACAGTTAGACAATAACATACACATTCTAGACAGACCCTCAGCATCATGCAATGCAGCCCTTTTCAATTACTGTTACTACTAGTGTACACCTCTGGAATATGTGAGTGGTGTTAGTAGGTTATGGCCCTTCACCTAGCACACACTGCACCCATGTAAATTATTGTTGTTCACCTGTATAGCACTGTGGCAACTCCTGCAGAACATACCTCCCAACTGAGTTTTGCTGAATGTCTAGATATGTGGCTCATATGTTTGGTCTGTTCCTTATAACTCCTGTGTTTGTCTGATTCTTTACTTGGTGCCATTAATTAATGTCCTAATTTGAGGTGCAGACTACATAACCCGCAATACATGTATGTTACAACAAACCAGTTACTCAAACAACTTCCCAAGCTTACAATGGATATAGTAAGTGTACACAAACCTGTAAACATGCCAGGTTTTTGTGGTATATCACATGAGACCTCAGAAATCAGGTCATAACATTTCCATCGTTTCATATGACAGATAACCTGCACAATCCAAGTGAAGAACATACACATCAGTTACAGATAACATATGGTAAATAAAATAGGTACAATAGGCTGGTTGCATGAGTGTGCACACCCTTAAACTAATACTCTGTTAAAACACCTTTTGATTTAATCTCAGCATTCAGTCCTCTTGGGAAGGTTTTTGTCAGCATGGCACATCTTGACTTGCCAATGTTTGCACACTCTCCCTTGCAAAACAATTCCAACTATGTCAGATTGGAAAGGCATCTCCTGTGCACTGCCCTCTTCAGGTCACCCTGCATATATCCTATTGGACATAGGTGTGGGCTCTGGCTGGGCCAGTGCAGAACGTTGCATGTGTTCTGGTGAAGCCATCCTTTTGTTGATTTGGATGTATGGTTTGGACTGTTGTTATGTGGAAAGCTTGAATTCCTCACCATCCACAGCTATGTGTCAGACACCAGAAGGATTGGAGCCACAAGGGACCAGTGTTTGGAACTGTCAATATTCCCCTCCAACTTGGCTATAGCCCCAGTTCCAGCTTGTGAACAACAACCTCAGCGCATGACACTGCCATCACCATTCTTCACCATGGGAGTGGTGTTGCTGTAGTGATGTCCAGTGGTGTTATTGCACCAAACAAACATGTCAAAACTGTGGCCAAAGAGTTCAACCATGGTCCCATATTACCATAACACATTTTCCCACTTGCTTTTTGGAGACCTTATGTATTGTTTTCAGACTTTCTCCAGGCCTGGATACTGTTAAGTGTGAGGATCTGCTGCCATCTTCCAACCTACCCTATAGGCAAGAGATATGGAGACCATGGAAGATTGTGTTGACATGTAGTATACACCTAGTACTTGCTGGAGATTCCTGCTACTCCTTCACTGATGCTTTAGGGCTCCTGGCAGCCTCACTGGTCAGTTTTGGTCTTGTATTCTCATAGAATTTGGTCGGATATCCACTCTTTCACAATGTCGCTGTAGCCCCATATTTTCATCACCTTTTGATGACTGTCTGCACTGGGTTCCATTGTATGTGCAATGCTGGTGAAATGTTTTGGTACCCTTCTTCAGGCTGATACATCTCAAACATATGGTCCCTTAGCAGCTTCATCAGCTCTATGTGACCCATGGCTGTTGCTGTACCAGGCAACTGGGCATATGTTAGGATATTCCTGGTAAGACAGCTGACCATTATTTGCTGTTAATCAAAGAGTCTCTGTAATTGATGGCAGGTGTGTACCCAATAAGATGTACTGCTGTAGTTATATTGAAAGCTTCTTCAACACAGTAATAGCTACAGCCTGTGTACACATATGCAGCTAGGCTGTTGTACTATTTTGTGTCATTATTGTTCCCCTAACAGATTTGTTTGCTTTACAATTGAATTGTACAGGTTATAGGTTACATGAAAGGTTGGCAGTATTTTGAAATTGTCTATTGTGGTCTCATTTTAGTATATCACAAATACCTGCATTCTAACAAGTGTGTACACCATTTATATGCACTGTATACCACTAATTTATACAATATGACCATCATTTTAGGCCTTCATCCCCCCATTTAGTCAGTCTTTGTTCAGATGTCCTGCAATGGCAGGTTTTGAGGTATGCCACAGATATGTGATATCTCCTGAAAATAGGCCCCTGTGATGTCCACCATGATGCAATGCAGTAAACACCACCACAAGTGAACATGCAGACATTGCCAAATGGCTGAGTGTAACAGTTGTGTGCATGGCCAGATGCATTACCTTTAGCATGCCTGGAGTACTGTGAGCCACAACAGGAAAATCCCATATTTACCGGCTTCCAACTGCTGTCCCATGTGCAGACCAGAGGGACCTGTGTAGCTGTGAGGGAGAGGTATTGTCAGCAGATTCACATTAGTTATTGGCACAAGATGAATGCTACATTTCTGCACAGGTACAGTACACACTATGATATTACACAATTTGCTGTCCACCATAGATGTGTGCTTGTGTGCATTACTGGACCCCACCCACTAATCCATTTTGCACTGACATATGCATCTAGAGATTCTATAGAAGACAGTTTAAATGGTACCTCATTACACTGACATGCACTTTGGCCTTACCTGGATGCTCCTTGCCCTTTGCCTGGGTGCAACCGACCTCCATGACTGCTGTTTCCCTTGTTTGAGGTTGTGTATGGGCTACCCCAAGGTTGGCAAGGAGCTCCTCTATCGCCGTAAGTGGGGCCTGTGTGGCTGGACCCCCACCAGTAGCAGTACGGTCCCTCGCTACAGCAGCAGCCCTTTGCTGGGCTTGACGTATTAGGTCAGTTGCTTTATGCCTGACCTGATCATATGAGCATCCATGGTGGACCAAGATGTTCACTCTGTGGATGATCTTATTCCACAGGGCAGTCTGCTTTCACAGATTTTGCCAGCTACGGCCAAAAAGGATGGCATAGTTTAAGATTACAGCTTCTGTGATAGCTGCTGTCTCTGCATCAGTGTAAGGTGGTTGACGCTGCATGGCATCTGGAAGACATCAACAGGGAAACACATCCCAGGACCTGAGACATTACTCAGAGTTCTTTACAGAGCCAGCACATGAATATTGATTATCATTAGCCACCACTTACAAACACATCATACCCCTGTAACTAGCAGCACTGTATGAACATGCATTGTACTCCTGGTCCTGATGTGTCATGTTTCCCCCAGTAAGGGCCAGTATATTGCATAAACCACCATTCATCATTCACGTTTGTGTAGAGGGATAACAGTGGCCATGTTTCTTGCAAATGGGATGTCAAAGGTTTTGCTCGCATACAGTGTGTAATGGAGCTGGAAGTATATGCCTGGGTTCATGTAGGATGCAGCCAGGAATGTTATCAGGCTACAAGGGGGCTTGCTTTTGTTAACCTTGATTAGGCAGTTTGTCCCTGTTCCATGATGATGAGGGGAGGGGTGCGTGTGCTGTGATTATCCATCTATACTGATGGTGAGCAAGGAAGTTGATGTTTTCCCTAAACCTGTCTGCAGCAGGTTGGCTGTAGCTATGGTGTGTGCATATGTGCTGTGATTGACCACCATTACATGGTGGGTTGGGTTGTTGCCTCTGAGACTGCAGGCATATGTTAAGATGGCCTTGTGATTGCGCTTAGTGGATGTGTCCAATTTGTACTCATAGTTAGCCTTACAGTAAGCCACCTGTGACCTAATATGCTCATTCAGACAAAGGTTGACATGCTGCCCAGTTGGTGCCTGCTCCTACTTTGCCCTGTACAGCCAAGATAGCATCCCATTATGTGCTTTGTGCATTTCTGCTGTCCAGCAAAGGGGTTTACTCTACTTTGGTGGAGACAGGTTTTACAAGTAAGGTATTGCTGAGGCCATACAGCTATGTGGGTGGTCATATATCTGTTTGTAGTAGGCATGGACACAAGGTCATAACACAGTCGGACACCTCTATAATTTCAAAATGATACTCATGCTAATTGTAGTACCCATGTCTGTGTCAGGGCAATGCCACAACCAGTAGCTGTAGGAGTGTAACTCTGTTTCATGCACAGAAACTAAGATTATACACATGTACAACATGCACAGCTTATTTACCTGATGTTTTGCATCCCATGTCAGTTGTTATCAGGCTGTCAGGTACATCTACCCATACATACATATGCACAGGTAACACCTGCTGTTCATTTCTGTTTTATGTCAGTATGGCACACTGTAATTACACTCTTGCTGCCCAGTCATTTCTGTCAACCTGTTAGGGCAGGACATCTGGAAGATGCCGCACATACATGGTGGGCTATGGGCCAAGATTAGTGACACTTTCTTCTCATTGATGTAACACATGTACATCATTTGATAGTACAGTAGCCTTTGCATTCACAGACATACCCTGGAGGATGTCCGCCGCTGATATGGCAGGCAGAGAGGAGAAAGCCTAGGGGTGTGGTAGTGAGGGTAAGACCTTTTAATGTTGCAAGTATGACTGGTATGGGGACAGAGCTAAATGATATGATGGACAGAGTAAAGGTGGAGTTATTGTGTGTGCCAAGGACCAGATGGAAGGGGCGTACAGCTGTGTGTATCACAGTCGGGTACAAATAGTTCCATCATGGTGTGTTTGGGGATAGATATGGTGTAGAGGTTAGCCTGAAGGAACATTATGCCAATGGTGTTTTTGGAGGTGATAATAGTGTTGGCTAGAGTGATGTTTATGAGGCTGTGTATTGACAGTGTAATGATGGCAGTTGTTAGTGCATATGTCCACTAGTTGCTTGTGTGATTGGTGAGACAGGAGTACTTTCGAGTGGTTGGATGAAGTGGTGATGAGTATACCCAAGGGATGAGAGACTGGTGATTGCATCAGATTTCAATGTACAGGTTGGTGAAGGGGACAGAGGGTTTGCAGAAGTGATGGGTAGGTATAGTGTTAAGCCAAGGAATGCAGAAGGTGTGATGGTGATGGAATTTGCAAATGAGGTTGGACATGGCTGTGGTGAATATGTATGTTCACAACACTGAGGGGCACAGGGTGACATACAAGAGTGGAGGGAGATGCACACAGGTGGATTATCTCCTATGCAGGTGGGCCTCTTTGATGGAGAATGGAAACTCTAAATTAGTGACAGTGGAAAGTGTAGGTAGGCAGCATGGAATGTTGGTCTGTGGGATGACATTGGTGATCAAGAAGAGGGAGAGCTGTGTGGGGGAGCAACACAAAGCAAATATTGGATACTGTAAAAGGGTGATTGCAAGGTTGGTTCAGGGAAGAGTTACGATAGGCAGTGGGTGACAGTGAAGAGTTACCAAATATCTGGGTAACTATATCTGAGCTACAGGGCTTGGTGTGCCATCTGGACAGAGGAAGGAGGACAAGGAGACCTGGTGGTGGAATGAGGGAGTACAGGGGAGTATACAGAGAAAGAGGTTGGTGAAGGAAAAGTGGGATTGTCAGACAGATGAAGAAAGTGGACAGGAGTATAGGGAGATGGGGTGCTTGGCAAAGAGAGTGGTGGAAAAGGCTAAGGTTGGGACATCTGAAGGGTTGTATGTAAGGTTGGACACCAAGGATGGAGGATAGGACCTGTACCAATTGGCTAGGCAGAGGCACGTAGCTAGGAAGAATGTTCAGCAAATAAGGGTGATAAAGGGCAATGGTGGAAATGTACTCACAAGCAAGGAGAGTGTGTAGAGCAGATGGAAACAGTACTTTGATGGGCTGTTGAATGAGGGGAAAGAGAGAGGGAGAGATGGTCGAATGATGTGGGTAAGGGGAATCAGGATGTGCAACAGAGTATCAAGGGTGAAATAAGGATAGCGATGAAGAGATTTCAGAATGGAAAGGCTGTTGGTCCAGATGATATACCTGTGGAAGTAGCTGGCCTATGTTCAACACACAGTCCAGTTGTAGTCATATGTGAGCCATTCTTTACTGGGGTGACTAAGGGGCCTGAGCTGTATTCTATGTCACTCAAAAAGGTCATAACCACAATTGTGATCTATATTCCACCTGGTAATACACCTGCTAGCCTTGAAGACTTCTTATCCTGGTGTTCTTCCACATACTCACAAGAAACCTTTATTCTAGGGGATTTCAATCTAGAATGGTTCACCTCTATATCAGAACCACCAAGTAATCTAATAAATCTCCATGGCTACCAGCAGCTAGTCCAAATTCCAACTAGATGCAATAAAAAAATCTGAAAGGGAATCCATCCTTGACTGGGTCCTAACTAACAACCTCACATTGTACCCCCACACAGGCAGTCTCCCAGATACCTTAAGTGACAACAACATAATATACCTAATATGTAGTAGAACAAGCATATGCAAAACAACTAACTATAAATCCACTATTAACACAAAAAAATTATCTCCTGATATCCTCAATACTTTACTCTGTAACTGTGACTGGAACCCCCTGAAAACCCTCCCACTTAACCAGGCTGTAGCATATTTCAACAAAACATTTCTACAATACCTAGACACTGTCGCTCCATTGCGCAAAATCAAGGTTAGAACCTCTACAAACCCCTGGCTCAGTAAAGAAACCAAACAAATCCTCAAGTCCAGAGACACTGCCTGGCTTTACTATCAAAAAAACCAAAGAAACACAAAGCCTAACTAAGTACCAAAAACTGCGCAACCGTGCAAAAAATGCATTAGGCTGGACAAAAAAAAATGCTACTACACGACATTACAAACTAAATACCAACACAACCCCACAAAATTTTGGAAAAAATGTAAACCAGCTACTAAAATCCACCCAAAAGGCTACCCCAAAACCAACCACCCCTGACATTAAAGTTCCCATCGAAACACAATTCAACTCCCACTTTGTGAACTCAATTGTATCCTTAGCATCACAGGACAGTTCCAACCTCACTATCCCCCCAACACAAATAACACTAATACAAGCATTACCCTCAAAACAGTTTCCACCACTTCAATCAAAAGCATGCTCTCCAAACTAAAAACCTCATCAACAGCAGCCAACCTACTCCCCAGCTATTTCTTGAAACTCACAGCAGATGCTATTGCTATCCCAATCTCTACTCTCATAAACAGACCAATTGTTGAAAACTGTGCCCAAACTCTGGAAAATATCCTATGTTACACCCATACATAAAGGCGGGACCTCCACTGAACTTAATAACTACAGTCCCATTGCTTTACTCTCCCCCTGGCAAAAATCCTAGAAAAATGCATCCATACCCAGGTGGTAAAATATCTCCTAGACAGCGACATCCTGTCACCTAATCAACATGGTTTCAGACCTGCCCATAGTACCACTACAGCCCTCCTCTGCTTCTCAGACACAGTAAACCATCTCAAAAATGAAGGCCTGCAGGTGTCAACTTTTTTTGGTTATGTCCAAAGCATTTGACACAGTCCCGCACCACATCCTGCTAAAAAAACTAAACCAATATCACCTATCAAATTCCATTCTTATCTGGTTCCAAAGCTACTTAACTGACAGGTACCAAGCTGTGAAGTGGGAAAATTCTCTCTCTCCTCAGCTGTCCATAACTATAGGAGTCCCACAGGGTTCTATCTTAGGACCATTACTATTCACAATCTTCACAAATGACCTCCATACCTACACACAGCATGCATCTATCATTCAGTATGCCGATGATACTACCTTAATATGTGCTGCACAAAACATTCCCACCCTCCTGCAAACAACTCAACTAGCATACTCTGACTTTGAAAACTACCTTACCAAAGCCCAACTTATCCTCAGTCCAAAGAAAACTCAGCTTATGATTATAACCAGTTCTAACAAAAACACTGATAACTGTCAATTCACTATCTACTCCACAAATGCTACTCCAATCACTCCAGCGGCACAGGCTAAGCTATTGGGAATAACCATAGACTCCCACCTAAAATTTGATAGTCATCTCAACTTAACTATTAAAAAAGTACATGCCAAACTGGGATCACTCTACCGTATCAAACCATTTCTTACCAACAACACAAGATCAGCCATTGCTCGCTCACAATGTCTATCCACCCTACTCTATGCATCTCCCATTCTGACTAATCTCAACAAAACTGAACTAAGCAAAATGGAAGCCTGCTATAACAGAATTGCCCACTTTGCTGCAAATTGCTCATATAGAACTCATCACTGTACTGTTTCGAGATGGCTCCACTGGCTTGAACTGCCCAACCTCCTAACCTACAATCAGCTCTGCCTCTTGCCATTCTATTACCTCCCCAATAAGTGTCCTGCCCTCAAAATCCTAGTACAACATCACTGAGCCAAAAGGCCTCTTAGATCATCAAGCAAACTACTACTAGAAGTCAGTAACAGCTACAATAGCTTTGGAGACACACTATATAGTAGTTCAGTGGCTAAAAAACGGAACTCTCTCCCCACTAGCATACAAAACACACCATCCAAAGCCTCCTTTAAAAACCTCATTAGGCAGCAGTGCCATGATTTCTCCCCAGGCTAGTGAAAGCAGATAAGGTACACATACTAAACCTAGATTACTTGATAATAGTTTTCACTCTTACTCATGAACACTGGCTAATGTACAGTGTATGTACTGTACCTGTGTACTATGTATGTATTCTAACTATGTTCCAAATTTCAGCTGTTCACCACAAATCTATGAATTAACTTTATTTTTAAATTAATATTTTCTTGTTTGTTTTCTCCACTGTAACTGTTGATGTGCTGCATACTACTGTAAAAACATGTCTGTTGTAATTTGTGTGTATACTAATCATGTCTAAATATCTAAATGTATCAGTAATTTTTCTATGTGGAGCTTTTCTCCCCGGGCCTCTGCTGAAAAAGGGCCTTTTTGGCTCAAGTCAGACACCCCCGGTTAACAAATGTAAAATAAATAAAAAATAAATAAAATGGCCATAGGTTCTGATCAGCAATATATCAGTACAGAAAGTCTTGTTCAGACATATATGTTAAACTTCCTACTTCCCATTATTACATACCCCCTACTACAGTCCATTACATGCATATTTGTTTGACATAAGTGGTTTTTTCAAGTGTGGGTGGTTATATCCTGCTTGCTGCTGTTTGTTTTTTTCTGTTTCTCTCTCTCTCCAGGATGCAGGGTATACATCTGTTTTGCACAGGCAGCAGCTTGCCTATTGTAGGCAATACTTATGGGCAGCTGATGGCCTATGCACCAATTGGAGTCCCCCACTTGCTAATTGCATGTAGAACCACTGTGATATCATTACAATAGCCAATTGCATAGAAACACACTCCTATAACAGAGTACCTCATGTGGGCATTGGCCCTTTACCTTGCCTGTGAAGAGGACTTCATGGAGGTGTTTGACAAACAGCATCACAACAAACACTGTGGAGACAGCCCGACAACCAGGGGGAGAATGTTCCAAACATAGGGACTGAATGTAAGTATTGCTGTTATGCATTTGAAGTACTGCTAGTCTGACACGGTTTGTGTGGATATGGCTGTTCTGCATGATTGTCAGTCTGATAGTGTTATGTGATTGACATAACTCTCAACTGTAGGGCTATCTGCAGACTGGCCAGAGTTTGGAGACTGATATCTGGCATGCTACACATTTTTGTCTTTGAAAATTCAGTAGCATACTCTGAGGATTGCAGTCAGTAAACAGTAACATCCATTTGTGTTTCTGACTTCATATCCCTTAAAACAGATATGCTACAACAAACCCTGTTACACCAGCAACTTTCTCAGTTTATAACAGCAATATGTGAATGATGCCCTTGTGTTTGGGCTTCTGTCCCCCAAGTATGTCCAGCTTTATCCAGATGTCATGCAGTAAGAGGTGAATATGTATGGTATATCATTATTTAGTGACTTCATTCCTGTTATCATCCCAGTGATGTATCAGACTGCCAGCCATGTTATATGTATATGATATATGTAAGAGGCCTTATATATGAGGACAAACCCTGGACATTCTGTGGGACTCTATTGCAATTGTTGACAGACTCTCAGGATTGTGTAACAGTGTATTGTGAATATGTTATTTGTCTTGTGTAGGGAGAGGGGTTGATATAAGTGTTATGGTTCCTTTTCTGTCTGAATTTGCATGCTGCCCTAGTTTATGGTGCTCTAACAACTGTATATGTTTGTAGGGGAGGACTGAGACATGTCCTGTACCACGGTCAGGTGTCATACTACACTGAAAATTGGGCCAGTATATGTAGGGGTAGTGTATGAGTGGCAAACATGCTGATGGTTTTGTTCACACAATCCTTATACTCTACTGTTCATTTGGCTTACCAGTATGTGACTGTGGTGGACTTGGTTGTGGGTAGGCACTTTCACACTGGTGTCTGTTTTTCAGTGCTGTTGCATCCCTGTAGTGCCTGATACCTTTACAAATACATGTGTAATTCCCCATAGCGGATTTGGGTTATTGTTGTGTCAGTCTGACTATAGTTTAGACAGTGCTTGATGACATGCCTAGCAGCTTAGAGGAGTTTCCCCACTGTGATGTTATGGCCAGATATTTGTGGGATGTACTGTTGCCCAGCCCCCATACATGTTGTGCATTTCTAACACATCAGTAGGATGATATGAGGATTTAAGTCAGTAACTAGTGGGAAGTAATTTGATTTTGAACTTGTGCTATATCAGACAATATATGTTAGAACAGAAAGAAGGGTGTTACTGTAGCAACTGTGTCAGCTTATGTACTCCAGTATTTGAGTTATGTCCCCATTTTCATGGCTTCCACCCTCCACTTTGTCAGGCATAGTCCAGATTGGTTGCACCAAGGGGTTCTGAGGGTACCTTCAACTGGCCAGATTATGTCAGAATGTACAGGTATATTGCTCATATTTCTGGTCTGTTCCACACATTCCTTAATTGTATTTCTCTGGTACATCAGTGTGATGATGTCAGAATTCCTGTCAGTAAGTGTTGATATAAATTTAATTTTCTGAACTCACATCCTTCAGAACATGTAAGCTGAAACCTACTCTGTTACTCTAGCAACATTCTGCATTTATAGGAGAAATATTTATATTATGTCCCTAGTTTTGGCCCATTGTTCCCCCATTTTCACAGCCATTGGCTGGAATTCTTACAGTAAGAGGTTGAGAGGTATGATGATGAGGTATGACTCCACTATGTGTTATGAGCACACATATCTATATATATATATATATGTGCATATATATGTATATATATATATATATATATATATATATATATATATATATATATATATATATATATATATATGTGCATATATATGTATATACATATATATATATATATATATATATATATATATATATATATATATATATATATATATGTATATATATATATATATATATATATATATATATATATATATATATATATATATATATAAATATATATATATATATCCTTTTTATATGTATATATTTATATATATGTGTGTGTGTGTGTGTGTGTATATATTTTACATGTATATATTTTAAATGTATATCTCTATAAATAATTGTATATACTTTCTCATATTTATCTCACCATACATATCTTATATGTGTATAATTATATATAGAAACATGACTGATTCCACAGTGTTTTTCACAACTATTCAATACCTGTACTGAATGATATATTTGAAAAAGCAACAGAGATTGCTACTGCTCTGATGGTGTAGTTGTACATTGCTCTGACTAGTGTGTACAGGGTCCTGGGTTCAAGTTTTGGCAGGGCTGATTATTTTATTGCTGGTCAGTACAATGGCTAATGGAGACAGGGTGATTAAGGTAGTTTTAAGCAGTTATAAGTGAGTTTGCATAGGTTTGAACAATGATAAGCAATGCCAACACATGGTTAACAGTACAGATGCTTAAACTGTGTAGGCATCACTTAGCATTGCGCATACTCTCTTACTGCCACTTATCCCTGCTTACCCCCATGCTAATTTCTTTAAAAGATAAGAAAAAAGGGGCGATAGTACAGTGGTGAAAAAAGGGTACACAGAAGGAAAAACAATATGAAATATAGTAGGGATGTGCAGGATGGGAGTAGGAAAGGGCCATTGCTGTCCAATTACAGCAACAGCTGTGCACCTCTACAAAATTTGGAGGTAAATTTTGACACTCAAACCCCTGAGAGAGGGGTGAGACAACAATGAATACAGTGGGATTGAGGTCCCCACCCATGGACAGTTACCACTGCACCTTCATGCCCCCAAAGGTGGCTGTGCTGGGGGCTGAGCAGAAGGGGCAGGCTGACCCTCAAGATGCACCATGTGGCCCTCAAGCTGGCATAGCTGATCTCTAAACTCCTTTCAGAGCTCTCTATGCACCAATCCCCAGACCTGACTATGGGTGACGGTGTCCTATCCATGCCTGCTCCCAGGTGGGTGGGCCCCATCCACTGAGGTGGTTCCACCTGAAGGTGGTGCAGGACCAGTAGATGAGGAGGTTCTGGGTTGGGTCCCAGACATGCTGGGGCCCAGTGCCATTGCCAGATGAGCTGGGACAGGTGGATCCACTGGGATCAGCCTTCCCAGACATGCTATGGTGTTGAGGTTTTACAACATATGTTGGTTAGTCATGAACAACACATTCCAGGATTAGTTATAACAGTATGCATGGGTGTTCCAATTTACACCATAAAACAGATTTGAAACAGTTGCATAGCAATCAGAACACTTGCATATATGGAACCACAGTGGACATTATAACAGTATGCAGGTTACATTGATAGCAACAGGCCACCAATGATAGTATTTGAACAAGAAACATTAATAATCAAACATTTAAATATTTTTAGAACAATAGGACAGATGTCCCAACAGTAGGTTTGGTGAAAAACATACACATTGATATATGTGTATAGATTATTGGTGCAGATAGGTTGGTGGAGAGAGAGAGAGAGATGTTAATTAACAATTGTATAGGCTTCAATTGCGCAAAACTGTAATGACCATTACTCTACTCATTACTATCCAGGTATGACCTCACTTTACATCTACCTATGGCCTTGGGTTGGGCAGTGGTATATTTGAACACAGTGTATTAATAATGCCTTTCTAAGGCTATGAGCATTCCCATACCTGACAGACCTGTGGAGAAAATGTCTGTTAACACTACCTGACTGTTTCTACCCATATCCACATAGTCAAATATACATATGTGCACTTACATGTGTGTGTGTGTGTGTGTGTGTGTGTGTGTGTGTGTGTGTGTGTGTGTGTGTGTGTGCGTGTGTGTGCGTGTGTGTGCGTGTGTGTGTGCTACTGCCATACTCTGCCTTGATTTCTATCGGTCACCCTGGGTGTTGGCAGCAGTGACCAGTAGCCATGACAGCGTGACACTTGAGGGACATTTATCGGAGGAGACTACTTGGTGTATGTACTTTATCTTGCTGTCATTTGCAGCCTGGGGGTTGGATAATGAGTGTTGTACACAGTGTATAAGTACAGCCTTCTTACAGCTAATATATACCTTTTCTTACCTGGAAAATGTGTGGAGGACATTTCTATTAACACTACCTGACTGTTTCTACACATATTCACATATTCCTTGGTGAAATTATGCATACAGCTCATTACCACTCCAGGGATTCGAGCCATGCCTGTTTTCCAAAAAAAAAATACAATACGTTTGTGTTTCATCAGAATGAGCTAGTGTAGAACTGCGGTTTCTTGCTTGACTGTTTTCTGCCTAACACTCTCTTGGTTGTACAATCTGACCTTGTAATTCTGACATTCATGCATGGCAGATAGTTCTTATACTGTGGATTCATACTTTGACATACTACAGTCTGGGAAACACAACATTACTATTCAGGTATCAGATCTTGGTGCATGGAACATTTCATATATTTAATCTCCTGTTTTACAACTCCACAGTATTTGTCAGATGAGCCTCAATTATTTAATGCTTTCAGAGCCATAGTTGCTGTGCAGAACCTGTACACATTTAGATTCATACCATCACATACCAAAGTAAACACAGCAGTCTGGGGTTTTGGGTTTTATTGACAGGTACTGACACTTTTATTGATATATACCCTGTACATCACTATTACTCTGTTAATTTCTCATTTTTTCAGTACAAACAATACACACTTTTAAATACTGACAGGTGACATTCTACTCCTTTCTATTTATTTGCCCTGAATACTACAAACTAGATTTGTACTCAACAGCCTTCCAATGCAGACTTAGCAGCCTGCTGATTTGGGTGTCCACGTTCACAGCTCTGTCATCTGGAGCTGTACAGGAAATAGAGAAACATTTATGCAGACCTATCTGTCACATACACAGGCTGGACTTTGTCAAGCACTAATTGATACTGACATTTACACACATCTGGGACATTTCTTGCCTATGTATCTTGGACCACTGGACCAAGAGCTCCCTCTTCCTATGCTTCAGGTCAGTGAAATGGTGCCAGACCTGCTCACCAGTCTGAGGGATGCCAGTGGCACTGGTGAGATCATTTGTGAGATGGTCCCAGGCCTCTGCTTTGTATTGGGAGCCCTGGTATTGGCCCTGCAACAGTCTCCCTTCATGGTCTTTCACTAGGAATCCAACCATGACCCTGGACTCCTGAATGCCCCAGCACTGCACCCAAAAGCTTGATCCATCACCAACTCCAGCCATAGTGCCTGCAGTGATGAGCTACAATTGGTTATGGGCTGTATTCCCATCTGTGAGGTTTAAATAGGGCTGATTTCCTGCCCTTTTCCATCATTGGACCATTTTTGAATATGCTGAGCTAAGCTAAGCGATAGGCAAACCTGCTCAGCTAAGGTTGGCAGTGCTTAAAGGGTGAAATGTTGAGCACTGCTTACCATTGTGCAAATCCACAGAGGTGGGCTACTCAGTGCTTAGCATTTATATTTAAGAAATGCTTACACCAGCTAAGCAAAGCTGACCACTAGTTAGCATTGTTCAAATTTCATTTTATAGACTATCAGGTGTATGGGATTTATTCATCATTACTGACATATTATAATTTTATATTTACCATTTTATATGTACCTTCCATAACACCCCCATGTGCTTTCATTTACATTTATTCTTGTATTTGGTAAATCTGATTTTCAACCTCCCATGGACAAGCATGTAGCCATATTCAAGGAATGTGTCATCAAATATCTGCATTTTTCTTTAGGCTATCAACCTATCAAACACAATCTAACCTTGGAGGAACAACAAGCGCTGCAGGAACTACGTTCCAATCATGACATAATCATTACACCAGCTAATAAGGGAGGAGGTATTGTAATCATGGATTGGTCAATGTACCAAGCGGAGGCCTATAAATAATTGTCTGATGCCTGGATTTATATACAGATGGTCCTTGATCCAACACCTAATTTCAAAACACATATTGATTCCTTTTTGGATTTGGCCACACAGGAGGGGGTTTTTGATAAACAGACATGCAAACAACTTAAAGTGTCTGAACCTATTGCTCAGTATTTATACTTGCTTCCTAAGATCCATAAACATCCTACAAACCCCCCCAGTAGGCCGATTGTTTCTGGTAGAGGTTCTCTTACAGAACCTTTATCAGCATCCCTCACATATTATTTAAAGCCACTACTACCTATGGTCAGATCCAGGTTACAAGACACCACAGCATTTTTAAATATTGTTCAGGATACACAACTGGAATCAGATTGGTGGCTATGTACATTGGACGTCACTTCCCTTTATACCAGCATCCCACATGATGCAGGTATATCAGCAATTACTTATTGGTTAGACAGATCCCAATTATACACTCTGGGATTTAACAATTTTCTAATCAGATTGACCCAATATGTGCTAACTAAGAACATTTTCTATTTCCAGGGACAATCAGATTGGCAAGTTAGGGGCACTGCCATGGGAGCACCCTTTGCTCCCATATATGCAGATCTGTTTATGGGGTTTTTTGAAGAACAACTTATATATGATTCTCACAACAATATCTATATTGAACAACTAGATATTTGGAGAAGATACCTAGATGATTGTTGGATGGTGTGGTGGGGTGATCTAACGCTAGTGCATGAGTTTGTAAAATATTTGAACAACAACCCATGGGACATTCAGTTTACTTTAAACATACAACATCAAGAAATTGTCTTTTTGGATGTAATAGTCTCTCGACAGGCTGACCATATGCTGGCAACTCGTGTACATAGGAAATTTCCACAATATAACACACTTTTACATGCATCCAGTTATCAACCCCGCCACATCATTAACAACATCCCTAAATCTCAATTCTTACGTATGAAACAGATTTGTTCATCTCAAGAATCCCATTTAGAATGTGAACAAGACCTGTCATAAGTAGAGGGTATCAGAAACATCGTATTACCCAAACTATTAATCAGGTCAAAGATGTGCCCTGATCTACACTATTACTATATAAACATTCACATGATGGACCTAAAGCAATAACATCTCAACCTATCAGGTTTGTCACCACATATGGTAGCAATACACCCTTGTTTAGGGACATTATTAATAATCATTGGGATATCTTGCGGGCTCATGAACATTTGAATGAGATATTACCTGACAGATGTGCTTTTTCATACCGTAGGGGTAGAACCATTCATTCTCACTTTACACATTACAAAAGGTACAAGCCACCCATACCCATTCAGACAACTCTATTTGGTGATCCCTTGATAGGACGTTTTCCTTGTGGCCATTGCAGTGCATGCAGACATATTTTCAAGACCAAAGACTTTACTAGTGGTAATACCTCTAGGGTATACCAGATAAGAATTTTTGGTAACTGCAGCACAGATTAGGTGATCTATCTGGCCACTTGTACATGTTCCTCTTTTTATGTAGGCCAAACTTCAAGACCACTGAGACACAGGATAAGTGAACATCTCAGCGCCATCAGAAATCATAAAGTTTCTAATGCTTTATATAAACACACCACGACTCATATCAAACTGCACAATTTAAATTCACTATTATTGACAAAATTGATATGCATAGAAATCTTAAAGCAGGCTGGCATGACAGATTAAATAATATGGAATCCTCATGGATCGCCAGGTTAGGAGCTTTATTCAAACCTGATTTAAATGAAATAGAATATTTTTTGTCAGCCTATGATTTCATGTATTTGGATATTTGTCTAAACTGACTGTATTCTTTTTTCAGATATAGACAATTTTATAGTCTATATTTTTTTGACTTTTAAATAGGTATATACATGGTTTTGGGTATATACACCTTTAAATGACTTGGATATAAAAGCAATTACCAGGATGTGCTGTTAATACTATTTTTTCTTTTGCAATGAAGAAGGCTAGAAATATAGCCGAAACCGGTTTGCAACATGTAGATTGACTTTTGCAACATGTAGATTGACTTTGCCACAATAAAGAAATTTAGGCACTTTTCTCCTTTGTGCTGGTTCATTTTTGGGATATTGGTGACTTTTGGTTTGAACCATGCACTAGTTCCACCTTGCATGTATTTTGGTTTGGTCTTGTTATACTGTATGGGATACTTGTATTTATATGGGGGTTTCACATATTTTCTGGACTTACACCTCAATTTTGGACCTGCTACACTACCCTGATTGATAAATATTATTTATTACCTCATTTAATAAAACATCAGACTTTTAATATTGCTTTTACATGTAAAAGTGAACAGACTTCATTGGGGCTCAAAGTATAAATGGCTGCATGCAAAGCAGAAGCTGTAACCACTATGCTATTTTGGCTTGATAGTTTTACCTGTATATTTCTGTTTAGCTCCTTCAGATATTTAAGCTATGCTACACTACACTTAAACTTTGCTTGGGATGATAATTAAAAAAAAAAAAAAAAAAAAAAAAAAGATAAAATGGATTTTAAATGTTGCTCACTTTAGGGATGTGCACATACCTCCAACCTCTTTCAGCAAGACATCTGGCCAAAGACATAAGTAATGGGGAGACTAAAAGGCACAAACATAGGAACAATTTTAAAATTTTCTATTACAAACCTTACATGTTGATAGAATAACTGGTTTTGCATTGCATGAGTTTTCTCACATGTATGATGTCTGGCACTCAAATGTCTGTAATTATATACTTTTACTTTGTCTTTAATGGCCAGATAAGTGGGCAAAATTCTGGACATTCTGCGAATATCTCAAAAGCTGTGAGGTATGTCCGCAAACAATTGTTGTTTACATTTAACAGTGCCATAACTACACTTTCTGAGTGCAGGGGTTATGTTACATGTGTGGGCACTGTTGTAACATGCCCCCTACACTCGTTCATGGATTGTGTCCGTATAAGTGTTACAGCAGCACACCTTCATGAATATGCAAGACACGCTGCTGTGCTGCACGGACACGATCCATTCCATGCAAGAATAGCCTTATTCTTGCACGGAGCTTTATTGAATCCCAAGGAGAAGCTATTGTTATTTTGTAAGCTCTTAAGTGGATTATTAGCATTGCAAATTTAATTCTGTGTTGTAGTAACTTCTTAAACTTAAAACAAAATTTATCTTTGGCCAGTTGCTTAAGTGGTAATAAGATCTTGTGGAAAAGTAACCTTACCCCCCCCCCCCAACCCTTGGTATTTTGCATTATACAGTCAGTCAGTCATCTTAGCCTTAGGACTGCTGGAATCTTGAAAACAAAGCCTATGGACAACATTTTGAATTCAGGGAAGTATGTTTAAACTGCATTTAAAATACTGCACTATTCTTCAGTTTAGTGTGTTTCCTGGTGTATTTATTCTGTATCTGAAGTTAAGATATTAATTGAAAGCATTTTTATAGTTGCAGTGCTTTTTGGTATAGTATTTTAAAGTGGTTTCTGTGCTATGCCTAGGTGTTTCAATCATTTTGAGTGGGCTCTCATTTTATTTCATTTTTTACTCTCTCTTCAGTATTTTTGACTCCTACCTGCTCCATTCTTGTTGTGCTTTTAAATTTTGATGCTTTGCAGAGGCCCATCCCTATAGTATATCTGGCTTTGTAAGCTCCTCCCAGTCTCATTTTCTGTATACCTGGCTCTAGAAGCTCCTCCCAATCTTATATTTTCTATTCATCTTACTGGGTACTGACAGATGAAACTGGGAAAGCCCTCCCCTTAGACTTTTACTGTACTTTGAAAGTACCTTAAAGTAAGTGTGTGCATGTGTGCGCATGTGCGTGTGTGTGTGCATGTGTGCGTGTATGCGTGTACGTGTGTGTGTGTATATGTGTGTGTGTGTGTGTGTGTGTGTGTGTGTGTGTGTGTGTGTGTGTGTGTGTGTGTGTGTGTGTGTGTGTGGGTGTGTGTGTCTTCCTCATTGCTAGCTTGTCTGACTTTGAATTGCCTTGAAATTATCTGTACCTAGTTGTTAAATTTGTTTCTGAAGCCTATTCACTTTTGGCTAACTAAATTGCATTTTTACATTATGAAAACTTGGACTGTAATTCTAGCAGAAGTAGAAACACACAGGTAGGCTAATGTGAGAATTATTTGTATAATTAGTTGTTTGATTTGTTTCTGATACATTTTCAGTTTTGGATAACTGAAGTTTGTTTTTACATTAAAGACCCTGTGCCTGAATATCAGAGCATAGGCAAAGAGAAGGATTTAAGGGGCTCCTGAATGAAAGACCAGCACTGGTAGAGTTTTTACTAGAATCTAGAACAGAAGCTGCCATTAAAAAAGGAATAATTAGTCAACCATATAAAATACTGCATGATAGTTATAAGAATCAATCAGAGGAGCTTAGAAAGGATTGGAAAGAGAGACTGTATAAGCAATTCACAAAGAGACAACGGGAGGATATATGCATATCTCCCAAATATACAATTGAGTCTAGAAAGTTTAGGATCTTTGCCTGGAAGTGTTTACTTAGGCATTTTTATATCCCAAGTAGACTCCAAAGAATTTTTACTCAGGTGGATAGCAAGTGTTGCATGTGTGATGGGCAAGAAAGAGGTGTCTGGAAACATATTTTTGGGAGTGAAATGAGCTGGCAGACTTTATGGATTCCCTGCAAACTGCTCTGTCAGAGATGCTGGGTGAGCAGATTGGATTGATTAGGGCCATGACTTTTTTTGAGTTATGATACAGAATCGGAATTGCCTAGACATAGTAAAGCCTTGCTGAGTCTAATTATAGTGGCTTCCAAAAAAGCAATTATTAGAAAATGGAACTCAAAGTCTAGACCAACTTTACTAGAAGTAGTGAATATAGTAACAGAGATAAAACAACTGGAATTTGGATCTTTAGAAAAGGGAGGGAGCAAACTACATAGGAAAAATTGGGAATTGTGGAAACAATATATGCAGAGCAGGAACAAGGTTTAAGAGGAAGGATTTGAATGAGCCATATAATACTTAACTGACAATGACTGGATAGATTATAAGTGATGTATAATGTTTGCAACTACAGTTGTTTCAATGGTGTCTATGATGTATACTGTTTGCAACTTAATCGGTCTAATGTCGTTTTTCATTTGTATAAATGTAAGATCGCCTATGTCATGTGTAAAAAAATAATAAAGATGTTTGTTAGGAAAAAAGACACTGTGCCTGAAATTCTAGTGGAAGTAGAAAGTTAGCCTGGTCTGTCTGAGTTTGTAAACACACAAGCGAACGTGAAGTGACAATTACTTATTATAGCTAGTTTGTACCTTTTAACTTTTGGATAAGCAAAACTGAGATTACAATTCCAGTTGCAGTAAAAAGGTAGCCTGGTTTGTTTGAGTTGAAAAACACAAAGGGAGCTTAAAGTGAGATTGTTTAATTAGCCAAAGGGTCTTTTAGTGATCTAGTTGCTTGTTGTTAACCTATTCTTTTAAAAAAAAAACAGCTTTATTGAGAAAATTAATATAATGAACAGATATTTTGAAACAAAATTGAATAAGTTGAATTTTTAAAGTACAATATTTAAAAAAGAAAATATTACTACAATAACTAAAATAGCACAAAAAACTATATACAATGATGTTCACTATATATCAAGCAACAAGATCAATTAAGTTAATTTTGGCAGAAAAAATAGAAATAAAGAATAAAAGATAAAAAAAGAAAGGTCACTGCATTAATCATTTATCCAGTTCTTTAAGTAATAATTCATGTATATTTTAACATTTGTAATATAATGTTCTATTACTTGTAGATTTAGATTTGATAGTTAACATTTCTAACTTAGATATTTCCAAGAGAAGACCTTTAAACTCTTTAAATGAGGGAATTGATGAAGAATTTCAGTTCCTTGTAATTGTTTTCCTGGCAATGGACAGTATAGACCAGAGCAAAGAATATTTGTTTTTTATTTATACAGTCTGGAACAGGTGTATTGAATAATACAAGTGATTTTGAATGCATAAAGTTATCTGTAAAAATTGCCTATAAAAAGTGTGAACTTCTTCCCAAAATTTCTTTAATAGTACACAGTCATAAAATATATGGTTCCCATCAACATTTGTTACTGAGTTACATCTCCAGCAGACAATATATTGTTTAGTTATCTTACTCATTTGCTGAGGTGTGATGAAAGATTTATGTAGAAATCTCCATGTGAAGATTCTCCATTTAATGGAGGAAGTGGTTTTGCTGGCTGACTGAAGGAAATTAAATATAGACAATGAATTCCAATGGTTATCTGAATATACATCCAGGTCTTGTTTAATTGCTCTATAGATATATGATATACTATTTTTGACTAGTAATGTATTATAAGTATATAAAATCAAGTATTGAATAAGGTTGGGTATTTAATTCTTAACATTTGAGGGGATTAAAATTAGCTTATCTAGAATATATTTTCTAAACTCTTGCAAATCTGACCAAAGTAAAGTGTTACAGTTATATTTATCAATAAGAGCATTAATAGATTTTGTCTCATTTTTATTTAGCATTTGATGTCAAAATATTAATTGTTTTTGTTTAAATAGCAACATTTTAGAATGATCTGCTGAGAGAATTATCCCTTGTGTATTGGCAATAGGCATGATGAGGAACAACCAATTCTCAAAGATTCTAAACCTGAATATATAATTTTTAAAGGCCTTTAGAATTAAAGTTACATAAGTAGATTTAAACATTTGAGTGGAATAATTGGAAAAGTATTCTCTCAAATTCAATATAAATGAATTATTTATTAACTGTGATAGATGATTATTATCTTTATTGTTGGTATTATGGGATACATTTAACATAATTGCTTTCCATTTTGCAAAATACTTTCCATCTATAGGATAAACAATTGTTTTAATAACTGATGAAACTGAATAAAGTTCTAGATTTGGTAAAGCTATACCTCCATTTCCCAGCTATACATATGATAGGACAAAGCAATTATAGGCTTTATTGGATGCCACAAAAAGTTTTTAATTAGTGTGTTAATTGTTTTAATATAAAAACCTGTAGGGGAAATAGAAATAGCTTGTATTATGTATAAGATCTTTGGAAGCAAGATCATCTTATTAATGAAAAGTTTTTCATCCATTGTAAATAGAATCTTGTTCCACTTACTCATTAGAGTCTCAATGGTTGTTAAACTTTTACTATAATTTAGGTGTAACATGTCTTTAATATTAGTTGCTATAATTATACCTAAGAATGTTATTTGTTGAGATTGAGGTATATAATTTTTATATTCCTCTTGTATATTATAACCTTTGGAACGAATTAGGAGAATTTGTGTTTTAGCGTTATTAAAGTTAAGACCAGAACTTTTTTGAAAAATAACCATATTTTTAAACAATTCTTGTAAGGTGGGGTTAGTACCACCAAGTGTGATTAACACATCATCAGCAAACATTTGGATTTTTGATGTTTCATTAAGATTTAATCTATAACCTTGTATATTATTGTTATCCCTTATTAAGTTAGCCCAAGGTTCCATAATTAATGTGAATAATAGTAGAAATAAAGGGCAACCTTGTCTGTTTCCTTTTACAATGGCTATGCTTTGAGATATAGTTGTACCTATTTTTTATGTAGGCTTGACTTTCATTATATAGTTTAGTTATAATATTAATAAAACTATTAGAAAAGTTTAAGTCTTTCAGTAAAATAAAAAGATAGTCTCAATTAACTGAGTTGAAGGCACAGTTAATATCTAAACTAACAAGTGTCAAATTGTTCTTTAAGGATTTTACTGATTCAATTAAAGTTATTGTTCTTTTGATATTATAAGAAATTCTATTAATTATAAAGCCTGTTTGATCCATGCCTACCAAAGATGGTAAAACAATTTTGAGTCTATCAGCATAAATAGACATGGACATTTTATAATCTGTGTTTAATAATGAAATGGGGCTATATGAAGCACATCTTACAGGGTTTTTATCAGACTTTAGTATGGGAGAAATAAATGTGTACTTCCGAGAGGGAGGTATAATGTTATTATTTTTGGGCTATATTGAATACAGTAGGTAGCAGAGTTAATGCTTTGGCAGGCAAAACCTTGTAAATTTCAGAAATTATTCCATCATTACTGGGAACTTTATTTTGCTTAAGTTAGTGATTTGTTCTTTTACTTCTTTAAAAGATATTTGTTTACCTATTAATTTTATTTGTGTTTCTGATAGTTTGTTCTTTGCATTATTATTTATAAAAGATTGAATATCTTTTGTACTATTAATCATATCATTCGGTTGGCTTATTTTTTTTAAAAATTCCCTAATTCACTTAATATATTTAGTAGATCAGATACCATTTTCTTTTTGTTGTAGAATAGATTTCTTTAATATGGTTAAGTTTATGTAATCTTTTAGTCTTGTTAGCTAGTATATTCATAGATCTAGGATTTATAGAAAAAGCTAGAAGTTTTTATTTTTCAAGATTTACCATGACTTTATGGTTTAAAATTTCCATATACGTATTGTTTAAAGTATTTGTTTCATTCATTCTTTCTTTTTTATCTGGGTTTTTTGAAGCACCAAGTCTTAAAGCATCTAATTTTGTTTGTATATCTTGGAGATCTTTATCCCACATTTTTTTTTTCTTTTTATACCAATCAATAATTTTAATATATAGGTAAGCTTTTAGAGTTTCCCAAATGTATATTTCAGAAGTTCCCTGTGTACTATTAAGTTCAATAAAATTTTGTACTTCTGTAGTAAAGAAATCAATGAAATCTTTCATTTTAATTATGTAGGCTGGTATCCTTTTAATTTGAACATTAAGTGTGGAGTTTGGTATAAAATCAAATGTTATGGAATTATGGTCCGAAAGGGGACATTAAATCACTTTTGAGTTTAATAAGAAATCAGTTAAGTTATAAGAAATGAATACCCTATCTATTCTTAAATATGCATCATGCCTATGTGAGTAAAATGTATAGAACAGTGACTTAGCATCTGTAAAGTTATTAATATATTTCATCATGTATGAATCTGAAAATGTATTCAATAATTTAGCTATAGCTGGAATTTTCCTTTTACTATTGGTACTAGAGTCTTTTATGTCAGAAATACAATTAAAATCCCTAGCAAGAATAATACTGCCCTTAGAAAACTGAACTATATGTTCTATATGTTGTTTCACTGTTGTAGGTCGAATGCCAGGAATCCAATACATATTTATTAAAGTCAAAATTGTCTTATTAAATTCTATTACAACTGAAGATAACAACCCTTTGTTATCTTTGAAGTGTCAATTATTTTAGGCATAGGTGTTTACATTATTTCTTCTTGATCTATTCTCTAGATCATTAATATTTTTCCATAGTATGGCCACTCCTCTTTTTTTGTGTATGTTCTGAACTAATCAAAAGTTTGAAAGATTTGGATTCCAATTTTGTGACATCCTCAGTTAGTAAATTAGCTTCTTGGAGAAATATTAATTGAGAATTATGTAATTTAAGATATTTATTCTAAGATCTTCTCTTACCAGGATTATTTAATCCATTGATGTTTAATGATATTCACTTTAATGATGTCATAAGACATTAATGTTCTGGAATATCTGTTGCTGAATAACTCCTTTTTTCCATATTTTATAAGTCAATAAAAATAGGCTATTAGAAATACAATTATAATTTACACATGAAGCATATACAATTTTATCCAATTAAATATGTTTTTATCAAATTCAACTGTATAAGGCTTGGTGAACGTCATAACTATTAACAGAAACTTATAACATTTACTTATAACATAGACTCTTTCAAAAAAAAAAAAACCCTGGAGTTAAAATCTCCTAATTTGAGTGACATCTGTCACCCAAATTGACCATCAAGCTAGTGACAACACTCATCTCTTCTCCTTCTAAATATATATGTTGTTGCATAATTTAACAATATAAGGTAGTATATGTGATTAAAAAAAGAACAGTTATGAATTAAAATGCATCCATTACTATTGTATGTACTTATTCAAGAAGCAAATTAAGATTTGTCAAATATAACTGTTTCCTTTCAACTTTTTTTCAGGTTGAATTCAAAATATCATAAAGACCAATCATATATAATACAAATAATACAAATGTCATAACTAATTCGTATGTAATGAGTTGTTATAATTTCAATAAGTAGACTAATCCCCTGTCTCTTTATTTATTGTGCCAATAGCTAACGACACTATTTCCCCATTTCCTTGTATCTAAAAACTTGAGCACAAAAATATTGAATTATACTTTCCCACTGTGATATGAGATTCCAATAATATCCTCAGTATTTTCTAGGAAAAAAATGTATTCCCTTTCTTTCCTTCAAGATCTTTACTAATCTGAAACAGTGTCTATGTTTGTCAGCATATATCAATACATTAGTTAATATGGCAAAAATCTGCATCTGAGATTCTACTGTATGTAGTAAGCTAGACTCGTACAGAATATATTATGTTTCAATCATTATTCGTTTATCTTTTATCTGTACTACAGTTATTATGCCTTGTAAAAGATTATTAAATTCTGTTTAGGTCTCATGTAAGGATTTATATATTTCTAAAATATTTTAATGATGTTATATGTGCTATTGTTTGTTATACCAATTAAAAGAAGCTTAACTTAAATATAAAAAGACTATAAATACAAGTGTAAAAATATAATGGTGTAAATGTATCAAAAGTGCTCTATTTATAAACATTCACAAATGGTTTAAAAATAGCAGTTATATTATATAGTTTACTTAGCTACAGTTTTTGCATTTGTCCTGTAGATGGCAATAGAGACCGTCTATTCAAGCTATTATCCAACTCTGCGAAGCTTTTCAGCACAGAGCTCAGTCTGTAAACTTCTCATTGGAAACAACAGTTTTTTCTTGCTTTCAGTTGAGGCAGCCACAGTATGATCAGATGCCAGAGATGTTCAGCAATTCAGATGCATGAGATTAAGGAGGGAAAACATTTGCAGCTTTTCTCTTAGAAAGCTGTTAATTACCTTGTGACAGGACAAAAAAAAAAAAAAAAAAAAAAAACATAAAACCGGACAGAATAAAAAGGCAATGGGAGGGAGAAAGCTACTATAAAATACTGCAAAACCAACAAACTCTATCAAACCCAGCAAACCATTAGGCTACCATGAACATATCAAATGACACTAAACCTTCCATTTTAATGATGTTGTTATATATGTTATATGCTTGTTATACCAATTAAAAGAAGCGTTATTAAAATATAAAATATGAAAACAATTGTATGGAATGTAAGGGTTTAAATGTGTCAAAAGTGTTTTTTTTTTGTTTTTAGGTTACTTAGCTGCAGTTTTTCATTTGACCAGTAGATGGCAGTAGATACCATCTATTCTATTTTGCAGTTTTGGGAAGCTTCTCAGCGCAGGATTTAGTCTGTAAACATCTCCATGAAACAAGACTTCTTTCCTGCTTTTAATAGTACCAGCCGCAGTGCGAGCACATACCAGGGCTATTCAGCAATTCAGATGCACGAGATTGAGGAGGGAAAACATTTATTGATTTTCTCTAAATAAGCTGTTTTTTACCTCATGGTAAGACTGGGATACATAAAAACAAACAGTAAAAAAGGCAAAAGGGAGGGAGAGAAGCATTATAAAACATCAAAGAACCAGCAAACTCCATCTCCCAAACCCAGCAAACCACTAGACCACCACGAGTATATCAATTCACACAACATCCTCCCCTCCTCTACAATCAACAGCAAAAAGGGGAAAAAAGAAAGGAAAATAAATAAAAGCCTCTCCACAACACTACAACCAGGGAAAACCACCACAACTATTCAATAGAAGCCGCTCGCTTATCAATACACCCATATATTGGCATTTCTAAATATAAATATCTAATGAATTAATGAAAACATATCAGGACACAGAAAGAGACAAAAAACAAAAAACTTTTCATATGTCTATTACCACAAATAGCACCACATTCCAGCAGTATAGCAAAAGATGGGAAACATAATCATTAATGCAACATTATGGCAAAAATATAAATGAAGAGTCTCTCTTCACAGAGAGACAGGAAAATAAAACAGCAAACAATTAAAAGCAAAGAAAATAGTTTATATAATATTAAAAGATAATAAATAAATCAATACATAATTAGTTTTTACTTGCTATAATATTTGAGGTATTTAAATAAAATAAACGAGACTTAATAATAACAAGCTATAAAATACCAATAAAACAACTATGCACTATAAAAAGAAATTTAAACAACAAAGACTCACATGTTGAACCATTTCCAGTTCCCCAACTACTGGGTTAGTTGTAAAACTTGGGTAAAAGAGAGCTATTGTAAAATAGCTTAATTAATCACTTATTTTTGAGCTTCTTTTTAAGTTCAGAAATCTTCCAGGAACTATTATCAGCATTTCTTTTAAGGCTGGCATTTGCCCACTCTATATCCTCTATTTTGTCAAGCAGTTTTCTTGTTTTGACAAAGGAAATGGCAGAATCTATGTCATCAAATATTTTTTGACCATCTTGCAGAAATATTTTTAATCTGGCAGGAAACAATAGATGTGTCTTTATTTGGGCTTTTTAAAACTCTTTTAGCATTGGCAAAAAAAGCTTTATTTTGGCAATTACAGAAGATGAGTAATCATTATCAAAGTGTATTACATTTTCTTTATATTTAATAGGAGATTTAACCCATGCAGTCTTTAACTCTATCTACTTGTCATGGGATGACAAAAACTTCACTGTAACAGATTAGTAGAATTGGATTTACCTTTTCTTGCAGTTGCCAAGGACCTGTGTGCTCTTTCTATCCCATATGAAAGAGCTTCAGGAAGCATTAGTATATCAGGGAGCCAAGAAGTTAAGAATGTTTCCATATTACCTTCTTCAACATTATCAGGCAAACCAAAAAGTCTAATATTATTTCTTCTTGATCTATTCTCTAGATCATCAATTTTTGTTTGTAAAAGAGTATTTTGTTTTAAGAGAAAGTCTATATTATGCTCAACTTCTTGATTTCTAGTGTCCATATCATTTAGTGAAGTCTCTATACCAGTAATCTGCCTCTTTTGCTGCTTAAGGTCTTCATGTAACATTTCCATTTGTTGGGAGCATTTTTCTTTGAAGTTATCCAGTTTTACATCCATTCTATCAATTTTAGCCGTCAGTTCTTGTATATTAGATAATAGTGACTGAAGTTCCTTCTTAATAGTTGTTTCTTGAAGTGTAGATTTGGAGTAGCTCATTCTGTAGTCTAAAGTCCAAAACTTTTCTTTAGTACTTTTTGAAAGGAAAAAATAAAAAAAGTTGCCAACATTTTTATATACTGTCCTAAAGGATGATTAGTAAAATCCAAATACATAAAAAAAAAAAAAAATTAGCATAGACAAATTCAAAAATCCAGTCATAAATGTTCTGAAAAGACAGAGCAGAGGGAAAGTGCTGTTATTCAGTGCTTATCTTGGCCATGCCCCTTCTTGTTAATCTATTCTTGATAACTACTTTTGCTATGCTTCTACATTAAGAAATTCCAAGGTCATTCATTTTGTGGTCTGGTCACTGTGATTTGGGAAGCACTGCGGGGAGCTCAAAGTGTGGTTGTTTATTGGCCAGAGGGCAGAGGAGTTATTATACAGCTTTTTTCTGTTTGCTATAAATTAAGAGCTTTTGTACGGTGCTGCTCACTGTGTAGCATCAGTTGACAGTGCACCGTATAGTAGTAGTAAAGGCTTAGTTTGTAAAATGTACCTATAAAGCTAGTGTTTAGGACTTTACCCTGTAACACAGTAAGGCTTTTCAGGAATACAAGCTTAGGGCATCTAGTTAGTACTTAGAGCTACTTTATTACCAGATCATAGCACTATCTAACATCAAGCCTTAACCCTAGACACCACTCAACTGACTGTGTTAAAACCATATGGGCCAGATTCAGGAAGGCTTACACGGAGTTCAAGAGTAGTGTAAGCCTCCGTGTAAGCCTCCTGATTCAGGAACAGCCCAAATCTCCATGTAAGAGACAGCTAACACGTCTCTTACACGGACTGGGCGTGGAAATGCTCAATACCTCATTTGCAGCTCCAAGATATGCAAATGAGGTATTTGAGCGATCCACAAAGCCAAAACCAGTCCGTGTAACGGACGTGTTAGCTGCAGAAATGTACTCAGCTGACAACTGAGTACATTTCTGCAAAATTAAAAACGGAGCTATGTCAGCTCCAAATAAAGGGTGCATATGTTTCATTAAGCATGCCAATGGCCAAATATGTGGCCATTGGCATGAAAAAGTGTTGCAAAAATAAGTTATATAACTTTTTTTTCACGGGATTTCTGGGTTTAACTGCAGCGCACCGCACAAAAGGTGCGCTACCTAAAACTAAAACCGAAGCTTATAAGCCCACAATTGTGGGATTTATGTAGTACATTGAATGTCAATGGAGGGACTTGCAGACCAAAAACAATATGGCCTCCGTGTAGTGGTTGTCAAGGGGGGGAAGCTCCGTGTAAGACATGTAACTAGTCATTACTAGGCAATCCTATGTAAATGAGGGTTACAATACTGAATCACACTGCCACATAGGTAATGAGCACTTTCTGAGTAGTGTAAGACTTAGAGAAGGGGGAGGAACAGAGTAAGAGGTAGGTGACATCACGGGGGGGAAGGATAGAAAGAAATGTACCAGATTGGAGGGCAATGTAAGGTAACAGATGACAGACAGACATCAGGGAGGGAGGTGTGTCTCAACAGAACACTAGGAAAGTCAAGAAATTGAGGGTATACGCTATCCCTACACTCAAACTTTCTTGATATACGTGCATGCGCGCGCGCGTGTAAGGCAGGTTTAACATGTGGGAGCGTGTTGCAAACTGTTTACAACGGTTTGCGCGGGCGTGCACGTGTTGAAGGCAGTGTGCGCATGTTTTAACATAAATCACACCGTGTAAGGATGTGTGCGGGCGTGTAACACCGTGTAGGGATGTGTGCGCGCGTTTAAGTAACTGTGAGCGTGTTTAAGCTGGTGTGCACATTGCTCCCCCTCAGGAAACAGAGAGGAAACAGGAAACAACTAAAATACATGGAAACTGACAGAAGCTACTACTAGAGTTAATTGGTGGAAACAATTAGAAGCAGGCAATTACACAGGCAGACTAGAAGCCCAACCCAGCACTTAAAACACAACAAAGAGCAGTGCAGGCTGTTTCTCACAAGAGATACTGCCAGAAACTAAGCTATCAGAATTGAAAACTGAAAAAAGCTGAACTCAGAGCAGAAATGCTAGGGGCTGCCATGGCTATTATAATCAGGCATAGGCGAATTGCTGAGGGTGGTGACAATGCAGACGCTGACAGACAACCCAGAGTGAGGAGAAGGAGAAGAGTATACAGGCCCAGGGTCACCTACCATGGGTTACATGAGCTGGAGATAGTAGAGCGCTACAGAGTGGACAGAGACCTTCTGCAGCAGATTGTTGAGCTGTGCAGGCCACATCTCACACACAGAACCAACAGAGGGAACCCATCCCAGTAGAAACCAAGGTATGTGTTGGCCTAAGAATACTAGCAACAGGTACCTTCCAGAGACCAACTGGTGATATGATGGGGATATCACAGGCATCAGCCTCCAGAGTACTGCACCAGTTCCTGGATGCCATGTCACCACATGTCAGTGATCATATATATGTCCCTAATGACCGTGAGGTTGTGGCCAGCAATATGCGTCTCTTCCAGCAAATAGCGGGATACCCTGAGGTGCTGGGTGCAATAGACTGCACGCACATATGCATCAAAGCACCAGCCGGTGAGCGAGGTAGAGCCTACATTAACCGCAAGGGATACCCCTCCATCAACTGCCAGGTCGTGTGTGATGCCCAGGGCATAATAATGAATGTGTGTGCTGGCTGCCCTGGGAGCTACCACGATTCCCACATCTGGCATCTGACGCAGCTGTACCAATCATTTGCCAATGGGGACTTCCCACACGGACACCTAGTGGGGATGCAGGTTATGCACTTGAGCCGTGGCTGATGACACCCATCAGAAATGCACACACACCTGAACAGGAACGCCATAATGAGGCACACGCACAAACACGTAATATCATAGAGCGTGTGTTTGGGCTGCTCAAGTCATGGTTCCGGTGTCTGGACACGTCTGGTGGAGCTTTGCAGTACACACCAACTACATGTACCCAAATGATCATGATATGTGCTATGCTACATAATATGATCCTGCGGAAACAGCTGCAGCAGGACCAGCACAGGGCTGGGCCAAACATCCCCACCATTGCCAAGGCCACCACAGGCAGGGGTGACTCGGAGGAGGAACAACCTGACCTAGTCCCAGTAGGCAGAAGGAGGCGTGCCCAGTATGCCCTGGCCTTGGCAAAGAGGCAACGATAGCACATACGCTTGGTCAGTAGGAACACTGGGACTGATACCGCTCTGACTCACTCATACAGTAACAGGGATGCCTAACATGACACAACCTGCTTCCAAATGTACAGGGAGTGTAGTATGTGTATCCGACAGAGGTGGCCCTGCAGCACCACCTGAGGCATGAATGCCATGTGTTAAGTAATGTAATATCATGTACAATATGCACACCTGAGGACCCCAACTAACATCCATATCCACGCATATGACCCTGCGGAAACAGCTGCACGTCATACAGTGATGTACATGTGCAAAAACATGGAACAAGATACAAAATGAGGGTGACTAGCAATAAATAGCATGGATAACCACACACCCATGTTTGTACCACAACAAGAAGCAACATGGAATAGCCATGGTCAAAACCAATGGCTAAAACCGACTACTACTATATAGCTTGCTGCAGACCACTGTCCTAATAGCAGGAACTGCCCCAGGCCTATGTCCATAGGTTCATAGGTTCATACTAGGCTATCTGCCCTAGGGCATTAATAAGCCTAGCCCAGAGTTTTGTGGCTTCTGCCACCCCTGCAAGTTGATGGATAATATGCCCATTATTTTGCTGTGCCTCTGTCAAGCAGTGATACTGAGGTTATCCCTGGGGTATACCTGCAATCTCCCATCCATTGGTCAAGATCTCACTTGAACAAAGCCAGTGAGGTGCTCAGCCTCACATGTACCAGGATGTTGTTCCACAGCATATGGACTCTCTGGGTGATGAATCTGTCCCTCCAGCACATCCTATTAATATCTGTGTTGAGGTTTAGGTCTCCTGCCCTTGTAGTTCTGATGGATGTAGAGGTCTTGAGGTGAAGCATGTTCATTAATTCTGGGTTGGACATAGCCTTGTATGTCAGGCACAGGTCACCTCTGAGCAGACGGTAAGCGACTGAATACAGCTGGAATTCCTTCAGTCGGGCAGCATAAGAAATATGTTTGAGACCCTTTCACCTCCTGTCGAGGAATTTGTGGGCCCATCCAATCTGAATGGGGCATTGTATGCAATCATTGGTCTGATGAGTGATGAGTACAGGGGAACAATGACCTCCCTTGATCTAGATGTGAATCACTGCATGATGAGGTGGCCAATGTAGAAGGCCTTCCAAACTACCCTGGCAATGTGAGTGTCAAACAAAGGTCACTGTCAACCTGGGTGCCCAGGTCCCTGATAACCTCCGTTGTGCTTAGAGGATTGCCACCTAGATGGGAAGTAGTGGTAACCTTGTTCTTCCTGAAGGGTATGGCTATGCATTGTTTAGTGTTTAATGTAAGGCCATGGCTGTGGCACCAGTTATCCGTGTCTATGAGACCCTTCTGAAGGATGTCTGTGTCAGATGGGTTTCCAACTATGCTTCCCAGTTTGCAGTCATCTTCAAACTTTGTCAGCCATAATCCTCCTGTGTTTGCTTGTACTTCTGAAAAGTAGATACTGAACAAATGTGGGCCCAGGACTGAGCCCTGTGGGACACCACTTGTGACAGCTCTGGAGTGTGAACTGGCACCAGCAACTTTGACCCTGTGTGTTCCGTCACTTAGCCAGTTTGCAACCCATGCTGTGATGTATGGGTTCACAATTAAGCTGGTGATGTTTTCAATGATACCTGAGTGGGGTATTGTGTCGAAAGCCTTTGCCAGGTCAAGGTAGGCTGTGTGGACTGCCTTGCCCACGTCAATGGCCTGGGTGACTGTTTTGAAAAAGTCAACCAAGTTTAAAAGGCATGATCTGCCCTTGACAAAGCCAAACTGGATTGGATCCAATGTCTGCAAGTCCCCTATGTCTTCATTTAGAATTCCCATTATGATCCTCTCCATAGCTTAGCAGAACAGGCTTGTCAAGCTGATGGGATGGTAGTCTCGGGCGTTGGTGGAGGCACCTCCTTTGTGAAGTGGGTCCACCATTGCTGTATGCCACTCCTTGGGAACATATCCTGAGATGAGGCTAAGATTAAACAGCTGCCCTAACTGCGGGTGTAATTACTCATTGAGTTCATGGAGCACACAACTGGGGACACCATCTGGTCCCATGGATAAAGTGTTTTCTGCCTTGGATTGAGCAGTTCCCACCCCAGCAGTGGAGATGTTTGGGGGGCTACAATCCTCTGGTGTACATACCCCTCCAGTTGGGGGGGGAGAAATCTGCACTGAACCTGTCAGCCAGTATGTTGCCAATGTCTGTAGGTGCAGTGATATCAACATCATTCCGAACTAAGTCTGAGCATATCTGGGAGTTCCCTCCCAGGTTTCAAACATAGGTAAAAAAGGCCTCATGATTGTCCCTGGAGTCCTGAGTGGGTTTACTCTCAAAACATGCCTCGGATGATTGTATGGGGGAACCCAGTGTTTTACTCACAATGAGCAGGGGTGTCTTCCCTCCTACGGATTACGGTCTATCTCGTAGTAGCTCCTTCCTTGTGTTGTACAGCTTGTTTATGGCTAGGGTCCACCAGACTGGATGCTTGCCTGTGGTACAAAGAGTCTTTTTTTTTGGGATTGCCTGATCCATGCAGTCCTGGAGGTGCTGGTAGAAGGCATTTCTAAGTGATACAGTGGCTTGGGTAATGGTGTCCGCTGGCCTGGGGGCCTTGAAAGAGACCACACCAGTCCTCAGAAATGTGAAGTCGGCATTTGAGAAGGTCTTCACTGTTTCTTTTCCCATCTGGGGTGTGGGTGGGATGTGGACTCCCACTGAGAGTAGTCCATGATCTGATCTCACCAATGATGGGTATACGTCTGGTGTTGAACAGTGTGACCCCATGTTCGTGATGATGTGTTCTAGTATGTTGCCTCCACTTGAGGGGATTGGGACCAGTTGTTCCATGGCATTTCAGTGTATGAACTCTTGGAACCTTTGTGTTAGAGTGTTGTGGCATGATTAGTGATCCCAGTCTATATGTGGATAGTTGGAATCACCCAGTAGGATGGTGTTTGGAGATACATTTATCCCCTTCAGTGTTTGCAGGATAGCTGTGTGAGGTACCTGAGTTTGAGCGGGTGGCATGTAACATGCTACAAACTGCAGAGCAGTCTTGCCTACGGTCACTGGCACCTGGATGGTCTCCGATGCATCATGTGTTGCCACCAACCATGAGGTGAGGGTGTCCTTGATGAATATGGACACCCACCATCCTTCTTGGTGTTGTCGGGATGCTGGTGCGGAATGCATGATATGAGGTAACACCCGATAGTGCCGGGTGCTGTCAGAAGCTGTGAACCAGGTTTCAGGCACAGCACAGACATCAATGTGCTACATACTGAGAAGGGCATAGAGTGTGTGCAGCTTGAGGTTGAGACCTTGGGCATTGAGCAGCATTACCCTTAGTGTCTTTCCTTTACTGTGTTCTAGGGTGGTAGGTGTAGAATCTGAATCTTGCATAAAAAGGCACAATGGGGTGGCAAGAGCATCATCTGAAATCCGGAAGCCCAAGGGTGACAGGTGCAAGCCGTCCCTTGCAAATCACCGTGGCCTGTCCAGCATGTCATCCCAGGCAGACAGACATTGGACCCCCTTAGAATGACACCATAGTCTAAGCAAAATATTACAGCTGATCATCTTGTCTCTGTTTATGTGGCATCATACTTGGTGAAGGTAGGATACTGCCGAAGGTCAGGGTCATACCTGCCTGGCCTACATAATCAGAGGGATCCTCTATGTCTCTTTCCATGTAGTCCAGGGAGGTACATCTCAGGTCGTTCACACCAGCATGGATTATGACTGGGTCAGACCTGTACTTGCAGTTTAGTGACCTGAGTGCTTGCATTATGTGGTGGATTCCAGTGCCCGATAGGCAGCTTACTGTGACCTCCTCTGTACCTGATCTGGTGAGTGGGACATCAGTGTGTCTGACTATGGAGTCACCTATGACAAGTGTGTCTGGCATTGTGTTTGGCCTTAAGGGCTGTGACTGTTTGGCACACCGACTCTGTGGTCAATGTGTTGCATGTGCTGTGCCCTGTGGAGGCAGTTGTGTGAGTGTCTGCTGTGGTGGCCACTGCCATTCTGGTAGACTTCTGATCAGAGCCTCCGAGAGTGTCTCTGTGTGTCTATGTGTATGATCTTAAGTTGTGACAGTGCCATGTGAGACTGGATTTGTGATGTGTGTGTGGTTAGCTTCACCTTCTCTCTGGTCTTGCTAGTCCTATGTTGAGAGAGCTCAGCCTCCACTTTGGCTATATAGTTGCATCTCTCACATGTATGTGTGTTTTATGGCAGAAGGAGAGGGTTGTCAGTGTACATGAGGCAAGTGTAACAGTGCCTCAATATTCCCAGGTTCACCAGCTGAGCAGGAGAGGACACTAGCAACTGATCCCTAGACATGCTAGAAGGAATAGACAAAACAATGTTGGAATACAGGGAGATATCAAGCCCCCAAGCCACATCATACTGTTTGATTGACAATAGCTACACATACACCGGTGTTTCATAGTGTCATAGTCTACTACTAGGCTATCTGCCCTAGTGCATGTATAAGCCTAGCCATAGTGATGTGGCTATTGCCACCCCTTATAGTGGTAATAAGTGTACAGAATAGATTCTGAATATTGTGCCTCTGACTTAGTAGTGACACATTATGACCCCTTACGTAATTGAATAACATGACTGTGTCTCTGTCTAGTCTGTGCCTCCGTCTCATATGCAGTTGTCCAGATGTCTCCTGAAGAGAGTCAGTGAGGGACTCTGTCAAACATGAACTGGGATACTCTGCTAGAGTGTGAGATGCCTCTGAGTTATGACTCTGTCCCTCCAGCATGTCCTATACATGTATGTGCTGAGGTTCAAATACTCAGCTCTCATGGCTCTGGTGGATTTGGATTGCTTGCAGTGGAGCATGTCCACCAAATCCTGATTGGACATGGTCTTGTATGTCAGGCATAGGTCACCTGTAAGTATGCGGTATGACACTGAACAAAGCTGGACTTCCTCTATTCTGGAAGCATATGACATGTGTTGAAGAACCCTGATCTTCATGGTAGGTACTTTTCGGGTGCAAAGGTGCAAAAGGCAGGATCTGCCCTGTACAAAGCTGAACTAGGTGGGAACAAGGGTCCGTAGGTCAGTAATGTGTCTGTGTAAGAGCTCCATGACTCCTCCCATATCTTTGCAGACAAGGCTGGTTAAGCTTGTGTGGTGGTAGTTGCCATGGTCTGTGGAGGCATCTCCTTTGTGGAGTGGGACCACTGTTGCCGTATGCCAGTGTTCAGGTACATATCCTGTAGCAAGACTAAGGTTAAATAGCAGTTGTATATATGGGTCCAGCCCTTCTGGAGTTCACATAGCATGCAACTGGAGATACCAGCAGGTCCCATGGATGCTGTGTACTTGTCTTTGCTGAGTGTGGCTCTCACATGGACATCCAAGATGACAGTGAGATTACATACAGCAGTGATAACTATCTTGTTTTGGGGGTGAGGGAGGGGGTAAATCGCACTGAAGCTGTCCGCCGGAATGTTGCCAATATCTGTCAGGTCACTGGAATATATGTTGTTGTGTACCAACTCTGAGCATATCCGAGGGTTCACAACCAGGTGTCTGACATAACTGAAGAAAGCAGTGTGGTTACCTTCATTGTCTTTGGTGATTTATGTCCCCAAGTTGACCTTGCATGTCTTTATGAGATAATGTAGCTTTCTACTAGTGCTGATCACAGCTGTCTTCCCTTTTGGAGATGTAGCTCTGTCTTGCATTAGTAACCCTCATCTGTCATACAGTTTGTTTATGGCTGGGGTCCACCAGACAGGACACTTTCCCTTTGTGGAGAGGGTCCTGTTTTCAGTTGTGATTGTATGGTCCATGCTGTCTGACATCTAGCTAAGGGGAGGTCATTCTGGTTCTGCAGTTATCTTTCATCAGCATTAGAAATGACCACAACAGCCCCTGTGGGGTGTACCTCATGCACACACATCCAGCACCTGTAAAGTCCACAACAGTACCTCACCAGGAGTATGACAGAGCTGGAACACATGTAATGTGTAGTCTGATTAAACAGAGTGCAGCTCCACACACTGCCATGCTGTCCACCCAGATGCAAGCTGTGCCTGATGTAGAAAGCCATGTCCAAGCTGGAATCAATGCACATGCTGCACCTTGTACAATCTGAATGGCAGGGAGCTATGCACATGAGGGACCTGAACCCCAGCACTGACATATATAGGACAGGCTGTACTGCATTATCCAAAACACAGAAGCCACCCCACACATGAGTAAACTACCAGTACAGGTTGTCCATAGAGACACTGGTTGAGTCCCCTCAACAGGAATCCTAATGAGTGGATGGGAGATGGGAGGTTTACCCTGGGTATCAATGTTATGTCACAGGTAGACAGAGGCACAGTATACTAAACAAGACATATGACATGGCAAACTACGCTTACAATGTGTTGATGGACAAACACACTCTCCGACTAGCATTAGGTCAAGATACCTCTTGAACACAGCCAGCAAGGTGCTCTGCCTCAAATGGACCAGGATTGTATTCCACAGCATAGGAGTCTCCGGTGATAACTCCATCCCTCCAACATGTCCAACATACATCCCTGCTAAGGTGTAAGTCACCTGCACTAGTGGTTCAGGTGGATCTTCTGAGTCTGAGGTGGAGCATGTCCATTAATCTCTGTTTGGACATGGCCTCGCATGTCAGGCACATGTCACCTCTAAGCAGACGGTATGTGAGTGAATAGAGTGTGAGTGTCTTCAATCTGGCAGCATATGACAGCTGTTGGGGTTCCTTGATCCTTTAGGTGGGGGACAGTCAGGGTGTCTCCAATTGCTGCAGATGTTGGGTGAGATACAGCCAGAATAGGGCATTCGACTCGATCACCGGTCTGATAAGTGAAGAGTACAGGGGAACAATGACCCACTAGATCTGGATGTGAATCCCATCCTGATCAGGTGGGCAATGTAGAAGGTCTTCCTAGCCACTTTAGCAATGTGAGTCTCAGAAGAACGGCGACTGTCAACCTGGGTCCCCAGGTCCATGATAACCTCCTCTGTGCTTAGAGGATTGCCACCTATATGGTAGCTTGGGGTCACCTTGCTTTTCCTGAAGGGTATGTCTACACATGTTGTGCACTTTGACTTCAGGCCATGGCCCTGGCACCAGCTATCAGTTACTGTGAGTCCCTTCTGAAGGATATCTGTGTGTGATGCACTGTCCACTATGGTGCCCAGTGTGCAGTCATCTGCTAACATTGTCATCCAAAGTCCTCCCATGTTGGCCTGTACTTCTGGGAAGTACATGACAAACAATGGGGGGCAAGGACTGAGCCCTGTGTGACACCACCTGTGACCAGCCTGGAGTCTAACATAGTGCCAGCAACTCTAACCCTGTGGGTCCCGTCCTTAAGCCAGTTTGCAACCCATCTTGTGACATATGGGTTTACATTTCAGTTGTTAGGGTTTTCCACAATACCTGAGTGGGGTATTGTGTTGAAAGTGTTTGCAAGGCCAAGGTAGGCTGTATGGACTGCCTTTCCCCAACAATGGCCTAAGTGACCAATTTGAAGATGTCAACCCAGTACAAAAGGCATGATCTGCCCCTGACCAAGCCAAAATGGGATGGGTACAATGTCTGCATGTCCCCTATATCTTTGTTTATGAGCTCAATTATGATCCTCTCCATAGATTTGCAGACTACACTTGTTAAGCTTATGGGGCAGCAATTACCAGGGTCTGTAGAGGCACTGCCTTTGTGCAGATGTGCACAACTGGACCCTAACCAGGCTGTTGTGCACACTATGGAAATGTAAAGCAGTGATAGGACTAAAGCCCAGGATACTGACCACCACAGTGAAAGTACTGAAACACTACACTAGACAGTGCTACAGTGTTAGGTCAGTATGAACGGATGTTGACAATTGTGTGCAAAGTATCCCATGCAAAACCTGCAGGCACAGTATACTCCCTGTTTTGTTCACACAAAAGCATTTGGACAGTAACTACACAACATGGCACAGAACACACAACCATAAACTGGAGGTATTTGTTGAAGGTCACACTCATCCACAAATGTGATGGGCTGCAGAGTTCAACATATGTAAAGCCCACACTGGGCATGCTCACACACTTAGATAAATGAGACATCTTTCACACAACATGCCATGGGAAGGCTGAACTGGGCATGCTCACACACTTGGTCCAAATTTTACTCCTAGCAAATGTGAAAACACACCAGAGGATGCTCATCCCCCTTTCTAGACACTGATCATGTAAGCACCCTATAAGTTTATTGGAGAAAAGGATTCTCTTAGTAATCCGAATAGCGTGCCGTGCTAATGCGTCCGTCTGTAGTGTCATAACATAGTTAGGTAGGGGTTTGAATCCAGCAGGTGGCAAGTGTGTGTGAAGGGGTGTAAGTGTGTATGAAAGAAACATCCCTTTTGGCAACTGGGAAAACACACCACAGGATGATCATTCCACTTTCTAAACTCTGATGATGTCAGCACCCTATAAGTATATCAGGGGAAAGGAAATCCCCCAGTAATGCGAATAGCACGCTGTGCTAATGTGTCCGTCTCTAGTGTCATAACATAGTTAGGTAGGGGTTTGAATCCAGCAGGTGGCAAGTGTGTGTGAAGTGTATGAAAGAAACATCCCTTTTGGCAACTGGGAAAACACACCACAGGATGATCATTCCACTTTCTAAACTCTGATGATGTCAGCACCCTATAAGTATATCAGGGGAAAGGAAATCCCCCAGTAATGCGAATAGCGCGCTGCACTAATGCGTCCGTCTCTAGTGTCATAACATAGTTAGGTAGGGGTTTGAATCCAGCAGGTGGCAAGTGTGTGTGAAGGGGGTAAGTGTGTGTGTATGAAAGAAACATCCCTTTTGGCAACTGGGAAAACACACCACAGGATGATCATTCCACTTTCTAAACTCTGATGATGTCAGCACCCTATAAGTATATCAGGGAAAGGAAATCCCCAGTAATGCGAATAGCGCTGTGCTAATGCGTCCGTCTCTAGTGTCATAACATAGTTAGGTAGGGGTTTGAATCCAGCAGGTGGCAAGTGTGTGTGAAGGGGGGTAAGTGTGTATGATTGATATATCCCTTTTGGCAACTGGGAAAACACACTACAGGATGCACATACCCCTTTCTAAATGATATCACAATTATGTATGGCTTTTGATTACAGACATGCCACGTGTGTTGTGCACACACAGAATGCCCATGTGTGTGGGTTGTCCCTCACAATAATGCATGACATTGATTACACCGGTTATGGCAATGCACACATGATGTATGTGTGTGCCAAATACACATATGTACCTGTGACTTTCAATAGTTACCATGTGTGATGCCTGCCACATGTGAATACATGGTATTTGCACAGGGTAACATTATGACCGTGGTCTTCTGTGCAGGTGCTGCATGTGGGATGTGTATATACAGTGTGAGATGTAGATGCTATCAGCCTAGTAGTGAGGGATGCACACCTGGTCTGGGGCATAAAGTCTACATGTTGTTGATGTACAGGAGCTGCATGTTTTCACCTGTTGTGGGAGTGGTAAGACAGTATTCCATAGCAATGCAGTGACTGCATGCTAAGAACCATTCAGCTAGGGTGTTGTAGCTACACTTATTCATTAGCATTCAGTAATTTGTCGGAATCCCTGGTGAGGGTCTGATGCCAACCAAGGTCAGGGGTCTACCAGCCTGTGTCACTTGCTCAGTGATCCCTTCCATGTTCCCTATCATGTATCCCAGTGAGCGACATCCCACATCAGCTGTGGTGGCATGGACAATGACTGAGTCATATGTGTCCATGCATCTGACTGACTTGTATGTTGTTGTTACAGTTTGGCCATGTGTTTCCATCTCATACATGTGATGTACATCAATGGGTAGGGGATAGGGTTGACTGTGTACATGTGGCAGCTGTGACATTACTACATGACACACATATTCCACAACTGTACCATAGAGGTGACTGACAACTGACCTTTGCACATGCTAGAGTATTGAGATTACATTGGTGATTGACAGCACATAGGGCCAATGGTGAAAAAGAGACATAGGTCCATAGGTTCATACAGGGATATCTGCCCAGGGCATGTATCCACCTAGCCAGAATGTGTGTGCCTTTCAACATGCATTGTGAATCTGTCTTGCTATGCCCTTTTCCAAGGTTAGTATACTGTGCCTCTTTCTCACAGTGACACATAAGTGATACCCAGGGTAACCCTACAATGTCACATCCAGTCATTAATATCACTCTTGAAGATAGTCACTGAGTCAGTCTGCCTAACCTCTATTGGGATAATAATCAGGAATGAAGGGAGCCTGTGAGTTGTGAATGTGCCCCTCCAGCATGTCCTATGTATATCACTCCTGAGGTTCAAGTATTTCCAGCGTGTATCCTGGTGGGATCTGGATATTCTGAGATGCAGCATGGCCATTAAGTGAGGGTATGACCTGGCCTTCTATGTCAGGCACAGATTGCCTATGAAGAGGCAGTATGTCACTGAGTAGAGCTGCTGCTACTTTAACCAGTCAGTATGTGGCATCTGTTTGAGCACTTTGATCCCCTTGTCGAGGTACATATGTGGTAGCTCCAGTTGCTGCAGGTGTCTGGTAAGGTGCATGCCGACAGGTTCATCATAGTCAATTATGGGCATGATGAGGGATGAGTAAAGGGGCACAATGTCCTCCCCTGGCCTACATGTGGATCCCATGATGATGTGGCCCATATAACATGCTTACCTAACCACTTTGTCCATGTTGTTGTCAAATGGTAGAATGCTATCAACCTCGTACCCCAAGGTCCATAATTCCTTGGTCTGCACTTACTGGATTAACACATATGTGGTACGTTGTGGTCACTTAGTGTTTGACAAAGGGGATGACTATACTCTTTCTGTCATTCACGTTGAGGCCATGGCTGTGGCACAAGTCGTGTGTTTGCAAGAGTCCCTTTTGGAGGATGCGTGTGTTAGCTGGTGAGTTGATTATGGTGTTCGGTCTGCAGTCACCTGCGACTTGCTGAGCCACAGTACTTCCATGTTGGCCTGTACCTATGACAAATATATAATGAACATGACAGCTCCTAGGGCTGTGCCTTGTGGGACACCACTTGTACCAGGTTGGAGGCTGACATGGCTCCAGCAATTCTACCATGTGTGTTCTGCCCTTGAGCCACTGTGCAATACCCATAGTGACATAGGGGTTAATATGTACACTGGTGAGCTTCCTAGAATGCACAAGTGGGGTATTGTATCCAAGGCTTATGCAAGGTCCAGGTAGGCTGTGTGGACCTCCTACCCCTTGACAGTGGCCTTGGTGACTGTTTCAAAGAAATCAAACAGGTTTGATAGGCAGGATTTGCCATTGACAAAGCCAAACTGTGTATGGTGACATGTCTGTAGGTCCACAATATCTAGATATGTGAGGTTCATGATGATCCTTGCCATAGCTTTGCAGACAAAGCTAGTCAGACATATGGGGTGAGTAGTGTCCAGGATCCGTGACGGCACCACCTGAATGTTGAGGGACCACTGTTGCTGTATGCCACTCTCTGGCCACATATCGTGTATTAAGGCTGGGATTGAACAGTGGTGTTATGTCTGGGTGTAGCTCTTCTTGTGGTTCATGTAGGACACAGCCTGGGACACTGTCTGGTCCCATTGATGCAGTGTTTATTGCTTTGGGAAGGGCATCTCTTACCTGAGCATCTGTGATGTCAGGGGGGGAAGCACTGTGCTGCGAGACATATTTGCCCTTTTGGTGTGGTGGGGAGAGAAGGCAGCATTGAACCTGTCCACTAGGATGATGGCAATGTCTGTGTGTTTTATATTTTGTGTGACATATTGGATTACCTCTGAGCATATCTGGGTAGTACCACCCAGGTTACTAACATAACTACAGGCAGCCTTGTGATTATCCTCAGTGGCTTGTGGAATCCTCTCTCAAAGATGGCCTTAGACAATCATATGGGTGCCTGTAGTTGTCTTCCAATACTCATCAGTGGTGCCTTCACATTTTGGGAGGTTGTTGTATCATGTAGTGGCGTCATCCTTCTATTGTATAGTGTGTTTATGGCTGGTGTCCGCCCAGGACATCTGCCTTTGGAGAATTGGGTCATGCTTTCATATGTGGCTTCATGATCCATGCATTCCTGAATGTGTCCACAGAATGCCTCTATACAGGTATCTGCAGTCTGGTCCATATTTTCAACAGGCCTTGGGCCTTTGAAGGTTTCCACATCATTTATGAGGGGTGTGCACTTGCTTGACATGAGCTGTTGACAGACGTGACGCCCTCCAGACAGAGCAAGGTGAGGGTCACAGTCAGCTACCTGTTGGGTGATAGAATGTGCCACATAACACAGGCACACAGGTCACTCCACAGCAAGTACAGCTATGAGGCAGACATTGTCCATGCTGGTGCAAACAACCTGAGACGTACCTCCCTGGACCACATGGAAAGAGACACAGAGGAGCTCTTACAGCACCCTCTCAAACTCAGGACTCCCACACAGCCTTCATGCTGACACAGGAGAGTTTAGATTACTCTGCAAACACCATCATACTGGGTGATGCCAGCTACCCAAACATAGACTGTGAACATTACACAAGCCACAATACCCAAGCTCTAAGGTTCCCATTGATCAGACATTCTTTGGCTATGGAACAGGTAACCAACCTTCCCACAAGAGGGGCAGATATACTAGAGCTGATCTTTACAAACATGAGTACAAACTGCTCACCACTGGGAGTATATCCCTCATTGTTGCAATCAAACCATATACTAATCACACTGAAGTTCTGGATCCCCCACATATGCAAACCTCCAACACATTGATGTGTGTGTGTGGGAAATGTCCCTATTAGCAACTGTGACAGTATCGTACAGGATGCAGATCCCCCTTTTGAAACACTGATGATGTCAGGACTGTATAACTATATCACCTGTAGTAAAGTTCTCCACTAATTTGCATAGCACGCTCTGCTAATGTGTCTTTCTTCAGTGTCATAACGTAGTTAGGTAGGGGTTTGAATCCTGCAAAGGGAATGTATGAGTGTGGTTTATGTGTGTGCACTATGCTGGGAGGGTTAACTGCCTTTTGCCAACTGGGAGAACACACTACAGGGTGCACATCCCTCCTCCTACACACAGATGATGTCAGCACCCTCTAAGTACAGCATTATTAAAGATTTCTCCAACTACTGCAAATAGCACACTCTGCTAATGTGTCTGTTTCTACTGTCATTGCACAGTTAGGTATGGGTTTGAATCTTGCAAATGGAAAGTATGTGTTTTACTGTTGGTGGGGTTAGTGTGTGTGCACAATGATGGGGTGGGATGTGGCTTTTGCCACATGGGGCTATGCACTGCAGGGTGGTCATTACCCTTAACAAGCAGTGATGTTGATAGCACCCTATACAAACAAAACTACAAAACAGAAGGTGGTGGTACTGATAACACATGTAAGGTAACACTTCTTCAAGTAATGTCCACAAAACGGAGTAGGATAATCAAACAATTCTTTTATTCTATACAGACAACATGACAACAGACAACTAACTGCCAGTACTCAGTATAGTGTTACATGCTACTGTAACACGCACATGTACCCGAATATACCTAGATAGTGTTCTGAAGCCTGAATGTGGCAAGTGTGTGGATGTGGGATGTGTCTGTGTGTGCATTTCTGTATGGGAAACATGTTTGATGTGGCAATCAGGGTACTACAGTACCTGATGCACATTACATCTTTCAACTGATGAGGTTGCCTGCACCCTGTGAGTACAGGTAGAGAAGGGGATGCCAGTAGTAAACAACATAGTGCACTTCTGAAATGTGTACCTGTCATGTATCAACAGCTACTCATGTAGGGTGATAAATAATGGGAATGGCAGGTGAGCGTGTGCATGTGTGTGGGTAGCAGGGTGTGTATAAATGCATGTGTGACAGAACAGATACATGTAGCTGAATCTACATAACAGCACAAGATGCGCATTGCCACAGTCAATGTTAGCATGTGATGGTGTGCAGCTGGTACACTTTGTTAAGTAGTATGGGTGCAGATAACAATTGAGGACATTCATACAGTTACTGCAGCAGGACTGCTGGGATATACACACAATTATACTGCAACAGTCAACAGTTACCAACATGTTACTACTTATACACATCTATGTAGTCACCCTGTGCATCAGCAATGTGTTTACCTTTACCTGCACCGATGTTGTAGTATGCAGGAGGTGGCACAGTGTCATCATATGCACAGGATGTGGGTTAGGTATGCCCAAGCCGGCCACTGGTAACACCAATTGACATGTGTGTGTATGTGTGTTTGTGAGGGGCAGCAGTACAGGGTGGACCGTTGTTTGTGCAGTGTGTGTGTGTATGTGTTTGCCCTAGGTGTTAGGTTTCTGCATGTGTGTAAGCACGCACACAGTCCCACATAATGGCTGCCATGTACAGGGTTTTGTGGACAGCCACAGACTGCACCTGTCAGGTCATCCAGATCAGTGTCTGTGGGCACGGACACGGTACCTGTGCCTGGCAGGGGTGCTACGGGCCATATCCGGTACTAACCCAGACTGGGTACTGTCATCGGAAGCAGGGGTGTGTTGACTGGACACAGTTCCCTGTTGGGACTGTCCAGAGCCACGTGCACGTGGTCTCCTGGGGCGTCTGGATGACAGCACAGACCCAGCATTGCTGGGGCTGGTGCTGGCACTTGAGGCGCGCGAATGGGCCTGTTGTCGTCCGCGGCCACTGCCAGCTGGTGCTCTTGCTGGCATACGGCCACGTCGATGTCGCAAACGCACACCATCACCCTGGCCCATGGACATCTGGTTGTGGAGCAGCTGTTCTATGCCCCCACAACGTCTGTCAACGACATCTGTGAAGTTACGGATAGCATTCGCAACATCACGCATGCCGTCTGTCATGGCTGTGCGACATGCTCTCAGCTCCCTCAGACCCTGTCTGGTGTACCTTTCCATTCGTGCCTGTGCCTGCATGACAGTTCTAAACATAGTGGAGGTTGACATACCTCCTTGGGCACGTCGGCCAGAGGCAGTACGGCCACGGATGCCCCACGAGAACCCATGGGCGACTGTCTGCGTGGTACCATTGGAGGCCCCTGCTCATGGCTGCCTTGTGGGGATGCATGTACCACAGGTACCACATTACCCTGATCTATGCCCACTGCTGACTGTCCATCACCTAGGGACAATGGTGACAAAGGATGTAACGGCAGGATGACTGTGCGCATTGACGGGGTTGAAAGCTGTGTACTGTCAATTGGCTGAGCAATGGCGGACCCAGACACACCTTCCTGCACCATTACAGACATTTCATCATCATCAGTACCTGGGGCACAAGATTCAGGTTCCCTGCTGCAGGTCACCAGAGCAGCACCAGAACCTACGGGAGGAAAACATGGAACACAGATTACAGTCTCAATACATATTTGACAGAGATGCACTTCAATACTAATGCACACATTCAGAAATGGACACATGCACTCATGGACACTAACACACATGCACACTTGGGCACAGGCACACTTGCACACATGCACACCCCACAGTAAACACACACATCAGTACCGTGTTACACTACTCAATTTACTACCTGTCAATTACAGTTATTGTGAACACAGTCACCAGCATGTCTACTACAGAGTTACACTACTCTTCCTAGTTTTATAAATTGTTTTACAGATAATGTTAAAAAGACTCACCAGCATGTATGGCCTGCCTCATTGCTAGATGGGAGGGACCTGGAAGTGTGAAGAGAGTAATGTCAGTGGGCACGTGTGCCATTCGTTTTGCACATGATCCAGTACAGTAGTGCACTAGTTCCCTTATACACATCAGCTGCACATCATGTCTGTATATATATCATGATGACAGATACATACCACATGCACACCTTATGCGTGCATGAAGTAACAGCGTACAGAACAGTCATATATACATACCAGGAGTTAACTCTAATCTCACCCTTACCTCTCTTCAAACGTCAACTCAAACTGTACTTCCAAAACTACTGGCTTTGTTCTTCTTGGAGTCCAGGCTAACGTCCCTCTCCCTACCCTCTCTTCACCTTTAACCCCTCATTGTGCATAGAAACTAGCTTCTACCCTGTTTCTTTCACCTTGATGTCCTTCTATGCTCTGACCTACTTCTCCCATCCCTCCCACCTCCTCTTGACTGTCTTCCTTCTTTTCCTCACTTCCCTTCTTGACTCCTGCCTCTTCCATATCATTGTATCTGTCATACTCCTTCTACTTCTCTACCCTTCTGAGCCCTAACTATTATGTATATGGCTTTTGCCTTATTGCATAACCATTATGCTTTAGGTAGGATTGCTTTGAAACCAACGGTACATTGTGTATGACTCTAAACTGTTTGACTTCCTTACATGTATGTTGATTTAATTAACAGGCTGGTGTACAATTCTATTATGTTGGCTGTCTGTATTAACAACTTGTCTGTCTGCCTTTATTACGTTATGTGTGGAGCTTTTCTCCACAGGCCTCTACTGAAAATGGACTTATATCCAGCTAGACTATCTGGGTCAACAAATGTAAAAGTAATAACAATAAATGAATATGGCATCTTACCTGCACGCCGTTGTCTTGCTGCTGTGTGGATCCAACCTCCATCAGGATGCATGATTGTTGCTGTTGTTCTGGGGCTGGATCCACAACACTTAGCAGTAGCCCCTCCTGTCTGGTGAGGCGGGGATGTGTGGCCACCCCCCCCACCTGTGGCAACCTGTTGCCTGCGGATATCTGCAGCACGCTGGCGGACATTTCTTATCAAATCACTGCAGTGATGTCTCACCTGCTCATATGTCCTATCATGCATGCCAACATCATTTATCCTGCTAACGAGGTTTTGCCACAGTGCAGACCTCTCCTGCTGATTCTGGGTGGTGCGTGAGAACAGGATGGCATAGTCATGCACCAGGCTCTGGTGAATCACGTCATCCTCTGCAGCAGAGTAGGCAGGGTTCCTTTTTGGTGCCATGTCTATCTGGAAAGGTACACAAACGGGTTATCAGCATAGTATCTCAACAATACATGGTACACATTCTATACAGGGAGTGTTAACTTCTACTTATTACTGCTTGGTTAAAACTTGATTACAGTGTAGCTATCATTCTATGTCATTTGTACTAAGTACTTGGCCTTCAGACCGGTTGTTTTACATTAGGGAGGTTGGTGGCAAGCACTGTGGTGGCAGAACACATATCTTTCATCCATTGAAGTTGGGAACTGCTGATTGTGGGCCCAGTGTACAAGTGTATTACTTCTGGTATGGGCAGTTGGCCTTCAGGCCAGTTATTTAACATTAACGAGGTTTGTGGTCTGCACTCGTGTGTGACAATAGGCTGTACTCTGCCATTCATAGCTGGGGACATTTGGTTTCAGGTTTATAGTGCCTGCATATCTGAGCTGTATCTTACTGACATTGCTACACCTTGTTTGTTGTAGCAAACACTACATCCAGGCCTCCTGGATCTACCTTTGTTTATATGCTTGTTATCTGTTAGCTTGTTATTTCACTGGTATGCTACTTCCACATAGTACACATCTTCTCAACACATCTGTGACTCACTACTGATATCTGCATTGCTTACTGTACGTACTTCCATGTTACACATGACAGCAAGTGACTGCTTGTCATTGTTGCATTTACTTAATTGTGACACATTGCACTTAGGTTACCTGGCACTTGCTCACTGACACTTTTATATCAGTCAGCAGTTGTAGGTAATGTCAGTACACCCTCACTCCCCACTGGACCTTGTTTTCAATCATTAATGATTACAGAATTCACAATAGTATTGTAGCATGTCCAGAGGTCAGTTGTCAGTTCCCTCCCCAGTCCAGCTGGTGAGTGTGGTACTCCAGAGACAATGTTAGAACAGATGCATGTACACAGACAACCCCCTCCTGCTAACAACAAATTCAAACTCATGTGAGTGATGCAACCATATACCAGACTGGAGGCTAGGCTCTGTCTACTCAATACCGCCATAACCAGTCAGGTGGCAAAGGGGATCACTCACTACACTTCCAGTCTCACGTAGACCTACCACAACAGCGGACCTAACACATGATCACACATGATCATACTTGTAGGCTCAGACCACAGCTCTGCCTATGCAGCAGAGACCTCCTAAGCAGACATCCAGGCAACCACTACCACATAAACGAACATGTGCAACACATATCACACAAAGCCAATGTGCTGAACACTCACAGACATTAACAGTTAACAACACACCTCATACACCTGTACTAGGTGCCTCTATCATCAGGCACACTCACATCACGTTCACCAGGCTTAACGAGGTGAGGGTCACAGTGTGCAGCCTGTCAGGCACTATGAACTGCCACATAACACAAACAGTCAGGTAACCCCAAGGCAGGTACAGGTATGACTCAGTCAATGTCCATGCTGCTGTGAATGGCCTGACACATTCCTCCCTGGACTACATGACATGAGACATTACAGAGCTCTCTGAGCACGTAGCCCGAGACAGTTTGACCCTGACCTTGAGTAGCATCCTACCCTCACCTAGAACAATGCCACAATATCAAGGCACGATGATCCCTTCCAACAATTGACTGACATACTGGTGTCATTCACAGGTGTGCCAATGCCTGCCATCTTGGGGTGGTATGCTTTGCTAGGGACAGCTTGCACCTGTCACCACAGTCCTATTGACATTTGGCGGAGCCTCCTGCTACACCCATAGTGCCTGTATTAGGCAAGGCTCATAAGGCAAACCCACATCCATTTGTATCACAAAGGATGAGGAAGTAAGAGTGATGCTACTCAACACTGGACGTCTAGACCCAAGGATGCATGCAGTCAAAACCCTACCTAGCATTCTGGACATTGATATCTGTGCAGTAACATGAACCTGTTTCAGGTTTCACAGGAGCACACCAGTACTACCACGTTATAGCTGTTACCATTCTTGTCGGCCCCAACACTTGAACAAGGGAGGGGGAGTATCAGTATTCAATGCAGATCCCCACGCCTCCACATTGGTGGCACAGTACAACATAGGTGTTAGGCCATTGAGTACAGAAGACGTAGTTGGGGACCTGGCGAAGAAACATGGTAGCGGTCTGTCATTTGTCTACCACATGGCCAATGTGGATTGACAGACATGTTATATAGCCCAGCTAATCATGAGGGATTCACATGTATGGCAGGGGAGGTCATTGTGCCTCTTTACTCATCCATCATCAGGCCTATAATTGCGTACAATGCACCTTTTGGGATGTACCTAACCAGACACCTACAGCAACTGGTACAGGACAACAGTACATCATCAAGGGGATGCAATGGCTCACACAGATGTCATATGCTGCCCAGGTAAAGTGAATCCAGCTGGACTCAGTGGCATACTGCCTGTTCAGAGGAAATCTGTGCATGCCATATACAGCCATGTCCTACCTAGCAGTAATGAACATGCTGCACCTCAGACAATCAGAGTCCCATACAGCCACATGCTCAGGAGAGCTGGACCTCAGCACTGACATACATGGACATGCTGGAGGGGCAGATTCCTAACCGAGAGGCTCCCTTCACTCTGTAATGAGCTCACACTACTGGTTAGGCAGAGTCCCTCATTGACTCTCTTCCATAGGAATCTGGATGAGTGGAAGGAGATCATAGTTGTACCCCAGGTATCACTTCTATGTCACTGTTAGACAGAGGCACAGTATACTAACGTCGGACAAGGGCATAGCAGCATAACTTGTAATTGGGTGGCAAAAGACAAACACATTCTACTAGGCTTACCAATGCCCTAGGGCAAATAGCCTAGTATGAACCTATGAACTGTTCATTCTCAACTGTTCGAGCTCATTACAGAGTGAAGGGAGCCTCTCGGTTAGGAATATGCCCCTCCAGCATGTCCATGTATGTTCTATTCAGTTGCTTACCGCTTGCTCAGAGGTGACCTTTGCCTAACATACAAGGCCATGTCAAACCCAGATTTGATGAATATGCTTCACCTCAAACAATCTAGATCCATCAGAGCCACAAGGGCGGGAGACTTAAACCTCGACACGGCTATTAATAGGACGTGCTGGAGGGATAGATTCATCACCCAAAGACTCCCTATGCTGTGGAACAAAATCCCGGTATATGTGAGGCAGAGCACCTCGCTGGCCTTGTTCAAGAGAAATCTTGACCAATGGATGGGAGATCGCAGATATACCCCAGGGATTACCTCAGTGTCACTGCTCGACAGAGGCACAGCAAAATAATGGGTATAGTTCACCATACTAAAGGGGTGGCGTAAGCCACAAAACGATGGGCTAAGCTTGAAAATGCCCTCGGGCAGATAGCCTAGTATGAACCTATGAACCTATGAACCTATGAACATGTGTGTACTGCTATAGTACTTCTGCCATATGTTGCATGTGTGTGTGTTGTGGGGGATGCACAGGTAATGGCCAGATACTTCTGCACAGGTGACACGTCTGACACATTCTGGGTGTTCATCCATACATACTGGATGTGTGCTGCCATCCAACCCTGTGATGTGGACACACATTACTCAGCCTGGATATACATATCCGAACAACACCACAAGCACAGTACACTACTTTGCTATGTATGCATGTAATTACACAGTTATTCAGTAGTTATGACAGTGATGCTATCCATGCAGCCCACTGGGCCAGTGGAAGCCACAACACACACCGACAGCACCTTTGCATATGCTTACCACAGACATCCCACATACTGCATGTACTGTGCACACAGATATCTAACCCAGAACAACTGCACACCACTTATTAATCCTGTCCAGTGGACTACAGATACAGGCATATTGTATAACAATAGTAGGAGGCTACTGCAGCACAGGGCAGATTCACATGACGGGAAGGCATCTGTTGTCTGCAGTGTTAAGATGCTTCACATTCACCAAATGCACAGATATTGGCAACATTGTTGCAGACAGTTTAGGTGCAGGTACCCCCCCCCCCCATTGTCCTACACATGTGTTATTAGTTATCCCAGATGACTGTAACCACCCTATCCTCTCACATGTCCAGGTGAGAGCCACCCTCATCATTGCAGAACACATATCATCACTGTTACGAAATGGTATCCCTGGATGTGTGCTACATTCACCCCTGGAGGACATAGCACCACATGACAGACTGATATTAATCCCTGGCCATACTACAGGATATGTACCTGAACAGTGCCATACATACACAGTGGTCCCACACCAATGAGGAGGAACCTCAACTGACCCTGGGAACTACTGCATCATATGCACAACTGGCCTTGTGTTCTAAGCTATGGAAGTGTTAGTTATGGCCCACATGTACAACAATATTACATATGTTTATATTTCATGACTATGTACACACAACCTATCTCATGGACATACCTATAGATAGTGAACTATGATACATTTGGAGGTGTCACAGTATACACAGGATTAACCTGCTACCTTGCATTACCTGTGTTTGTGGCAGCTGTTGCTGTGCCAGTGGTGCTTCTTGCTGCTTGCTCCTTGCTGCTTGCTGCTTGCTGCTTTTGCTGCTGGCAGTCCTAATATTTGTTTGGTTGTTTTCTGTCTCTCTCTCTCTCTCTTTCTCCGTAGTGTTTGTGCAATGAATGTATTGCGTGAGTGTAGTGTGGGTACTCAATGCTTTTGTAGGTATCTGCATAGGTCCATGTGATGGCCTCTGCACCAATTGTAAGGCAGCATTTGCTAATTGCATGCAGCTGGGTGTGTACTGATTGCATGTCTCACTGTGATTTCAGGACACTGCTATAAAAGGGTATGTGAGATAGGCGTTGCCCTTTCAGATTGTAGGGCGTGGACCATGCTGGTATGCTGTTGACAGTGTTTTGTGAGTGTGATGGTTAGTACATCTCCCATGCTTCATGCTGTGTTGTAGATTCAGGTTGCTGCATTTATCTTGCCTGTTCCCTGTAGTGAGTGTGTATGCATACTGACACCTACAACTATATGTCATATGTATTGCTATATAAATATATATATATATCTGTGTACATATACATACTTTCATATATGTACATTAGCTGACATTATTGGGTACAAGCTAACAATTAGCAGGGCTGTTTCTGTTAACACTACACTAGCATGGAAATCCAGTAATTGGGACTATAAAAGTCTGCATGACATGCTTTGGGTAGTAGACATACTATATTGCCTTTATCTTCAGTCCTACTATTACATGTTCCACTTATTTAGCACTATATTCCTGTATGAGAGTCATGGCTTAGTGGTAGGTCATACAGACTAGTGTTACAATGGTCTTGTGGTAGGGCCTACTAGTATGCTCATATTCTGCTTTTGAGTTGAGTATAGGGCCTATCAATCAAAGTGCTGGAGGCACCTTTAAGCAGTTAAAGGGGTTAGTAGGTCTCACAGGAGCCAGGCTGTGTTGCAGATTCTGGTTGCTGCATATATCTTCACTGTTTCCTGTAGTGAGTGCGTATGGCTACTGAGACCTACAACTATATTTCATATGTATTAATATATATTTATATATATATGTATGTGTAGATATACATACCTTCACATATGTACATTACCTTACGTTACTATGTACAAGCTAACAGGTAGCAGGGCTGTTTCTGTTAACACTGAACTAGTATGGGAATCCAGTAATTTGGCCATTAAAACTCTACCTGACATGCTTTGGATAGTACATCTACTATATTGCCTTTATACTGATTCCTACTATTACATGATATATTTATTTTAGCACTGTGTTCTTGTAAAGCAGGCATGGCTTAGTGGTAGGTCATACAGTCTAATGTTACCAAGGTCCTGGGTTCGAGACTGACAGTGGGAATTTATTTTTCTTTGCAAACTTTCAAACTGAGTACAGGACCTATCAATCAAAGTGCCATAAAGGCACTTTTAAGCACTTTAAACCAGGTCTGCTCGTTTGCTGAGCTCACGCATGCACTGGCGGTGAGCTCCGCTAACACAAGACACCCGCTAATTTCTTTGAAAGAAAAGAAAGGGTGACAGGAAAGTGGTGAAAAGGGGTCACAAAGAGGGTAAGACAGTAGGGAAACAAGCGTGGGATTTGCAGGAGGGATGTAGGTAAGGCCCATAGATGCCCATGTCTTTGGCAGCAACAGCTGTGCATTTCCATGTATTTTGGTGAGACATTGGAAACCTTTCACCCCTGAGAGAGGTGTCAGGACAACATTAATATTTGTTGTAGAGCCAATTGTAATTAACTGTTTCAATGTCAAGCAGACATGTGTGCGACATGGACAGCTATGTATGGGGCGTAATTTTTTTGTGGGTACAGAAGTGCCCTTTTTTTTTTTTTTTCAGGTGAGAGTGGTATGTCAGGTGAAGGAAGTCGGTATAGCTGGGGAGGTAGGTTGGGTAGGTTAACAGACAAGACAGACAAGACGCATACAGGGGCGGTGTATGACACACGTGGGGGGGGTTACACAATTGACAGGGACGGAGGTTGGGATTTCCAAGATGCATGAGCCCACAGATGGCAACAGTGGAACTGATATCCCCACCCATAGGTAGTTGCCACTGTTCCTTCACAGCCCAGGACGGGGCTGTGCTGGGGGCTGTGTAGGCGGGGCAACGGCCGGGGCCGTTAGCTGTGACACACGAGCCTCAAGCTGGCATAGGGGCCCAAGAACAGTGTCTTGGATCTCCCTTCGCACCACAGACCGGACACCGCGAAGGGTGAGTGGACGAACCCCTCCGGCCACACTTGCAGAGGGGGGACGGGCCCCATCCCCTGCAGCGCTTCCACCCGAAGGTGGCACAGGGCCACTGGAGGGGGGGTCCGGCCTGGGCACTAGTGCCAGGTGCAGTCACCAGCTGAGGTGGGAGAGGTGGGTCCGCTGGGACCTGCCTTCCCAAGCATTCTAGGTTTGTGAGTAGTTATGTTAGTTTGGGTTAGTGGCATTGTATTCCATTCAGATTAGTTGTAACAGCATGCATTGGTATTCCCATCAAACAAACACCCAGATATTAACACCATTGAACAAGGGGCATATCAATATCACATGCATTATTTGAACAGAAATACACAGTCAAACAACATGCAGGGTTGATTAATGGCAACAGGCCATCAGATTTGCAGGTATGAACAGGGCACATGCACGAACAGACATGCATATATTTTGAAACGGACAAATGTCCATGATTAATGAAATGTTCACATACCATTATTTAGTGGGTGTTGTTATATGGAATTATAGGGTTGGGCGGAGATAGAAAGTGATGACACATTCATATGTTACACATTGATTTACATTTGTAATAGGTACACAATTAAGTTGAGGCTGATGTTTCAAAATAAATTTTATTTGACTGTCAAGCTACACCTGTTACAAATACAACACTATCCTACTTATTTTGAATTTGATCAGATACATCATCCTGCTACACTTTGATGACAGGACAGGGGACAACTATGGCTGTTTAGTCTGTCAGAAAATCATTCATTCTATCTGCAAATTGTTTACTGTGATTACCATATACAGCATTTGGCCTAGACATTCCAGATTCTGACACACTGAAATCAGTTTGGGATATTAAGTTGTACTTCCCACATAGGTTCATAGGTTCATAGGTTCATACTAGGCTATCTGCCCGAGGGCATTTATAAGCCTAGCCCATCGTTTTGTGGCTTACGCCACCCCTTTAGTATGGGGAACTATACCCATTATTTTGCTGTGCCTCTGTTGAGCAGTGACACTGAGGTAATTCCTGGGGTATATCTGCGATCTCCCATCCATTGGTCAAGATTTCTCTTGAACAAGGCCAGCGAGGTGCTCTGCCTCACATGTACCGGGATTTTGTTCCACAGCATAGGGAGTCTTTGGGTGATGAATCTATCCCTCCAGCATGTCCTATTAATAGCCGTGTCGAGGTTTAAGTCTCCTGCCCTTGTGGCTCTGATGGATCTAGATTTTTTGAGGTGAAGCATATTCATCAAATCTGGGTTTGACATGGCCTTGTATGTTAGGCAAAGGTCACCTCTGAGCAAGCGGTAAGCGACTGAATAGAGCTGGAGTTCTTTCAGTCGGGCAGCATAGGACAGATTTTTGAGACCCTTTATCCTTTTGGTGAGGAACTTTTGTGTCCTCTCCAGCTGCTGCAAGTGTCGGGTCAGATACATTCAATGGGGCATTGTACTCAATCATTGGTCTGATGAGTGATGAGTAAAGGGAGACTATGACCTCCTTGATCTAGATGAGAATCCCTTCATGATAAGGTGGGCAATGTAGAAGGACTTCCTAACTACTTTAGCTACATGGGTGTCGAATGACAGACTACTATCAACCTGGGTCCCCAGGTCCCTGATAACTTCTTCTGTGCTCAGTGGATTGCCACCTATTTGGTAGCTAGGGGTAACCTTGTTTTTCCCGAAGGGTATGACTATGCATTTTTGGCATTTAACTTTAGGCCGTGGCTCTGGCACCAGTTATCCGTTTCTGTGAGACCCTTCTGAAGGATATCTGTGTCAGATGTGTTTTCTACTATGGCCCAGTTTGCAGTCATCTGCAAACTTTGTCAGCCATAACCCTCCTGTGTTTGCTTGTACTTCGGAAAAGTAGATGCCAAACAAGAGTGGCCCAGGACTGAGCCCTGTGGGACACCACTTGTGACAGGCTTTGAGTCTGACATGGCGCCAGCAACTCTGACCCTGTGGGTTCTGTCACTCAGCCAGTTTGCAACCCATGTTGTGATGTATGGGTTAACATTTAAGCTGATGAGTTTTTCAATGATACCCGAGTGGGGTATTGTATCAAGGCCTTAGCCAGATCGAGGTAGGCTGTATGGACTGCCTTTCCCTCATCAATGGCTTTGGTGACTGTTTCAAAAGTCAACCAAGTTTAAAAGGCATGATCTGCCTTTGACAAAGCCAAACTGGGTTGGATCCAAAGTCTGCAAATTCCTATGTCTTTATTTATGAGGTCCATTATGATCCTCTCCATGGCTTTGCAGATAAGGCTTGTCAAGCTAATGGGCGGTAATTTCCAGGGTCTGTGGAGGCACCGCCTTTGTGAAGTGGGACCACAGTTGCAGTGCGCCACTCCTTGGGTACGTATCCAGAGGTAAGACTTTGATTAAACAGCTGTCGTAGCTGTGGGTTTAATTCCTCATTGAGTTCGTGGAGCACACAGCCGGGGACACCATCGGGTCCCATGGATGCTGTGTTTTTGCTGAGAGAGCAGTTCTCACTTGGGCTGGAGATGTTTCGGGCCCTGCACTCATTTGGTATAGATATCTCTCCTTTTGGGGGGGTGGGGGGGGAGAAGTTTGCACTGAACCTGTCAGCCAGTATGTTGGCAATGTCTGTAGGATCAGTAATCTTCACATCATTTTGAACTAGTTCTGAGCATATCTGGGAGTTTCCTCCTAGGTTTCTAACATAGCTAAAGAAGGCCTTATGATTGTCTTTTGAGTCTTTAGCTATTTTTCTCTCGAAATTTGCTTTGGATGATTTTATGAGAGCTCTTAGTTTTTTACTTATAGTGATCAAGGGTGTCTTACCTTTTAAGGATTTTGCTCTATCTTGTAGTAGCTTCCTCCTTTTGTTGTAGAGTTTGTTTATGGCTGGGGTCCACCAGACTGGACGCTTGCCTTTGGTACAAAGAGTCTTTGTTTTGCTTGGGATTGCCTTATCCATGCAGTCCTGCAGGTGCTGGTAGAAGGCGTTTGTAAGTGATTCAGCGGCTTGAGTATTGTTTTCCGCCGGCTCGGGGGCCTGAAAGGAGACCACACTAGTCTTTAGAAGCGTGAAGTCGGCTTTTGAGAAGTTCTTTACTGTGGTCTTTTTTATTTCAGGTGGGGATGGGATGAGGACCTCCAGCGAGATTAGTTTGTGATCTGATCTCACCAGTGAGGGGTATACTTCCGGTGTTGAACATTGTGCTCCCATGTTCGTGATGATGAGATCAAGTATGTTATCTCCTCTTGTGGGGATGGTGACTAGTTGTTCCATGGCATTTGAGTTTATGAATTCCAGGAACTTTTGGGCTAGGGTGTTTGGGCTTGAGTAGTGTTCCCAGTCTATATTAGGGTAATTGAAGTCACCTAGTATGATGGTGTTTGGTGATACATTTATCCCCTCTAGTGTTTTCAGGAAGGCCATGTGAGTTTCCTGAGTTTGTGAGGGTGGCCTGTAACATGCTACAATTTGCAGAGCAGTCTTGCCTATGGTTAATTGCACCTGGATGGTCTCCGATGCATCGTGCGTTGCCACCAGTCTTGAGGTGTGGGTTTCCTTGATGAATATGGATACCCCCCCTCCTTTCTTGGTATTGTCCGGATTTTGGGGCCGGAACATGATATGAGGTAAAACCTGATAGCTGGGGTGCTCTCAGGAGCCTTGAACCAGGTTTCTGTCACAGCACAGACATCGATGTTCTCCATACTGAGAAGGGCCTCGAGTGTGTGCATTTTGAGATTTAGACTTCTGGCATTGAGCAGCATTACCCTTAGTTTTTTTCCTTTTTTGTGTTCTAGGGTGGTAGGTTTAGAATTTGAGCCTTGCCTAAAAAGGCACTATGGGGTGGCAAGAGCCTTTGCCAATATCCTGAATCCCAGGGTGACAGGTGCAAGCCCCTTGCAAAGCAGCGTGGCTTGTCCAGCATGTCATCCCAGGCAGACAGATACTGGATCCCCTTTGAATGACACCAGTGTTTAAGCCAATTGTTAAAGCTGATCATCTTATCTCTGTATTGTGGCATCATTCTTGGTGAAGGTAGGATACTGCTCAAGGTCAGGGTCATACCTGCCTGGGCTACATAATCAGAGAGCTCCTCAATGTCTCTTTTCATGTAGTCCAAGGAGTGCGTCTCAGGTCGCTTACACCAGCGTGGACAATGACTGAGTCATATTTGTACCTGCTGTTGAGAGACCTGAGTGCTTGCGTTATGTGGCGGATTCTAGCGCCCGACAGGCAGCTTACTGTGACCTTCTCCTTACTCAGTCTGGTGAGCGGGACATCAGTGTGTCTGACTATGGAGTCACCAATGACTAGTGTGTCTGGCATTGTGTTTGGCCTTAAGGGCTGTGACTGTTTGACACTCTGACTGTGAGGTCTATGTGTTGCGGGTGTTGTGTTCTGAGGTGGTGGTTGTTTGGGTGTCTGCTTTGGTGGCCTCTGCTGTTTTGGTAGATTTTTGATCAGAGCCTCCGAGTATGTCTTTGTGTGTTTATGTGTATGATTTGAGGTTGTAATGGTACTATGTGAGACTGGGTCTATAGTGTGTGTGGTAACCTTCTCCTCCTGACTGGTCTTGCCAGTCCTATGTTGAGAGAGCTCAGCCTCCAGTTTGGCCGTATAGTTGCATCTCTCGCATTTAGTTCTGTAGAAACACACTGGGGCTAATATATTCAGGGGTTATTACTACTTTATTTATTCATACATGACCCTTTCTGTCACTCTCACACATCCTGCAACTTCACAGTTCAGGTTGCTACTTCTAGGCTTTGTTCACATGTTAGACTAGTGGTGATTCAAACACTTTCCAACAGCCTCACTTCTGTCATGATTCAGCATTTCAACAGGGGATATATCTCACATGTGACTACCTCAGATTCTGAAGCTGTACTCTTGAGACTACTGCAGGTTACACTATATTTAATTAATGGTGGGACATCTGTATTACAGCACTGTTTAATTCTATCAATTATATTTCCAGTTACACTTGCATACTGATGAACTTGTTGCAGCCATACCTGCAGACTTTCAAATCTTGCTTGCACATTATATTACTTTTAATCAATACACTGCAGTGTTCTGATACATGCTACAGTATAATATTTATTTACAAGTACTGGGTGGGGTTACTAACCTGCATGGTGGCGCATCCGCACCAGCCTATGGGCATGCATCTCGCGGTTCATAGAGCGGACACCTGCAGCTGTAATACGAAAGAAGTAATATTGGACTACACATCTCCATGGTATCAGCTAGTTGAAATCCTTACATACATAAGTAAAATGTAACTTACTTAGTAGTGGGGCGTTGGGCATATCCCGGGCCTCCTGGATCCATTCGGTCAACTGGTCTTGCTTGCGTCGCTTCAGGTCCGCATGGTGGTGACGGACCTGCTCACCAGTGCATGGAATGCCAGTAGCACTGGTCAGATCACGAGCCAACTGGTCCCATGCCTCTGCCCTATATGCTCCCCATGAGACCTGGCCCTGCATGAGTTGGGCCTCGTGATGATGGACAAGGAGCCAGACCATGTATCTGGACTCCTCAATGCCCCAACGCTGTGCTCGAAAGCAACAGCCACACCTACTCCACTCATTCTGACTGCAGCTCTGTTCTACAATCGTTTCTGCTGTGTATTCCGCCTATGGGGCTTATATATGCCGCTTTTCCGCACATTTCTCTGATTGGCCGTTTTGGAATTGTATCTACTTCACTGAAAATGCTTTCTCATGCTCCATTCTGGATTTTATCCCATATATATGCTATTTCTGCATTTCATGGCATTGCTGTCATGGCTTAGTGGTGTAGTACCTTGACTCTAGTGCATGGTATCCTGGGTTCGACTCTGGCAACTGACTTTTGATTTTCATGACAGAAATGAGTTGAGGACCTGTCAATCAAACATGCCAAAAGCACTTTTAAGCACTTAAAACCAGGTCTGCGCTCATTTGCATGGAGGTAACGCATGCGCACTGGCAGTTAGCTTGTGGGAGCGGCACGCAAACGGTGTGCGCTGGGATAAACCTTAATTGGCTAGTGATACACATGTTCAGCTGAGCACAGCTAGTTGCAAACAGTTTCAGCCTGTTAAACCGGTGCCTAGCAACGGGCACGCAGTTTGCAGCTTTTTAAACACTACTCAGCTACGGGCACTCCGTCTCACAGCAGCTTTGCTATCAGTACATTTCTGACTATTTTTATTATTGTGTTACTTCAGAATATATGCTCCATTTCATTCCATTTTACAAAAGGGAATACATTTACATTTGTACAATACTGTCAGGGGGCTTTTTAGTGCTTATTTACAAAAAAAAAAAAAAAAGGTTGTTGTGGGGGCTCGAACCCTGCCTGCCTACTCTTAGGCCGGCAACTCTACCGCTAAGCTATTACATTTTGGCTTACTTTGCATATTTAGTTCTTATATCCTTTTCCACTGACTGATAACTGTGATTGCGCTAGTAGCACACCCGCGCACACGAGCACACACAGTAGCAAACATTTACGGGGTTTTAAAAAAAAAAAAAGGTTTTAATTTAATTTTATAACATCTCTTCACTTTATACACTGATGGTCTATCGGGGCATGTGTTGTGTAGTGTGTTTATTCACATTTCCATGGCCTCTCTCGTGGCTGTTTATTTTCAGCCATTCTAGTCTTCCAGGGGCGTATCCGCTTGCAGGGCTTAGCCTACAGACACGCCCCCTACTCTCTTACACGGACCGTGTAAGAGTTACTAGTGTGATTCAGCATGCCTCATGCACCTCATGCATATGCATGACATGCTGACATCACACAGTTTAACTGCAGCCTCCATGTAAGAGTTATAACTCTTACACAGAGGCTTCCTGAATCTGGCCCCATGTCTCTAAATCGTACTAGCTTGAGCCTAATACAAGTTCTTCCAATATGGATATGGAATTTCCTAATGTTAAAATGTTAAAAGAAACCTTCACAAAAACACCCTCTTACACTGAGGCACTTAAAAGAAACCTTCACAAACCTCAAAAACCTCCAGTACCATTTATCCACAGCAATTACTAAAGCACAGACCAAAACAAAATACACACACACACACACACACACACACACACACACACACACACACACACACACACACACACACAAGTCTACACCCAATGATCCCCAAAGAACAAAGCCCAAAAGATAAGCAAACACTCTACCTAGTATTCTTGTCATAGGGGATTCTATTGTTCTGAACACAGATGCCCCTATCACTAGGCTGGACAAGGAGAAGTTAATGTATAGCTGCTTATCTGGAGCTGGTATCCACAAGCTTACACATGCTCTCAAGTCATGCACCACAAGTACCAATTTGATTCTATCATAGTGCATGTATGTATCAATGACCTGAGGCATACTTCAGTGGAATATTTGAAAAGAGATGTTATGGATCTCTCTGAATATGTGTCACAGACAGTAATGTGCCTTGCACTGAGTAGTATTCCACCTTCACCAAGGATAATGCAACAGTATTAACAGAAAATGATTGATTGTAATAGTGGGTTTAGTTTCTGGTGTCACTCCAGGGGGATTCAGTGAGGCATAGACACTTTTTTAGGCAATGTTAAAATGACAGAGTTAACAATATAATGAAAAAAATAAAGCAGCCTTATGGCATTACTGCTCAATGTTAGGATCGTAAAAAAGAAACTCAACACTCTACAAGCTTTCCTCACTCTGGACAATGTAGACATCTTTTCTGTTACTGTGACCTGGTTTAAAACAACAGAAAGTATTCCAGCAATGTAAGGCTATAGTGTCTTCCACACATTTAATCCAACAGTAGCACAGACAGGGGCTAAAGGTGGTGGTGTCTCTATATTAGCAACAGATATGTCTCCAGCTTGGTTAAACAGGATGATGCCCTGGAGTTCATCCATGTCTAAGTCTCCATAGACAAGGATCTTATCGTGTCCTGGCCAGCTGCAGGCCACCTTCCATGAACCATGAAGTTCACAACTCTTACCGAGACCTACTAGAGGTGTTCACCATCCAACCAAGTACTCTATTCATGGGAAATTTTAACTACCCCATACACTGTCTCTAACCTACAGACTCAGCATTTCTTGGACTTTATCAGCATAAACACCCTGGACCAGATAGTGCACACTCCAACCAGAGGAGCAAGCATACTAGAACTAGTATTCACCAACAAGGGAGAATACTGTATCCTTCCCAGTGTCACATCCTCATTGGTGTGGTCAGAACACAAAGCTGTTTCCTTTGAAATAAAAATCATCCCAGAAAACTCAACTAAAACTGTAACAGTTAGGAAGTATTTGAAAGTAAACTACACCTTATTAAGCGATAGTTTGTCAAAATTCATGTATCCCTTAAACCCAGAGAACACAACTAACCATGCAGAATTATTCACAGAAATCCTGTACAAACATGTAAATATCTATGTTGTAGCTGCCATAGCTACCAGAAGTAACCAAAAAACAAACCCCACTGGTGGAATCCTTACCTTAACAAAGAATATATAAAAAAAGAAAAAAAGTCATGGCCAAAATAAGAAAGATCAGCTCTCATAAAGACATGAGCTTTCTGATTCAAGTAAATAAGAAGCTAGGGACTGTGATGATCGTGTCCTGGCCCAGCAATCAAGGAGCCTCAATCCTCACCACTAACAACAGGGAGGTCATCTCCTAGAAGAGGAAAGGATAACTAATACACACAGTAAAGTACAATTTCCCTTAAGTGCACACAGAGAACACAGACAGTCTGGGGCTGGTTGCTCCCTTGTTCACCAGGTCCCCAATAAGACTCCCCACTGGCACAGCTATAGGGTCCAGGTCTCAGCCTAACTGAGCAAGCTAAAACCTCCAGTACCCTTTCTGTCCAACCAGTGCTTCGTGTCCCTGCCAAGTAGCTGACACAACACACACACACACTTTGAGATAAGTATTTATACAACTTCACAGACACTCCTGGGAAAGGCTGACACAGATTCTCCAACTGTGCCCCTTTACCCAGACTATACGGTAGTAATTACTGCCACCACCCAGTTAATAATATCAGCTCCTAAAATGCCCATAAAAGGGTGTCCAATTATTACTCTGCAATATTAATATCCAATGGTAATATGACTAACAGTCAAGGCTTACTTTAGAGTGGCCTATTACAATAGCCTCTATAAATATGCAATGTACTCTAGACCGTATCTCTACACAAATCAGCCACAGGTAGAAGATTTTAAAAATATTTAATAACAAATAATTAAAGCACAAGACAAAAGTACTACACCACAGATATATGTAAGAGTACAGAGATCACACAGAAACTTAAAATAATACAGTAGGGCAGGTCTGATTTCAAATAAAAATACCTAATAAATCCTTACTAGCTTTAACTATTCCTACAAGAAATCACAGTGCTGAAACTTACATGTGAGCATAAGGCAGAGTGCTGGTAAGTTGGATGTCCAAGGCCAAAATGCTTTTCATCTCTTGTGAGAAAAAGTATTTAGACACTACTAACAAACATGTCTCTAAGGCCCTCCAAAAATTACATCATTTTTGACACTTAAGTTTTCCCAGTATTCATATTGCATCATCTTAACACCTGGTCTGAGTTCTCAGGCCACACACTGCATTATTAACAATCTGACATCTTCTCAGAAACGTACAACAATACAAGACATTTCACATGTATATGCTAGCAGAAACCAAAGCAATAAAGCGCCTTCCACATCTAAATTCTAGTCATAAACTTTAGCCTTAAAACAATGGGCATGAAATCTTCATCTAGCCGCCCTGGAGCTGAATTCTAACATGAAAGAGATTCATAGGATCTTTTCAATTTCAAAATACACATTTGAAATGCTTGGCTTGGTTTTCCTTACAGTAAATGTTGCAACAATCTTGAAGTTCACATTTTTACAGTGTTTTCTTACATTTAAAAACACAAGTCTGTATTTTACATTTATTTATACAGTTGATAGAATTATGTATCAAATTCTATTTGACTAGGCTGGCTGCCTTCGCCCATCTCTCCCCAATCATCACCCCCCCCCCCCGGGGGACTGAAGCCAGTTTTTCAAGTGCCCCTTGAGAAACATCGCTTGAGAGTGTCAGGTCTATCTGGGTGTATCTCACCCCATTCCCTGTCCTGAGTGCCCATCTGCATTGACATTGCTACTCCCACTGCTGTGTTGCACTGACATATCATATGCTTGCAACCCCAGACTCCATCTTAGCAACTTGACATTTTGCTGACTCTGTTTAACTATGTTAGAGGGTCGTGATCTGTCATCACAGTGAATTTTCTTCCATACAGATAAGGCTGAAGTTTTTGTGGTGACCACACTATGGCTAGACATTCCTTTTCTACCGCTGCATAGCATTCCTCCCTGGGTTGGAGCCTACGACCGAGATAAACCACTGGGTGCTCTTCTCCCACTGAAGAAATCTGGCTAAGTACAGCCCTCACCCCGTAGTTTGAAGCATTCACCTGCACAACAAAGTATTTGCTGTAGTTTGAACTGGCTAACACATGGGGTCCTCCCAAAGCTTCCTTAAGCTTCTGAAATGCCTGCTCACATGCTGGGGTCCACACTACCTTATCTGGCCTGTTCTTCCTTGTCAGGTCTGTGAGGGGATCAGCTATGGTACTATAATTGGGAACAAACTTTCTGTAGTACCTTGCTGTCCCTAAGAATGCCCTAACCTGCTTTTTGGTAACAGATGCTGGCCATGCCCGAATAGCTTCCACTTTGACAGGTTCTGGCCTTATCTTACCACTCCCCACTCTATGTCCTAGGTAGGACACCTCTGCCATATCCACCTGGCATTTGCTTGGCTTAATGGTCAACCCTGCCCTCTGTAGTCTCTCCAGCACCTCCCTGACATGCTGAAGGTGCTCTTGCCAGGAATGGCTGTAGCTAGCAATATCATCTATGTAAGCAAGGGAAAACCCTCCTGCTCCTGCTAAGATATGATCTACCAGCCTCTGAAAAGTCACTGGGGCATTCTTCATCCCAAAGGGCATCTTTGTGAACTCATACAAGCCAAAAGGAGTCACAAAGGCTGACTTCTCTCTAACACTGAGAGTCAAGGACACCTGCCAGTAGCCCTTGGCAAGATCAATGGTTGTAAGATACTTAGCCCCACCCAGCTGCTCTATGGCCTCATCTGTCCTAGGCATGGGGTAAGCATCCGATTCTGTGTGACTATTTAATTTCCTGTAATCCACACAGAACCTGGTGCTGCCATCCTTCTTTGGCACCAGTACAACTGGTGAGGCCCAGGAACTGTTGGACTATTGAATCACCCCTAGTTCCAACATCTCCTGTACTTCTTCCTTCAGATTCTGTTTGACTCTCTCAGGCACCCTATAAGGGGCCTGCATAATAGGCCTTTGGGGTCCTGTATCCACCTGGTGTTGCACCAGGTGGGTGCTCCCTGGTTTCCCAGTGAACATGTCCCCAAATTCCTGCAACATTGCCCGGATTTCTCGAACCTCAGTAAGAGATAGCTGCTGGGACATTGCTTCCCCTTCCACCTAGGTGTAAGCCCGAGCCTCACTGAGGGGATCATTCACAAGATCTCTCTCAGACTCCTCCTACAATCCACTGCAAATGCTCAGCATAAGGGCCTCCCTATCATGGTAAGGTTTCATCATGTTAACATGGTACAATTTGTGCCCCTGCCATCTGCCTAGCACTTCCACCATTTAGTTAACATCACATACCTTTCTTACCACTTTGTAAGGTCCCTACCAAGCTGCTTGCAACTTGTTGTGTCTGACAGGAATGAAAACCATCACCTGCTGCCCTACAGCATACTCTCTAGCTCGAGCATTCCTGTCATACCACACCTATTTCTGTTGTTGGGCTTCTGCCAGGTTCTCCTGGGCAAGGCTCATGAGTTCCCTGATCCTTGTCTTGAGGTTCAGGACATATGCCACAACAGACTCCTTGTGAGACTCACACTCATCTTCCCACTAATCTCAAATTAAATCTAGAGGCCCCCCTCACCCTATGCCCACACAGCAATTCAAAGGGTGACAAACCTGTGGATTCCTGGGGAACCTCTCTGTAAGGAAACAACAGATGGGGCAAATATTTGTCCCACTCCCTCTTAAACTGATCTACAAATGCCCGTAGCATGGACTTGATTGTAGAGTTTAACCTCTCAACAAGACCATTAATCTGGGGATGGTAGGGGGTGATCTTCATGTGTTTCACTCCACAGGACTTCCACAGACAAGCCAGCAGATCTGACATAAAATTATCACCTCTGTCAGACAGTATTTCCTTTGGGAAACCTACCCTGCTGAAAATCTCTAGCAAAGCATTTGTCAACTTCTCTGCCTCAATGGAAGACAAAGCCACTGCCTCAGCGTATCGTGTAGCATAATCTACAATCACTATGATATACTTTTTCCTTGTGGAACTTGGGGTACTCAGAGGACCCACAATATCCATAGCTACCCTCTGAAATGGCTCCTCAATCACAGGCAAATGCATCAAAGGAGCTCTCACCTTGTCTCCTGCCTTGCCTTCCTTTTGGCACTGCTCACACGTCCTGCAGTAACATGTTACATCTCTGTAAATTCCAGGCCAATAGAATTTTTGCATAAAACGCCTCTTTCAACGTTTTATGCCCATATGACCTGCAAAGGGAATATCATGGGCTATGGCTAGAAATGCCAGATGGTAAGCTCTAGGCACTACCAGCTGCTGTACTCTCTCACCTTTTAGCCCTCTCTCAGGGGTCCACTCTCTGTACAGTAACCCTTTGTTCCAGTATACAGATTCCCCTTCCCTTGAGAATCAGGTGCCTCCCTAGCTACCTGCCTCAGGCCTTGCAATGTAGGGTCTGAGAGCTGAGCCTGTCTCAAGTCTCTTTTTGTAACCCTTCCCAGCTTCCCTTCCACAAGAAGTCTGGCATCCTCTAGCAGCAGTGCCTCACTGTCAGCCTGAGTACTACTACTCACCTCTACCTTTGCAGTCACTCTGTCTAAGTGACCATCAGTACCCACAAGCAGCTGTGGCTCACCTTCAGTCTCACTGCTACAGAGCAGCTCCCTCCCAGAAGTAACCACCTCAGCAGTTCTGGCTGCAAGTAAGCAGTCTGTCTGGGTCTCCCCCAGGCTACCAGACTTACATGCTTGTTTCCTAGCCTCACTGCATGTAACTGCATAAGTACATAGTACTGCCTCATCCAAATCCTTCCCTCTCAGGACATCTGCAGGATGGTAGTTCCATACCGCTGTTGTCTCAACCCACTATTGGCATTTTGTCTTTACCACTTACTCCCTCCCTCACCTTTGGTTCCCCACCTTGCCTCCATGGACATCTGTATGCCACATCGCCCCACTGGTTGCATTAAATACATTTAACTCCTAGTTCCTGGACATGTACCTGGACTAGTGGCTTCCCCTGCTACTGGTGGATTCTGTTGGGGCAGTCTGTGCTGCCCACCATGGGTCCTTTAGTCCAATGAGCAGTACTAGGCATCCCTTTCCTGTGCAAGGCTGCCCTGCTTGCTATATATAGGTCTCCCTTCTTCCCCAACTCCTCTGAAGTAGCACACTGTCTATCAGCTAACCAGATCCTCATTTCCTCAGGCAAAGTGCTAAGGGCTTGTTCCCTTACCAAAGGGTCTGCCAGCCCTTCAAAAGTGGTGACCTGACATCCACTCACCCAGCTATGAAAATAAGTGGTCAGTTCAACAACATATTCACATACATTTTTATCTGCCTTGCGTCTATGGTCACGAAACCTTTTCCTATACATTTCAGGTGTTATCTTAAAACATTCTAATAAATGTCTTTTTACAGCAGTATAATCAAAACAGTCAGTGCCATGCATTGTTGCTAAAGAAGTTACAGCTTTGCCATGGAGTAATGGGGTCAGGAATAGTACCAAGAGCCCTTGGTCAACTTCATACTGTTTACATACCCACTCAAACATATAAATGAAGCTATCAAAATTATCCCCTTCTTTAAACTGTGTAAGAAATTTACTGACCTTTTGTGCTTCTGGGGTCCGGTTACTCCCTTCCCCATTACCTCCATGACTCTGGCGAAGAGTCAGCATTTCCATCTCATGCCTCCTCTGCTGTTCATTTTTCTCAGCTTGTAGACTCCTCATTTTCTCGGCTGCTTCTAGTTCCATACGCCTGGCCTGCAACTCAAGTCTCTCTAGCTCCAGCTGGAATTTTAAGTCCACTGCAGAAAGGCTGAGCTGTCCATTTTCTGAGGATATTGTATCTCCACAGTCAGTCTGATTATCCTCCAGGCTGCTGTTTTCTGATGCAGCTGTAACTAAGGCTGCAATCAGGTCTGCTTTAGTCAGATTTCCATGCACCAGTCCCCTAGTCTGGCACATCTCTGCCATCTGGCTCCTTGTCAGCTCTCCATACTCTTCTGCTGACATGCTGCCTGCTTGCCCTCACTAACACTAAGCTAACAAAAGAAATAAAACAATTGTGATCTGAACTCTGAGTATACACTGCGTGGCTGTTTTAGAGTACAAAACACTTTTAGAGATCACTATACATAAGCTACAGGAATTCGCTATACCCACACCACTACAAGCCAATTAGTGTGAATTAGATCCCACCACTGCCAAACACTTGTGATGACCATGCCCTGGCCCAGCAATCAAGGAGCCTCAACCCTCACCACTAACACCAGGGTGGTTGTCTCCTAGAAGAGGAAAGGATAACTAATACATACAGTAAAGTACAATTTCCCTTAAGTGCACACAGAGAACACAGTCAGTCTGGGGCTGGTTGCTCCATTGCTCACCAGGAGCCCCAGTAAGACTCCCCACTGGCACAGCTATATGATCCAGATCTCAGTCTAACTGGGCAAGTTAAAACCTCAAGTACCCTCTCTGTCCAAACAGTGCTTCGTGTCCCTACCAAGCACCTGACACAACACACACACACTTTGAGATAAGTATTTATACAACTTCACAGACACTCCTGGGAAAGGCTGACACAGATTCTCCAACTGTGCCCCTTTACCCAGACTTTGTTTGTGTCTTTCGGCTTTTCCTGGTTAGGGGTTGCCACAGCAGAACTCCGGTCTGCTAAAGATTGGTAGTTGATTTTTACGTGCCGAGTTACCAGCCCTGATGCACAACCTTCAACTAAGGTACGCCCATTCATGCATGTCTCCACGCAGAAAACGATCTAGCTGAGAATCGAACTGGACAGCATCTTACTGTGAGGCAACAACGCTACCGCAGCACCACCACCGCAGAACCCAGACTATAGGGTAGTAATTACTGCCACCACCTAGTTAATAATATCAGCTACTAAAAGGCCCTTAAAAGGATGTCCAATTATTACTGTGCAATATTAATATCCAATGGTAGTATGACTAACAGTCAAGTCATACTTTAGAGTGGCCTATTACAATAACCTCTATAAATATGCAATGTACTCTAGAGCTTATCTCTACACAAATCAGCCACAGGTAGAAGGTTTTAAAAATATTTAATAATAAATAATTAAAACACAAGACAAAACTACGACACCACAGAAATATCTAAAAGTTCAGAGATCACACAGAAACTTAAAATAATACAGTAGGACAGGTCTGATTTCAAAGAAAAATACCTAATTAATCTTTACTAGCTTTAACTATTCCTACAAGAAATCACAGTGCTGAAACTTACATGTGAGCATAAGGCAGAGTACTGGTAAGTTGGCTGTCCAAAGTCAAAATGCTTTTCGTCTCTTGTGAGAAATAGTATTTAAACATTAATAATAAACATGTCTCTAAGGCCCTCCCAAAATTACATCATTTTTGACACTTAGGCTTTCCCAGTATTCATTTTCCATCATCTTAACACCTGGTCTTTGTTCTCAGGCTACAAACTGCATTATTTAGCAATCTAAAACCTCCTCAGAAATGTACAACAATACAAAACATTTCACATGTATATGCTAGCAGAAACCAGGGCATTAAAGCACCTTCCACATCTAAATTCTAGTCATAAACTTTAGCCTTAAAACAATGGGCATGAAATCTTTATCCAGCTGCCCTGGAGTCAATATTTAACATGAAAGAGATTCATAAGATCTTTTCAATTTCAAAAGACACATTTGAAATGCTTGACTTGGTTTTCCTTACAGCAGATGGCAATGTTGCAACAATCTTGAAGTTCACATTTTACAGTATTTTCTTACATTTAAAAACACAAGCCTGTATTTTACATTTATTTATACAGTTGATAGAATTATGTATCAAATTTTATTTGACTAGGCTGGTAGCCTTCACCCATCTCTCCCCAGTCATCACAGGGACAATCACAGGGTCTTCCTCAGCTGTGTCAGGAACCTGTAAGGAAACACTCAGGAGTTTGCAGAACTGGTTGTTAATGGCACAACCTTCACTGTTCAGGGAGACATAGTGAATATACTGGCTAATAAATTCATCTCTGTCTTCACCCCCCACTAACCCCAGTGACATTACTTCTAACATATCCCCCAATTATCAACAAGTAGCAGTTCCTTGTGTCACTCTCTAAGGCCATAAACACTGATTTAGTGGGTCACAACAAATATTCCTGATTGCCTCCTAAATAGCCCAAGACATGACTTAGCAGGACCACTTGAGGTACTCTTCAACTACAGCCTCAAAATAGTTTATGTGCCAGGTGAATGGATGCCCACAATGGTCATGCCCTTCATAAAGGTAGATCATGAACTGACCCAGGAACTACAGAGCCATCAGTCTGACAAGTCTAATATGCAAAGCCATGGAATGAATTATCATGGAAATGATCAACAAGGATGTTGTCAACTTACCGACACTGGACCCATTATAGTTTGGCTTCATTAAATAAAGGTCTTTGCCTACTCGACCTGTTATACTTTTTTGAGAGGGTCACAGAGGATATGGATGAGGTAAAAATGGTAAGTACTGACTACCTTGACCTGGCCAAGGTATTCAATACAATACCTCCCTCAGGTATTATTGATAAACTTTCAGAACTAGGCATAAATCCCTATATACTCATTGGATTGCTGGCTGCCTCACAGATAGGACCTAAAATGTTAGGACTGGTGCGACCACATTCACCTGGAGACCCGTCACCAGTGGAATATTACAGGACTCTATGTTGGGCCTTTTACTGTGTTTCATCTACTTCTCAGAAGTCAAGGCTAATGTCAAAAGCCTCTGGCTCACTAAATATGCAGATGGCTATAAATTGGGAGCTAATATAGATTCCACCTATGACACTAACATCCTACAAGAAGGTCTAACACAAACAAATGACTAGTGCCAAATGCATAAATTAAAACTCCACAATAAGAAATCCATTTTAGTGCCCTTTATAGGTTCATAGGTTCATAGATTCATACTTTTTTTACTGCCCTTTTGGAAATTGTCCATTCAAGCTAGTAGCTCGATTGATAAAACACCCTTAAGAGCTGACTCATTAGTTAGGGATTAGGGGACATATGTAGACAATAATCTGGCCTTCAACCAACATGTAGCCAAATTAGTAAGAAAATCATTTTGTACCACTCAACTCGTAAGCAAGAGTATGGCATCTATTTACAAGAATGATGTAGTACCACTCTACTCATCCCTTATCAGACCCATCTATGAGTACAATGCCCCCTTTGACATGTACCTAACCAGACACTTGCAACAGTTGTAATGTCCTCAAAGGTTCTTCCCAGGGAAAATCCAGGGTATGAATACCCTGTCCTGCACAGATTGCCTTAAGGCCCTGTCACTGTACTTAGCCTCTTACATGTTACTGAGCGGCAGTCTATGCTTGGCATATAAGGCATCCTCAGATCCAGCTCTGATGGATTTCCTGTACATCCACAAAACAAACAGCACAAGAAAGACAAGATCCAAGGGCCTGAACTTTGCCTGCATATAAACAGAAAATGTTGGAGAGACCAATATGTGTCTTAAAGTATCCATGCACTATGGAATAAGCTCCCTACCCAAGTGAGCCATAGTTCATCCTTGACCCTATTCAAACAAAACCTTGATCAGTGGATGGGAATTTACAAATTCACTTCTGGTCTTGCCTCCATGTTTCTCACAGATGAAGGTTGACAGTAAGTAAATTGATCCCCAACTAGCATACCCACGAAGTAACCCTTAGCTACCTACTTAATAACATTCCCCATCATATAAGCATTCAAGGTACTTGGAGATAAAACTGGATTGGGTTGCATAGCTAAGCTTGTAAAGACCCTGGTGGTCATTAGCCTAGTGTCAACCTATGCACGCACATATGCTGCCTGAGGATCTATTTAGGTAGCTATGAAGTCAGTGAGAAGCAGGACCATCAAAAAAGGATGATAAGACAAAAAAGGAGACACACAAGGAAAAAAGAAAGAGAAAATGCTACACTAAAAGCCTTTGAGGTCTGATTTCTGGGAAGCATGACTTATCATAATGTAGGATTAGGGGACACAGATCATTATTTGTGTCTTCACTACTTGTCTTGAAACTCATTTCCTAGACCTATACTTCAAGATATTTTATGTATTGCAAACCAGATACCAGTATTCTGTATCTGTTGAACTTCATGCTTAAAATATATGATTTCCAGTATATAATTTTTTTTATGAGGTCACATAATTGCAATACCAGCCACTTTTTATTTTCTGACAGAAGTTTATATTTCCACTGAGAAGGCATATAATGCAGTTTAATTTGGAAATTACATTTAACTATATAGGTAATCATCACCTTTACTTATCATTATAACTTTTCCTCTTTTCTGTTCAGTCCATCTCATTCCATCCACGTCTAGTAAACTGTATAAATTGTGAAAAAAGAAATAACATGATGCAGCATTTACATGCATTGCATTCCATTGCATCAAACATGAAGTGTATAAACATGCGCTTATGTTTCTGCTTCCCAACCACCCCATAATTATTCTGATAATTGTGGTAAGTGATGGTAGTAAAGTAAACACTGATCTTAATAAGAAGAGGAAATGAAACTGTTTTTGGCTTACCGTCAGCCAACAGTTAAACCACAGATTGGAGTCATCTCAATAATTTAGTAATGTGATGTACTGTTTGTCATGCTATGTATTAATTAAGACATTTTAAGTTTTTTCTAGTATGCTGCATGTGGTTTATTTGTCTCAGTAATCTGCTAAAACTCTAGGTTATTTTTCAGTGGCATTCTTGAACTCAGCAAAAATAAATTGCTTCATTGCATGTCTGTTTTTATCTGTGCAACAACTTCTAATGCACTAAGTCTTCTCTTTTTTTGTTTGCACTTGCTGTGCTTGAATATAATTGGCATAAGAAAAAAATGTAAAAATAACCAATCCCAAATGTGAAAACTACATAAAAAATGGAAAAGCAGTTCACTGTAACCAAAAATTAGCACTTTCATTCTCTTTATTGTATATATCCACAGAACTTCATCAGAAATAAAATTAAAATATCCCCTAGTCAATTTAAATCTCAAACTTCCAAGTCATTTGAGAAAAAAGACCATTAAGAACAAGAATACAATAAAAAGCTAAACATTCACAATGAACTAACCCTTAAATGTCAGGTGATCCAGCCAACCAATCATAATATTTGAAATCTAAAAGATAATATCACCCTGTTGTCATGTACTTTTGCAGAGAAAAAAATGTATGTATTTTAAGAACAAACTATTTATTGTAATTAAAAGCTGCTTACAGCCATTGTATTAAAAGAAATCTTTTTAAATTTATGTATCCATTAAGTCTGAGTTTTATATCAGCATGTAGCAGTAATTGCCACTTTGCTTCACAACACTCTAAAAGTACATTGTGATTACCAACTAAATAGTTCAAATCCACTTTATCCAAAACAAAAAAGCTACATTTTATAAAGTTTTCACAAGTTAATGAGTTCTTGGCTGAAGCATTGTTTAAATCTTTTTTACAGATGGCCATAAATCTTTTTTATGGATGGCCAAATTATGTTTATACACCCTTTTACTTAATTTGTGTAAAGTTTTGTCAATATAGTACCCAGGACAAGTTTCATAAAGTGCAATGTGTACTACCTACAAGACTCACAGCTAAATGTTTCCTTAGCTATTACAGTCTTGCCAATGACTTGAATAATAATATTAGAGTAGTTAGCTAAAAATCAGCAATACTTATATCTGCCACATTTAAAAGTGCCAGTTATAGTGTCATTACTTTTGTTAAAATGTTTACATCTCTTTACTAAAGTTTTTACATTAGAGAAACTTTTAAAAGTAAAAAAATGGATGGTCTCCTAACACTTCGGCCATTTCCTTATAGCCCAAAATTATTCTCCAATTGTTAATATTTGTATTTTTTTATAACACATATATCATTAGTAATGGGCAAAGGGAAATTACTTATAAAATCAGAAGAGATGATAGGAGTGTTACTAAGGGCACTGTTTTCAACTTCAGAGCTGAATGTAGAAACTCCCAAAATAGGCTTAGCTTTATCCTGCCTAAGTATATAAACTTCTTCAATGGCCATAGAGTGTAGATTTAATGGATAGCCTTTTCCAAAAAATAAATGTTTTAATACTCTACGTATTTTCTAAAGACTGTATCCATACTGGTTAGTCTACTTAGTCTAATTAGTTGTGCTTTAATTATACTTTTTTCATATGATGAGGATGCAAACTTTGATAATGTAAATAGTTATTAATGAAAGTGTCCTTTCTGTACATTTTACTTTCAAATTGACCATTGATGCCAATGGTCAAACTCAAATCTAAATAGTTTATCTGTTTGCCAAGGCCACTCGAGGTGAAGTGCAAAAAGTCAATGTTTCTATTTAAATCATCAGTGAAGGACAAAAATTCTTCCTTTGTCCCTTTCCAAATAAAAATAAAGTTGTCAATAAAGCATCTGTAAAACACAAATCTGTTGTAAAATCTGTGAGTCTTAATAAAACACTGTTCCCAAGAAGCCATGACAAAATTTGTACAACTTGGAGCCTTTCAGGCTCCCATTTCCACACCTGTTTTTTTTTTCTGTAAAATTTAGCATTAAATTCAAAGATATTACTCTTCAATACTAAGTCTAATAGAAACAAATAATGTTAATGGTAGCAGAATTAATACTGGTAAATCTCGACAAATAATCTCTGACATATTCTGTTCCAATATTCTGATCTATACAGATATATGAAGAATGACATACAAAGATGCAAAAATATAAGTTGAATGAATAATGTCAATGATTCTTAAAAGTTCTGAAAGGTGCCATGAGTCCTTGAGGTAGTATTCAGATTTCTGTACCCAAGGGTGTAAAACTGAATCCAAATATATGGATGCAGGCTCAGTTTTATAAAAAATCTGCAGCCAGAATTGGCCTAAATGGTGGATTAACTGCATCTTTGTATAACATGGAGACGCCAAATAGACAAACCAGTTTGGCTTGTCTACCTTCAGAAATGGATATATTTCATTGTCTATCCCTTTCTGATGTAAAAAGTCAAAAAGACTTGCATTCACTTCACAAAAATGTCCGTTAATAGTGGCCCTTGAATCCTCCTCATAACAAAGTTTGTTAGCCAGAAGATGGCTTATGGCTTGATTTTATGAATCCATATCCATAATCACCGCAGTGCCACTTGTATCTGCCTTCATGACACAGATTGATTTCTCAGATGACAATTCTCACAATGCTTCTTCTCCTTGAATCGAAAGGTTGTAAACCTAGATTTTTGTTGTTTAAACTCCTTCAAATGTTTGTTAAACATACATCATGAAAAGCTTGAAAGGTACTGTGTAAAGGTGGATTATAAGTTGCAAATCAATAAGCACATTTGTTGGCTTAGCAGTTTGGAGAGGTATAAAACTGAACCCCTTATTTAAAACAGAAATCTGGCATTCACTTAGTGAAAAACTGGATGAGATTGACAATGTTTCCATTTACATTGAACATATCTTTCTCCCCCTGCCTCATCCTCATCCCTGACCTCTCACCAGATTGTTCCTTGGTGGTGTCCTTCGGGGTAGTGACGGTCTTAAACAAAAGGGGCTGGGGACAGAACTGGTAGTAAATCATTACCATGACTGGAGGCATAGAATAGAGGAGCTGCAGACTTCTTTTGATTTATGTATCCACCCTTTTGGCTAAAATTTGAATCAATAATGTTTCTACTACCACTGGTGATGTTGGAGGAGTAATTGCCATGACAATAAATAGTTTGCTTATTGTTAGCAGCATACGCTGTGGAGAAATCATATGCCGCTGCATCTCTTGATAGTTTATTTTGTTTTCTATTGATTTACATGTGATTGCATTCCAGACATCAAACAGGAAGTGTTTAAACATATGGTTACGTTTCTACTTCCCAACTACCCCCTTATTGTTCTGCTAAGTGGGGTAAGTGATTGTTCTAAAGTAAATACTGATATGTTGATTCATAATAAGAAGAGCTAATGGAACCGTTTTTTGCTTGCCATCTGTCAACAGTTCATTCTCAGATTGCAATCATCTCAATAATTTAGTAATGTGATGTATTATTTGTCATGCCTTGTATTACTTAAGACATTTTAAGTCTTTTGTAGCATATTGCATATAGTTTATTTGCCTCAGTAATCTGCTGAAACTCTAGGTTTTTTTCATTAGCATTCTTGAACTCAGGATACATACATTTTGTCATTGTGAGTCTGTTTTTATCTATGCAACCACTTCTAATACAAAGTCTTCTCTTTTTTCTTTCTTTTTTTTTGCACCTCCTGTGTTTGAATTTAGTTGAAATAAAAATGATTTATATGTAATACAAATGTGACCTTGAAGAAGAATGCAACAACATTAAGGCTTTAAAGGATAAATGTCTTCATAAACTGTTATAGCATGTTATTGGGTTTCTACAGGACCAGTCAGTTTCATATGAAACTTTCTCATATGCCTTTATTGTGAGAGGTGTGCAACAATTTCACATATGAACTGCATGAAACACTATTTATCCTTTTGTTAATTGCTCAATTATCCTGCATATGGAATTTATTTTTCAGTGCTGCCTAAGTCAATGATCACTTCTATCATTTGAAAAAAGGAGAAAGGTTATCTCTCTATATGTAAATCATTCATTTGTATGGATGTTCCCATTCTCATGCATAAACATGTGGGTATGCACAGCTCATTACTTTCTGATGCAGTTGTATATGATCCATGACCAAATAAGATTTCAAAGATGAATTAAGGACTATTGATTAGCATAAGCTCTCAGAAAACCTCTTGACACTTAAGAGAAAATGCATTAGACTTGTACTCAAATTTTGTATTGAGTATCATAATGGCAGACTATGAAGTATGAGCAAATAATACTAATTTAGTTATATACTCACTTTTGTGGAAAATGTTTTAAGCCCTAGATAGTTTTCAAAAGGCATGACAGACACCGTGTTTGCATAATTGCTGGAATAGCTGTCTGCCCCAACTAAAACAGGACAGAGCACATTTTTTAAAGAGAAACCATGATGGTTGCAGAATTGCATTTGACTGCAAACTGTTTTTACATAAATGAATGCATTATTTGTAAGCAGGATTAAGCTAAAGATAAGTACCATTAAGATGAGCAATATATCATGATTTTCTGTCCATTTTGTGAAAGCAGTGGCGTGCAAAAAATAAAAATAAAAAAATAAATAAATAGCAACTTCTTAAAATCCGAGAAGTTAAAAAGAAACTAAGATCTCTAAGTCAGATGCTTCAACATACATGCTTGATTAGATGGGCTGGTCTTACAAAAAGTGTACAGAGGTCATAAAGAAGTGTCACTGCTGCAGTAGATTCATAAGCCAGCAGAATAATGGTTCAGCTAGTAGCCACAGTGATGAAAGTATAATGGCAGAAGTGAAAACAGATTCATAAATACAGCTGGCTGCATAGTATGGATGATATTATCACCTTGCATAATGCATCATTAGGCTGTATAGTATGGATAATATTAGCATCTTGCATCACTAATGCAGCATATCGCTTCATCACACATGCAGTTATTGATGTCTACATTCCACACCATCAGTATAGATGAGCACATATAAGACAAGCAAACAAGAACTACAGGCATTGAGAACAACTAAGAAAGGCAACCTATAAAGACAATCATAGGCTTATTGGAAACTAAGATGATATTGCTTTATTGCATTTATCACAGAGTTATATGGTGAAGTTTTTTTTAACCAAACATTGCTTATGAAAATATATGCTTTATATAACCTTGAGAACTCTCTCTGATTTGGTGATGCAAGCTTTTTCTAAGATAAAGCATGCCATCCTCTACTGATTTTGTAATTTTTGCAGGTATGCAAATGCATAATATACTAAAGCAGTAACAAGAAATGCAGAGATATTCCAGCATACTATCTTTTTAACACTCATTAGCAACTGCCCAACAAATTCAAAGCTAATTAGTCAAGTGAATTGTAATACAGAATGTCAAACTTCCTTTAAAGTAGGTGTTATCATGGACAATATACATATACACACACACACACACACACACACACATATATATATATATATATATATATATATATATATATATATATATGGGTTAATTTTATAATCTCGAAATACTGAAATATCAAATTTCAGTACCTCAAGACTATAATACAGAAACCCGAGTTCCGTGAAAGACCACATAACCGAATCCGGAAATGTTGAATTAGCGGTTATGGTGGTACGCTGTGTTACTGGATAGCTGTAGAAAGTGTTTATATTTTAAGGGTTTTGGGTAGGGATTTTATTGTATGTTAGTGTGGTGAGAAGTTGTAGGTGTAGGTTAAGGTATGTAGGTAAGAGTGTGAATGTTTAAGTATTGAGAATGGTGTTGTTTGCATGCATGTGATGTGTGTTTGTGTAAGGGGAATGTAGATTGTGTAGTGGTGGGTTTTGTGTCTGTATTCTTTTTGGCGCAACCTTGGAGTTGGTATATAATAGTAGCAGGGGTGTGGGGGACTTGCCCTCCACATGAGGGGTGCAGGGAGGCTTGCCCCCCATTTTATATGTAGGGTAGGTGTGTGTGTTTGTGTTGTTTTGTTTGTGTGTGTTTTGTTTGTTTGTTGTAGTGTGGGGAGGAAGGTGTATATGTGTTTGTTTGAGTGGTGTAGAGGGTGTTTACAACTTGTGGTTTTGGGGTTTTGGTATTGTGATTTTTTGGCTTTATAGTCTCAAGATACTGAAATTCGATATTTCAGTATTTCAAGATTATAAAGTGAGTCTATATATATATATATATATATATATATATATATATATATATGTGTGTGTGTGTGTGTGTGTATGTATGTATGTATAAGGGTCTACTTTACATATCCGAAATACCAGATAACCGAAGACCAAATAACTGAGAGGAAAAAGCCAAGTCTTCACATAGACGAATGTCCACATAGCTGAAATGTTTCAGTAACCACTAGGTCAACAAGTGGAGATTTACCCTTTCCGCATTGTAATGTGATCTTGGAGTTGGTATATTTAGTAAGGGGGTGTGGAAGGTCTTGTCTATGCACTCCTTAGTTTTATATATATATATATATATATATATATATATATATATATATATATATAAACTACACAATCATACAAACATGATCAAAAGCAAAATACTACAACTGTGCAACTGTTAACTAAACATCAGTCAATAATTCAAGCAAAAGTGATTTTTGAGAAGTAGTAACATCACATTTATAAACTGAAATATGAACATTCGGCATTAGAAACTACTATAATATCTATCTATCTATCTATCTATCTATCTATCTATCTATCTATCTATCTATCTATCTATCTATCTAATCTGTATTCATATGTACAAGAATGCACAGTAATTGAGTTTAATGAGTCTTATATGATTAAAATCTAGATTTTTTTGTTGTTGTTATTTATGGCTCATACTTTCTGTGGTAATGCATGATTTTTCTAGATGTTATTACTAAACTGGGTAGTAAACACTATTGTTTAATTACAAGTGTTTAATGTTTTTCCAGAACTAATGAGCACAACTTTCTTATTTATAATCAAACAGCTGCCATTTGAGTTATATGAAAAATAATTTTATGAAGAGAAAATTCATCATGCTTTCTTATCTCACAAAAAATGATGAATAGTTTGCAAAGAGACATAATTCCTGGGAAGGTTTATATGCAGAGGTTACTGCAGAGAACAAGCTGAAACAATAGTTACAGACATGACAGAATATGTGCACGTGCTATTAACCAGTGTTGGATACATATTTTGTGCAGTTCAAGAAAAGGAGGAATGCTGAAAATGCAAGTGATATGGCAATATATTTTAATTTGGATTCAGGGGTCGTAAGATTTATTTTTGAGAACAATTGTTGCATTCTTGAGATAAATCAGGATCAACATAACATACATAACGAAACATTGGGCCAGCATCAAAATGCAGATAAAAAAATCAACCGAACAGTGCAATTTATTTTGTCTTTACATTACTCTATGGTACCCTCATTGCCTACTACAAACTTTAACAGAAAATTCAGAGACTCACATATCATATACTATAAAAAAGTGGATAATCATTTTAGTATAACTATATTTTTTCACCTGAAGTCTGAGTTTCTTTTTTGTTTTAGTTTGATTGCTGTGTTTTCCAGGATTTTGAATTAATTTATATACACAGATACTACTGATCTTGATATCCAGAGGAGATGTGAGCATTTAGAACTTTTTAAGAGTTAATGATATACATACCTCTCACAACCAGAAGACTTAATGAGTTTATAAAATAGACATCTGTATTTTTCATATACATTAATGTTCAGTTTTAAACAGGTGAGGTAATATACTATAGGGTGGCACAGTGGTGCAGCGGTTAATGTAGTTACCTCACAGCAAGAGGTAATCCCATTTGATTCTCAATTGGGGTACCTTCTGTGCAGAGTCTGCATGTTCTTCATGTGCTTGTGTGGCTTTACACTGGGTACTCTGGTTTCCTCCCACATTCCAAAGACATGCATCTGGAGTGTTTTCCCTGGGCCTCCACTGAAAATAGACTCTGTCCTGGTTGGACATTCCTGGTCAACAAATGTTAAATAAATAAATAATTCTTTATTTGACACTGTACTTTAATAAAAATTAAAGTCTCAAAGCAAAGTTTATAATGAACAGTTAAATCGAACCTCATGAAAGCATATCAAGAGCAGTTAAATCCAACCCATAAGTCTCAGCCAAGAGGTAGAATTTAATCAAAACTAAAAACAGCAACAGCCAAAAAAAAAAAAAAAAGTAGTAGGCACAAGCTGTCATGCTAGCAACACTTTACCACTTGTTCAACTCTTATAGTTCCTTAATGAGGCTTGTGTTTTGGTATTTAAAACAGACTCTCTATAAAGGTTACACTTGCCTTATAAGTTCAGAGAAAAAATGCAGTCTGCATTAAAAAAAATCCTGCTGTCGCATTGATGAAGGTTTACAAGAATGGGTATTATGCTAATGCTGTATGTCATGTACTCATAGTTTTACATGTGTAACTATTTTTACACATTTTATCATACCATCCAGTACTTGACATTGCATCTGCAGTATTTCATCACAAAGACCTTTGTGCTGTGGAGGTTTTTTGTCAGATTTGTAAACTGGGTGGCATGTCTGAGCGGGTCTATATTAGAACACCGAACGTTCAAAATTTCAAGTGTTCTAATATCGACCCATTTTCACTGAATGCTAAAAATATTGAAGAAAGAGAAAACCAAATTTTTTCCTAGGGAAAGAATTTGGTTGTCCATTTCTGTTGCTTTGGTATTTTCAGCGCTGTGGTGGAAAGTTACGGGTCGGGTTCAGTTAAGTGTGCGATTGTGTGGAGGTGAAGGTTAGGGTGGGTTAGTTGAGTTAGGGTTAGGATGCTGGTCAGGTTAGTGTGCGAATGTGTGGACATGAGAGTTAGGGTGGGGTAGGTGAGTTAGGGTTAGGGCGAGGGTGATGACTGTGCGATAGTGATGGACCTTAGCGTTAGGTTTTGGGTTAAGGTAAGTGGATGATAGTTAGTGGTGTATGTATAGTTTAGGGTAGGGTTAGGTGTAAGAGTTTAGATGTATATGTGTGGATTGCTGTTTGTTTGGTGTGCTTGTGTTGTGTGTATATGTTTTGGAACAGAAATTTTTTCCCTGTATGTTCGATGTTTTAATTATTTGATTACCAGAGTTCGATATTAGAACACTCGAAATTTTCAAAGTTTGGTGTTCTAATATAGACCCGTCTGAGCTATTTAAGCCTGGCAACCTGAAGATCATCCCATCCTCTTTACAGCAGCAAGAGATTGTGTTGTGGTCAGCTTGTCAGTGGTTAAACCAAAAAAAATAGGCAAGGGTAATATCCAGACAAATTTAATGTGAGTGCTTTTGAACACAATAAATATGTGAACTTCTTCAGACAAACCCTAAAACACAAGTCAGGTTTAAATAAACCTCCAAACATGACATTATCACTCCATTTACCATATTTAAAGACACATACCTTCCCTATAACAATCCAGTAAAAACAGATCAATTTCTAGACTATCATATAAAATTAATTAATAACATATAAAATTAAATTATATGTATAATTATAAACACGTAAGTTAATATCTTTCTAAAGATTTAAGTTTAAGTAAACATTTTAAAGGACAACAACATAATATTAAAGCAGATTGCTCAACCTGCTGTCTCTTTTAGTCCCTGTTTGTTGATACAGTCTCAAAAAATCACCCATGCAGCTTTAAACTAATCCACTCAACCGTTTTTCCTGTTAGACTTCCTACCTATATATATTTATTTATATTATTTTATTTATTTATCGACATTTGTTAACCGGGTTTGTCCAACTGGGCTTGTGGCCCATTTTCAGTGGAGACCCGAGGAGAAAAGCTCCGGTAATACATTTTAAATCAAGTACAATTTTAAACAATATTGATATAATAGCAGTTATAGCAAAACGATTCACATATGTTGGGATACATGCATAAAGTTAAAGTTGCATTAAAAAGAAGCTAAGTAACAATTTTACATTGATATAGTTCAATAGGTCAACAATAAACATTTTTTGTTTGTAGAAAATTGTGCAAATGCATAGTTGACACATTGGAGGGAAAGGTGTAATGAGGTACTAAGTATGGTCCTTTTGAGGGTACATAAAGGGAAAGAAGACTAGGTAGGGTCATGGAAAGTGCAGGTTCTGGAATTGAGAAAATAAGCTTTTAGTTCATTTTTAATGTGTGAGGTGTGGGAGATGGAATGTAAGTCAAGGGGAAGTTTGTTCCAAGCATGGGCAGGGGAGTGTTTGTAGAGTAGTTTGCCTACTGACCTTTTAGGGTGGTAGATATCAAGTAATTGTTGGTTAGAAGTATGGAGGGTCCAGGTTGGGATGTAGATGGAGACTAAGGAAGATAGAGATGGGCAGAAGGAGGGTTTAAAAAGAATAGAGTGTAGCATATGAAATTGATAAGATAGCAGAAACTGGGGAAGTTCAAGCCATTAAAGAGAGTTTAAAGAAATGCAGTGGTGTGAGTTGTATGGGGAGTTAGTAATAAATCTGGCTATTTTATGGTAAGTCTGTTGCAGTTTGTTTAGAGTGGAGGCCTGAATATTGGTAAGAACTGTGGTGGCATATAAGAGGGAGGGGAGGAGGAGTGCCTGGCCCAGGGTAAGTCTAGATTCAGGGGTTAGGAATTTTTTGTTCTGAGATAGCAGACCTAGTTTCTGGGTTTTTTTTTTTATACATTGGAGTATGTGTAGGTTGAACTTCAGTTCATTATCGATAATGACCCCTAGGAGTTTTGTGTGGGTGTCAGGTTGGATATTTGTATTGTTAGAAGATGTAATAAAAAAGGAGGTTTTGTGATGAGAAAGAGAATGGGGAAGGAAAAGTAGGAGTTTGGTCTTTTTGGGATTTAGGATCAATAGGTTGTGAGAGAGCCATTGTTCAGTGGATAGTAGGGCCTGTTGGGTCAGGGAGTGTAGTTCAGGAATGTTATTTGAGATGGATATAAGTGTGGAGTCGTCGGCATACTGAATAAGGGAGGATTCTTTGCATGAGGTGTAAAGATCATTGGTGAAGATTTTAAACAAAAAGGGTCCCAAGATGGAACCTTGGGGAACACCAGTGGAGATGGGAAGGAAAGGTGAGGAGGATGAGAGCCATTTGACAGATTGTTCCCTGCCAAATAGGTAACTATTAAACAAGGCAAGTGCGGAGGGGGATAGGTGGAGATTTGCAAATTTGGATAGTAGTAGAGGATAAGAGACAGTATTGAAGGCTTTGGAGAGATCTAGGAAGAGACAGGAAATGAGTTTATTGTTGTCTAGTGCCTCTGCAATGATATGAATGAAGGAGAGGAGGGCAGTGGTGGTGCTGTGGTGAGGATGAAATCCATGTTGGGTAGGGGTAAGTAAGTGGTGTGTGAGGAGGTGATTGAGAAGCTGTGAGTGAATGCATTTTTCTAATATCTTGGAGAGGGGGGACAGAATGGCAATGGGTTGGTAGTTTGAGGGGGTCAGTGGAGTTTCCACCTTTATGAAGAGGGATAGTGAAGAAAGATTTCCAAAGCGTGGGGACAGTTGATTCCAGAATAGATCGATTAATTAGTATAGATACAGGATAGGCAATTGAGTCAGCAGCAAGTTTGAGGAATGTAGGAGATAGATTGTCAGTGGAAGGAGAGCAATGTTTTAGCTTGAGTAGTAGAGATTTGATGTAAGTAATGGGAACTGGCTCAAAAGAAAACAAAGTTGTGTTTGTGAGACTTGGAGAGGTGGGTGTCAAAGTAGAGTTTGGCTTAGAGGTTACCAGATTTTGGATGGAAGAGATAGTGTTTATTCAGGAGGGTAGCTGTTTCCTGAGCAGAAGAGTTAGGGTATGGGGAGGGATTAGAGGGCTTTCCCAGATAGAGGATGTTGTTGAAAGTTGACCAAAATTTCCGAGGATTGGATTTGTTGTTAAGCTGAGCAGAGCTATAGTATAACCTTTTGTCATTAGTTGTATGTTTTTTTGCAAGGTTCCTCAGTTGCCTGTATTTTTGAAGAAAAGGTGGTTGTTTAGTTTTAGTCCAGGTTTGCCAAGCATGATCTCTTTGTTTCATCAGGGACCTAGTCTCTTTGGAGAGCCAGGGAGCATGGTTTGATTTTACTCAGAGGGAGCTAAGGAGTTTAGAGTATTCATGAAAATGCTATTGAAAGTGCTTACAGCATCGTTTAGGGGGAGGTGTTTTAGAATGGACCAATCTATGTTGTGGAGAATGGAGTTAAATTGGGATGAATTGAAAGTCAATAGTTTCCAACAGTCTTTGATAAGGTGGGGTTTAGGAATATGGGAGTAGTGTCTTAAGATGGTGGTAGGGAGATGATCACTGAGGGAGTCAGGTAAGGTGGTGGGATTGTCGTATTGGTGGGGGGAATTGGTATGGATCCAGTCTATGATGGAGCTGGAAGTGGAATTTTTATGGAAGTGAGTAGGAGATGTTATAAGTTGGTGGAAGCCGTGTAGGTGGATACTAAGCTGGGGGGAGTCAGTTGTGAGTTTGGACCAATCAATGTTGACATCACCAAGGATAAGTGTCTCATATGGTATGTTGTGGGAGAACCAGGATAGGATGTTTTCAAGAATGGGCAGATTGTTACCAGGAGGAAGGTAGATAGAGGCAATTGCAAGTTTTTTGTGGGGATTCAAATGGCAGTTAAGGATGATGATTTCAGCTGGGAGGAAGTCAGGAATTGGGGAAGGTTATGGTGAGAGGTTAAGAATGTTTGAGTAGAGGATGGCCACTCCACCACCTTTTTTACAGGTCTATCAGATCGGAAGATATTATAACCTGGTGGAAGTATTTCACTATTTGAGATTTGTGGCTTGAGCCAGGTTTCAGATAGGGAGAGGATGTGAGGGGTATTGAGAGCTATCCATGAGTGCAGCTCAGTGACATTATTTGCTAGACTCTGAATATCCAATGAGTAAATATTTAAGTATTTGGATGAAGATGATAGTTGTGACTGAGGTTGGTGACTGTTAGAGGAGTAAGATGGGAGCAGTGTAGAGGTAGTTTTGCGGAGAGAAGAGGGGCCAGGGTTGAGATGGATATCTCCAGAACAAAGTAGTTTATTAGTGAGGAGAGAGTTTGTAGTAGATACTAGATGGAGTTTGTATAGTTTTGACTTAGCTTTGTGGGAAAGTTTAAAAACCTGTATTATGGATAGTTTATACAGACTTGAGACAGAGGTAGTAAAGAGATTAGGGGAGATAGTAAAATATGAAGTAGTTGAATATATGTTGTATGAGTGAGAAGCTGGTCAACATAGGAGTAGGTCAGAGAGATTGGAGTTTTAAGAGGTGGAGATAGAGAGAATAAGGAGTAGTGCAGAAGATATTAGAAAATAATACAAGGAATAAAATATGGTTAGATAGAGTAGGTATAGAGACAGTAGTATAGATGAAGTGGTGTTGACAAGATTGACAGATTAGTAAGGGGGTTGTGGCAATAGGCAGGAAGTGGAATTGTAGTGGCTAGTGGGACAGGAATGGGAGGGATAGTTAGGTATAAAGGTAATTGTAATGGGATGTGTGGGAATCGGGGTAGGGTAGCGAAGTGAGCCCGAACGTAATGAGGGTGAACGGAGCAGGGATAGCACCCTGGTCAAGATAAAGTCATAGAAACAATCAGAAAAGATAGTGAAAAGCTAGCTTGAGAGACAAGGATATAAAGTTTCTAAAGGTATAGTCACCAGAAATAAAATAAAAAGAAATAAAATATGAGCAGAAGTAAGCTTACAAAAGGAAACTGGCCTCAAGCTACACAAGTAGATTTACTTGAAGGAAACCCAGTGCTGTATGGTTAAAATAAGCCACAATAGAGAGGGGCTTTGCAGGGGGAGAGAGAGATATATTGCTAGCAGCTAAAAGCAAGGCAAAACATAAAAAAAATTAATATGTAGAAGACTGAAGACAGTAAAATAGGGCAGGTACACTAGGAAAGGCAATTATGAGTGAGGGTAGAAATGAATTCAGGGAAGGGTAAAGTGCAGAACAGGAGAATATACACAGAAACAGTACGAGGATAGTGGGTAACCAAAGAAAAAGGATAGGAGCTGCTGGCGTCTGCTTTTCATATTGACTAGCAAAAAAACACTGTAAATTCGTGTTGTGCTTATAAAGTCTAGCATTAATTAAAAGATTAGCTCATGTTGTAGTTATTTACTGGGACATATACTTCAGTGATAGTATTTTAAGCTTAAAATTGTGGCTTCCAGACAGATAGAGTTGCAGCGTATCTGTTAAGGTCCTCAAACCTGTGTTGCCTGTACTGTGGCCAGGAGAAAACCACAGGGAAAAATCCACTAGGGCTATAAAAACAGAGAGGAGCGAGATTAGTTATGAGCAAGTAATTCAGAAAAAGACCGAGAGACATAAATACCATTGGTAAAGAAAACAATTAATACAGGTAGGCAGAGACAGTATACCTAGCATTAATTTCTATTGTATGAGTGTCTTACACACATAGCTAGCTAAGAACACAGCAGTGTTTACACCTATGCATAAAGTAAAGCAGAACAACAGTAGTTAACAACAGCACAGTGTAGACACACACAAGGCAATAATTCACAAGGAAAACAGAAATCCAGGATACTGAGGACAACAATTGGTACACTTTCAGGAAATAGTTCTTCATTTTACTTTAGTGCTACACCAAGAAATTACAGTGAAAATATTACAGATACATCTAAATGTGAAGTTAAGGTGCCTGTTGCTCCTTGCAACAAGAAATGTAGTTGGTAAATATTCACATTTACAGTTTTCTTTCATTAAAAAACAAGAAATAATATGAGTACAATTTAAATGCTAAGCTACCCATGATCATAAGGTGCTGGAGCTCCTTGCAACAGGGAAAATAGACTTTAAATATTCACAAAACTAGAGTCGCAAGAAAAAGTACACCAGAAACTGCATATGCAAGCAATATTCTTCTCAATATAATCACAAAATACTATATGACCTAAAGCAGACAAAGCAACAGAATAATCACCAAATATTTTAAGATTTAAAGCAGTTAAAGCAACATAAAATACATCACAAAACAGTTAATGCCAACGAATCAAAAGTTTACCTTACACAGAGCAGCAGATGCTCAACAGCATGAAGGGGAAAAAAGGTTTCAAAATAGCTCCTGCTGTTGTTAGGCACCTATGAAGACTAGGAAGAGGAAGTGAGATGAGGGGGAGGGGTAATGACTAATACTGGGCTGGGCTAGCACCTTGGTCAAGATGAAGTCATAGAAACAATCAGAAAAGATAGCAAAAAACTAGCTTGAGAGACAAGGGTATAAAGTTTCTAAAAGTATAGTCACCAGAAATAAAATAAAAAGAAATAAAATATGAGCAGAAGTAAGCTTACAAAAGGACACTGGCCTCAAGCTACACAAGCAGATTTACTTGAAGGAAACCCAGTGCTGTATGGTTAAAATAAGCTACAATGGAGAGAGGCTTTGCAGGGGGAGAGAGAGGTATTACTAGCAGCTAAAAGCAGAGCAAAACATAAAAAAAAAATAATATGTAGAAGTCTGAAGACGGTAAGATAGGGCAGGTGCACTAGGAAAGGCAATTATGAGTGAGGCTAGAAATGAATTCAGGGAAGGGTAAAGTGCAGAACAGAGAATATACACAGAAACAGTATGAGGATAGTGGGTAACCAAAGAAAAAGGATAGGAGCTGCTGGCGTCTGCTTTTCGTGGTGACTAGCAAAAAAAATCACTGTAAATTCTTGTTGTGCTTATAAAGTCTAGCATTAATTAAAAGATTAGCTTATGTAGTAGTTATTTACTGGGACACATACTTCAGTGGTATCATTTTAAGCTTAAAATGGTGGCTTCTGGACAAATAGTTAGAGTTGCAGGGTATCTGTTAAGGTCCTTAAACCTGTGTTGCCTGTACTGTGGCCAGGAGAAAACCACATGGAAAAATCCACTGGGGTTCAGTGGTATTATTTTAAACTTAAAATGGTGGCTTCAGGACAGATAGTTAGAGTTGCAGGGTATCTGTTAAGGTCCTCAAACCTGTGTTGCCTGTACTGTGGCCAGGAGAAAACCACAGGGAAAAATCCACTAGGGTTCAGTGGTATTATTTTAAGCTTAAAATGGTGGCTTCCAGACAGATAGTTAGAGTTGCAGGGTATCTGTTAAGGTCCTCAAACCTGTGTTGACTGTACTGTGACCAGGAGAAAACCAGAAGGAAAAATCCACTAGGGTTCAGTGGTATTTACATACTGTTTTACTTTCACTTTGAAAACCAAGTTGAAAAACCTTGAGCTGGCTATGAAATAATGATGCCACATCTGCCAGTGCTCTTGCTCTAGCTATAGGGACATTTCCTCACCCAAAGTGATATAATCCCCACCTGATTTGCATGCTGTATAGAAGAGCCAGTGGACCTCCCACATGTCAGAGCTGCCTTGCCCAGTCCACTCTTAACCTAACAAAAATGTCAAAATATAATCTCACTTTTCTGAAGAGCCCTACTGATATGTGACAAAGTACAGTCAGAAGCACAGTAACAGCTGCAAAAACTAAGAGCATAAATTTGCAATGACCATGCGTAGACATTAATTTCATATTTTTACATAAGAAGCAGATGTCTGTCACAATTAATCGATAACACTACATCAGATTACAAGAAGTATGCAATACCATAATTTTCTTAAATTACCACTAAAAAAGCATGTGGGTGCTGTCATGCAAGTCTGTGAATTATTTTGTGTTTATAGTGAATCATTTGTTAGCTATTTAACCAAACAGGAAGGAAAATAAGTGGGAGTTTGATGCTTTACAAAACAGTGATTATTCCCAGTGCTATGGAGCTTGGTTATAAATTTGACAGGAGGAGTGCAACAAAATAATCTCCCACTGTAAGGAAGGAAGGGCTGACAAGAACACAGTATATTAGTCTGGTCACCTGCTGTGAGCTGTCCATCAAATGCAGATAATGGGTCAAATTACCCTTATCGCTTTGGCAGTTAGGGAAGGTAGGTGTGAAGGGGGAGGGGAGATACCTTGAAGAACTATATTTCAGCCTTCACAAAAGAAATCAAGTTAGCATTTCTAAGAAGAAAGAGCAATAAAATGCACTTTTCAATTCTGTTCTGTATTATTTGTACTGTTTGTGTTTGAAGTAGTCATTGAACAAGGATAACATTTTAACCAAAAGTAACATTTTTACCAAAAGTAGGTGACTATAACACAGCAGTGAATGAGTGTAAAATCAGTGGACTGACAGGAGCTTTAGGGAAAACATGGCAGATCTGATGCAATTTTTTGGAGACAAACAGTGCATTCTGGGATACTTAGAGGCAGACTAAACAGTCAGAATTATTTCAAGACTTCAGACCCCATGTGGTCAGTGTCAGAAATTGCATATAAAAATATCTAAAAAGCTCTAAATAGTCCCAGAGTGGAGTTAAAATGTAAGAAACACCAAACATTGATGAAATAAACATGTTTTTTGAGTCTGTGGGTGCGGTTGTCCTTTAAGGAACTAAGCTCATTTAAGGCAGGATACATATAATCATTGGTTAACACTTGCCATCACAACTCTCTTATTTCCAGACACAGAGACCAAGGTTCAACTCTAGGGTTCACCTTAACCTGCTCGATGACAGAGAACAGAAAAAAATGATCGCTATTCGCAATTATATATCTGGCTAGGGCATTAATGGGATTACCTTTAAGAATATTATACTGGTGCTCATAGATTCTTTGTTTTAAATGTCTTTCAGTTTTACCTATGTAAAATGGGGAACAAAGTTGACATTTAGTGAGATATACCACACTGGAAGTATCACAATTAAGCTAACCATTAATAGTGAAAGAATGGTTGCCCACTGTAAACTTATCTGACACCTTTATATGTTTGCAATAGTTACACCTACCACACATAAACATCCCCCCGTTTCTATGGGTGACATAAGTCTTTCTCTCTACCAAATTCGTAAGGTTGAACCCATGCTTAAAAACAACTTTGGGGACTTCAAGGATCCTTTTTCCTCAAATGGAGATCATCAGTAAGGACCACCCAATTCTTATTCAAAATATATCTCGCTAGTTTAGCAACCAAAGAAAAGGGACTGCTAAAACTCAATGAAAGCTGAGATTCACTGGTCTCATTCAAAGGACCAATTTGTGGGTTTTGCTCACACATCTCCTCACATTGTGTTAACCCTAACTTAGTAAGAATGGGTATAAACCATCCAGAGTTCCGCTTGCTACTCACTTCACAAATCAATTGCTCTATAAGGGAAGATGGATAACCATGAGCCAGGGACATTCTTTTAAGGGTTTCACATTCATGCAAAAAAAAATCATTCTGAATTGAAATCATATGGGCCCCCCTCACAAGTTGTCCTTTGACAACTGCTCTTTTTTCTGGTAGGAGTGGGAGCTATCAAAATGCAGGAAACAATTCAAATAAGGTGGCTTTCAATATATTTTAGCTGTATAACAGCTGTTAGTTCTATCTTTGGCTAACAAAACATTGAAAAAAGATATAGTATCGGTGTTAAACTCAAAGGTGAAATCCAAAAATGTAGTTAGACCAGATAGAAACTGATCAAATTCAATCTACAGCGTTGTTCCTATCACCCTTAAAGATGACAGAAATGTCATCCAAATACTGGGTGTACCAAGAAACATATTCCTTAAACGTCTCATGATAAAACAGGATTTCATTTTCCCAATATGCCATTACACAATTCACAAAGCTTCCACCACATGGGGAGCCCATAACTATTCCAGACTTTTGAAGATAAATATCACCACCAAACAAAATATAATTATTGGACAAAACAATATCCAATAAATATTCAATTAAGTCAATCTCATCACCTGGTGCTCCTATTTTTTGTAAAAAATTGCAAGTCCAGGAAATACCCAAAGATTGGGGGATACCAGTGTACAAATCACGTACATCTATGGTAATAAAATTACAATCACCATTAAACACTAACCTGTTAAGTGATACAAGAAAATTCCAAGAGTCACGACAAATTTGCGGCTGCCCTATTAAATATTTTTTCAATTTCATATCTACCAATTTGGCACAACCATAGGTAATGCTATTTCTACCATCAACAATGGGCCGAAAGGATTGATTCTTTAAATCTTTATAAAGCTTGGGGAGCCCAAAAATAACTGGTGTCACAGGGGATGGAATAGTGAGATAGTTAAAGGTGTCCAAAACGACCATATTATCTATAAATAAATTGTTCAACAAGCTCCTAATGCGCTGATAGGTGCCATGCAATTGGTAAACTGATGCCTTCTCATATGTATCTGTACATAACACACTTAAAATTCTTTCATTATAATCATCTTCACTCATAAGTACCAGCCCACCCCTTTATCTGGCTTAAGTACTCTCACCCTCTGAGTTCTTAGCAGTTTTAAAGCATCCATATGAATGTCAGTAATGTTGGATTCAGATTTATATCTCTGTTTCATATAATGATCACTCAAACTCCTGAAGTCCAACTCACATAATTTTTCAAAAACATTCAAAGTATTGTGCAAAGGTGGATTGAATAAACCAGAGACACGACATTCAGTATTAAGGCTGGAATTATTCCCCAACAAGCAGTTTAAATTAAGCTTTCATACAAAAAGTTTTAAGTCCAGTAAGGTTTCTACTAAATTCATGTGCCTTGATGCCACAAAAGATAACCCCCTGGATAGACACTCAATTAATTAATTACAAACATTAAAATCAGTAAAGTTATGCACTTTAAAGACACCTGTATTATCAATAAATATCCAAGGGTAAAGTTACATAGATAGCTCATCAGAATCAATTACAGTCCCAACCACAGTCATCTCCGTTACTTGTTGTTCTTCCTTGAACACTGAAAGTTGGAATTGTTGCCTCTCGCTACTACTTTGATTGCCTCCTTGCCATTTCGAAAATCCTGCACATTATGGTTAACATTATTGACCCCCTGTTGGTTCCTAACACACTGACTGCATCTTGGTGAAATCGCAGGGCCAATATCAAATTCATCGGAACCACTGGAAACATCAAATGAGCCAGAAGGTGCAGGTGGCTCAAAACTCTGCCCATCTCTGTTGTTCAACGAATTAGGTTCAAAAGCATTAGAGACAATGGGCGGGACAGGATAGTTTGTACCATTATTGTAGTCCCTTTGGTCCCACTATAATTTTTTTATTTTTGTATCCTTTAATTTGGCCAAAGACTGTTCAATGCTATTAAAAATCAGAATAAACTCATATTTATACCTGAGGAAGTCTGCATCATCCTTGATCATCTTCTCCAAATTCATAAGTTCGTTTTTAACTCAGTCAGATTGCAAACTGCAATGATGGACCAAGAGTGTTAAAACTCATAGCCCTGATTATCAAAAAGCACCAACAGGTCTTTGTGGAACTGTGAGTTACAAACCAGGCCAGAGGGAAAGTGTCATTGCCGTAAACCCTTTTGTATATGATGCCTGGAAATACATCCCTGTAAATACACAATCTCCAACTGTAACTTTTTATATTTAAACAATTTAGAGTAAAATTGTCACAGGTTTTCAATAATATTGCAACTTAAAACATGATTTTCCATAGAATTAGCACCATTTGCCACTGCTGAACTATATGACAAATGAATAGGTTTATTTAAAATATCGGACAGGGAAGGTAAGGTGATATTTAGGAACCATTGTTGCAGCTGGGTTCCATCACCAGCATCATGTAAGTTACTATTATGTGCAAACAAGTCATTTGAGAAATCAATACCCCCAGTCAAATAAGTTTAATTAAATGTATCCTGGTTTAAATTAGCTTAGTTCCCTAAAATGTTTACTTAAACTTAAGTCTTTAGAAAGACATTAGCTTACTTGTTTATAATTATACATATAATTAAATTTTATGTGTTATTAATTAATTTTATATGATTGTTGAGAAATGGATCTGTTTTTACTGGATTGTTTTAAGGAAAATTTGCGTCTTTAAATATGGTAAATGGAGTGATGATGTCATGTTTGGAGTTTTATTTAAACTTGACTTGTATTTTAGTGTTTGTCTAAAGAAGTTCACATATTTATTGTGTTGGAAAGCGCTCACATTAAATTTGTTTGGATATTACCCTTGCTTATTTTTTGGTTTAACTTGTTTGTGAATTTTTGTGAGTTCTTAGCTTGTCAGTGGTACCAGTGTGTTCTTGAGTTTCTTTGGAATTGTAGCACTGTTTCATGTCTGCTGGTTTAGCTTTTTCCTTACATGACTGCTTTGGAGGCATGAAACCTGGGTTCATCTTGTTGCTTGTCCCATAGTTTGACTGTTTTAATTTAATATTTAGGCATGAGGACTTTATATGATTTTATTGTATTTGCATATTGTGCTTGGTCATCCTTTTATTGAATCTAAAAAAATCAGGTACTCAATATTGCACATCATAATATTTTCTTTGCTTCCATTGTTATAAATGTTTAGCAAATACACATCTTAAATAATTCTGAATTATATTAATTCATCAAAAGAATGTTTTAAGTATAAAGTAACATAGTTTAACCATATGGTAAGCTTCTTAGTCCACTGTTAGTAAGTTGTTAGGATGTGTTTTACATTTTGCCCATTTGTTCCACATTATGAGAGAAAGTGCTTCCCATTTTGAGGATGGTAGGTTGAGAGCTTATCTTATATCTGTTAGGTTAACACTGGTCTCAACTTAATAGTCCCAGGTCCTGTGTTTAGCAGGAATAGGGCAAATAGCAGAGTAAATCTTGAAGTGGTGGTTTATATGGTTGGTGGTTTTGCTTGCATCTTGTACGCATTAAGTTGCTTTTTGCAAAGCCTTCTTAAGTTTTCTTCTGGTAATCTATTGTGTGGTACATCTTTCAAACCAAAGATTGATTTTAGTCAGTATGAGACTCCCATTCTCAGGATTTATGAGAGAGGGAACTCTGGTATTATGGCAGTGGATGTCCCAATATTTCAGCATACAATCTCAATGGACATAGCTTGAAGGCATAAAACAGACATTTTGGCAAATTGTATTAAAATAATAAAAAAATAAAATAAAACAAGAGGGAAGATAGTTCTTAATTCCTCTCATATCTTACAACCTTTTAGGTTCACATCAGTAATATGGATATACTAATAGACTCAGTAAGTTAGTAGAGCAACAGGACATATGTTCACATGGATTTTCTGAAGGTTAAGAGTTTTAGAACATAAATGGAGATATTACTTGGGGATTTCCATTTTCAATCCCAAGCAGTGGTGTTGATTAATGAGGAGGGTGTGAATCAGTATGACTCCAGGACTCCTATGACTGCTCAAGACAAAAGACCACATTTGGAACAGTTAACTATTGAGTGGTCTTAGCTGACATCACAAGAGAAGTACCTCAGATCACAGGATAGTAACAGGGAAGGGAAACAGTAATGGATGAATTACTGGTACCAGCACCAGTACCTGAAAAACCAGCTGGTTCGTCAGGTAATACCTCTGATTTGTTTATTTTGGAAGAAATAGGTATGACCTAGACAGCTATAGAATATTCAGGGAGTTTTTTTGACACTTTATCAGATGCTTGATTTATTTGTTGAGAAAGGTCTTCAAAGGTTGGTTGGGCATACATATAGCAAAATTGTGGATCCATTTGAAATTTCACAGACATTTCCATGTGTACCAGTTCTACCCAGGGCATTCACACAAGCAACAGCTTGGCGGTACTCATTAGTGCACTGTCTCAGGATCATGTACTGCCCCAGGATGGGCATTTACTTTGCATTTCCCAATAACTTTAAGGAAGAACATTTTAAATGGAGAATATATAGACATTTTTGACCTGGTGGACATTGAGGGTTCAGATGTTCCTGCATACCTGAGTCATGGGAGACAACGGTTTAATGATTGCTTTATCATTTTTAGATAAAAAGCAGCTGGACAGGACTCATGTGTATAACTGGGATAATTGGAATAATTGGGATAATTAGGTGTTGGGCTTTATTTGCTTTATGGCCATATTATAAGAAAAACACCCTAGCCAAGCACTCCCCTTTTAGTTTATTTTAAATCCATAAGAGATGCATAAAGGTTTAGGAGGGGCTTAGCATGGTTTTTGTATGACTAGAAGTTTAAAAAATGAATGCCAGTAGACCTCTCCCTAAAGTGGGAAGAAAAGCATGTAGACTCCTGGTTGGGGACTATGGTTGACAAGCTCAGGTTTGAGACAGTGGTTAAAATGAGAAGAACTATATTAAAATAACAGCTTGTTGGGCTTATAACAATGGATTTTGTGCTTGGTCATCTTGCCATTTCCAGCATTCTTGCTGTTATTGCAGCAAAGGCTACCCATGCCTTAGGTAATGGGCAAGAGTGGGCAAGATGTTAGGGCAAAAAACTTGTGTGAGTGATGGATCATCCAATGGTGGGCCTTTGGGTAGTGGCTTTACAAGTTCTCTGCCTTTTTTGGGCAATAGAGGAGGTGTGTTTCATTTCCCTGGAAGAGAAATGAGGGTAAAGAAGTTCTTCTGAAAGAGCTTATTATGAAGGAAGTTACTGTGGATAAGATTTTGGGCCCCTCCCATTTGATAACTTTCAGTGTTTAGCCCTAGAGTTAGTCCTAAAGAATACTCTAGGTCAATACAGGGTTATTCACCATCTAACCTTCATGACTGGGTTATGGTTCAATGACAGTATCAGTAGGGTGGATGCTCTGGTCAATTATTCTACTTTGGAGTATGCTGTTGACATTATTAGAAGATTCAATTAACCCTTTCACCTTCTACCCATTTGTTTTTAATATTGGTCATACCTTGGCATGAGCATTAATGGGAAATTTTCAGTGATACAACAAAGTCTTTGTGGTGCTCTGTGGATTGCTCCACATTCATGAAATTTAGCTTAGTCCTTCATTTATCTTGTTAGCAAAGGGCAACAAATCAATTGGCCGTCCACCATTTGGATGACTTTTTGTTTGTTGAAGAGAGAGTTTAGGGTGTCCCAGAAATATTAGAAACATTTATGTGGCTGTGTTCTGAAGTCAAAGTTTCACCGTCAAAATGGAAGCTAGAAAAGCCCAAGAAATCATTAAGATTTTTGCATTTGGAGATGGATGTGAGCAGCTCTATTTTTAGATTTCTGGAGGTGAAGACCCAAAAACTGAGAGATTGCATAGACCAGTTTCTAGGTTTTAAATAACTTAGGATTCTGCAAGTCATGTAACTCTGGGGTTTGCTTAACTTTGTGTGCTGAGCTAGTTTTCCAGCCAGGCCTTTTATTCAGGGATTAGCCAGCCCTTTGAAAGGGGGTATGCTTAAACATCATTGGGTAAGGGTGAATGACAGGGTTAGAAAAGACAAGTGCATTTAGAGATTCTTTTTATTACACAACAATGGGATTGTGTATCAGCGAAGGGTATGGGTTTATTTGTCAGACTTACTATTGTTTACAGATGCAGTAGGGGCCTTCGGCAAAGAGCTTATTTGCTAAATAGACAGTTTTCCTCACCCTGGTCTAATTCTTGGAGTACTCAGGTTTGGAAAGTTAATACAATTTTTGAACATATGCCTGTGTGTGTGTGTGTGTGTGTGTGTGTGTGTGTGTGTGTGTGTGTGTGTGTGTGTGTGTGTGTGTGTGTGTGTGTGTGTGTGTGTGTCAGCTGTTATTTGTGGTGATCTTCTCAGCCATAGTATAGTTGTTTTAAATTATGGCAACATGTCAGTCTTTTAACTAAAAGAACGTGCAGGTCTAGCAGGATTCAATCTTTGTTGTGACAACTTATTTTGCAGAGCTTGAGAATAAAGTTGCCATTTAGGGGTTTACATGTCTCAGGTATAGCCAGCATCTTATCAAGCTGCCTCTCCCACTTACAGATCACACAATTCAGAGAACTGGCCTCAGTGGTGCAAAACTACCCAACAATTATTCCAAGATTTCTCTGGACGATCGTCAAAAAGTAGCAGCTTGGTTTACTTTACAGACTTGGTAAGCTAGCACAAAAAGACCATATGGGGCCTTCATTTCCTTATTCTACCAGTTTTTAGAAAGCTTGACTATGAGAGTTAGAATTTGGTCTCCTTTTATTATATGTTGGTTCTTGGTTTTCAGGTGTGTTTGCAATGAAGCAATTAAGACTCTTTATATTTACCTCTTAATTCTTAGTTTTGGGGCAAAAATGTTAGGTTATCCAGATTTTACAAAAGACTGGTTGTTTTCCATGTTGGTGTTAGGTTTGGGAGAAGATTTCCTGACTTGTAGAGGACCAATGTCGCCCCATTGACAGTAGTTTGTTATTGTTCATTATTGATGTTTTTTTATAAATTGATGGACAGGTATTCTCTCTACACCACATACATTACTTTAGTTACCTGGATGTATTGAGGATTTTCAGAGTAGGTGAGCTATTACTTTGGCTAATTTGGGCAGATGTTTATCTGCTTTGCAATGCAGTTTCAATTTGGGTCCACCGATCAAAAATGCCCAGCGGTCATCCAATTAAACTTCATATGTGTCCTTCCTATTTCTGTCCAGTTCAGTAGGGTCACACTCTTTTTAGTTTGCTTTCCCCAATTTCTCATTCAGAATTATTTTTTCAGTAGGATCAGCAAGGAATATCTCCACCAGCATGTTTGATTTGGTTCTTTGGAAAGGCTTCAGATTCAGACTGTTCCTATCTTGAAGATCTCATGTCACTCATTCGTTATTGGCAGAGGCACACCTAGCTAGGGAGGGCCAGTCTATTGAGTTTATAAAGAGAGTTGGACATTGGTCTTCTAAAGCCTTTTTGAAATAAATTAGAAAAGTGGTTTTGGCTGCTAGTGCCCCCCTCCCCCCGCATTTTGTTTTCTTTTTTAGGTGCAGTATGTGTGGTTTTGTTGGTCACTACTACAATTCACATCCAAGAGAACTTCAGTTTGGCCCAGTGGTATCAATTTAAGTTTAGATCCTTCTTCAGCTGAGAGGATCTTTAGGGGATCACTAAGGTTTGTGCTGTTTGGAATGCTGCTTGGGTGAAAGTCCAGCATCATTACCACCTAAGTGAAACAATATCAATTGTAGAATCCCAACATGATGAACTTTCAAAGGCTGGAGACCATATGTTGATAATCTGAAACATCAAAAATAAAACAAACACCAAACACTTTGTTTCTGAAGGAGGCCAAACCCCTCTGTACCTCCATGCAACCAAATAATTATATATACCAACTCTGAGATCACAACAGAGTGGGGAAAAGGCCAAATTCTTCAGTCCCCATTTTTTTGCAACCTCTGTAAAAATGGTCTTCTTGCTCTATTAAGCATTTGAAGTTTCAGAACATTGACCATATGGTCTCAAACTTTTGACACTTGATGTTATGAAATGTCTATCTTATGAAAAGGACTCATTTGTAGACATGACACAAGCCTTCAAGACTGGCAAGCACAAAGTTTGAAAAGACATAGCATTGGAAACAACATTATAACATGATTTAAAATTGTTATGCACTGCTCCTTTCAAATGTTTGCATTCAATTTATACTCTGCAGAAGGCACACACAATACTGTGGTTCTTCAAGGATCTGTGCTACACCCTCTTCTTTTTTCATTTCTTATTAATAATACTACAGGTGATATGCCTGGTCTAGATCTTACTTAGGAGTTTGGGGAGACAGCAGGCCAAAACCTGAAGACCTCATTTTCACCTCAAAGAGTCACATTGTACCTGGGACTGCCTTTATCACCTCAGTCAGGATACAGTGGGAAAGGATGGTCAGGAGGGTGACTGACCCCTACCTGGGTTTGACCCAAGTAGTCTAGAAGCATTAGGGTTATATCTTCTCTGTCCCCTATCCTGGTGTTCCCCTTCCTTGTGTGTTATCTCACTCTCCTATCTGCTGTCCAGTCCATCCCATCACAAATATCACAAATTGTTTTCCTCTGTATGTATGTATGTAAACACACACACATATCTAACTATATATATATATACATATATATATAGACACACGTACAAACATATGTGTGTGTGTGTGTGTGTGTGTGTGTGTGTGTGTGTGTGTGTGTGTGTGTGTGTGTGTGTGTGTGTGTGTGTGTGTGTGTGTGTGTGTGCGTGTGTGCATGTGTGCGTATAAAATGAATGTCGAAGTGCATTTAGCAACAAAATCGCATTTTCACTTTCGACATTAGTTTTGCAGTTCATTAATGCATATCACATGACTTAACGTTTTTGAAGGGGGACAAGTCCCCTGCACTCCCCATGTGGTGGGCTGAGCCCCTCATACCCTCTGCAAATTATATACTCCAACTACAGTGGGAAAAAATGTAATTTCCCAGTCTGGACTATATGTACCGTGATCTCTAGTCGAAACATCGACCACATATGTGTGAATGCACAGTGGCATTCACTGCAAAGAATACTCACAGTATTGGCGGTCAGCAATACGGGAAACAGCCAAATGACTTTCGACATTCCCATCTTCTCCGAACCTCCATTTCACATTTTCATGATAAACCCATATATCTACCTGGAAACACTTTATAATGTCGAACAACTGAAATATTGAATTTCTGTATCTCAAGACCATAAAGTCGAAGAGATGGAAATCACAAACCTGGAAATGTTTATATCTGAAATGTCGAACCCGCAGTACAGATAGCACCCTAGGTAAGTGTTGAGTTTTTTAGGGTTTTGAGGAGGGTTTGTGGGTTTTTGAGTGTGTTGGGGAGTTTTACTTGTGGGTTAGGATATGTAGGTAAGTATGTGAGCGTGTTAGTGTTGGGGGTGGTGATGTTTGTGTGTATGTGACGTGTGTTTGTGCAGGGGAGTGTGTGGAATGTGTGGTGCTGGGTTGTCTTAGTTATGGAGTGTAGTGCGACCTCGGAGTTAGTATATATTAGTAGAGGGTGAGGGGAGCACAGCCCCCCTGCATATAGTAAGGGTAGGTGTGTGTGTGTTTGTTTAGTTGTGTGCGTGTGTGTTGTGTTGCTTTTTTTAGAGTGTCGGGAGGTAAGGGTGTTTGTGCTTGTATGTGTTGTGTAGTGTGTACTCTGTGTTTTTGCGGTTTTGTGTGTCGCGGTTTTTTTGGTTTCGGTGATATGGATTTTCGGCTTTATGGTCTTGAGATACTGAAATTCGATATTTCAGTATTTCAATATTATGAAGTGAATCCATCTATCTATCTATAGCTATCTCTGTATATATATATATATATATATATATATATATATATATATATATATATATATATACATACAGTATATGGGTTTACTTTGTTTTGTTTAATCGCATTTCACTGAATTTCATTTCACCCTGACCACATCACTGAAAACTCAAATTACTGAAAACTCATTTCATTGAATTTCATTTCAGTGAACTGAACTTAGTATATATGACACTATGTTGAGTAATGTAAGGCAAGTAAGGAGGTATATGCCCTTTTCCCAATTGTAGTGTGATCCTAGAGTTAGTATATATAGTTAGGGGGGCTCTGTGGGGCACAGCCCCCACATTATTGGGTGTGAGGGTCATAGGCCACCTCCTTGTTTGTTTTATATTGTATTTTACCAAAAACTTCAAAACAATGCATTTTAAACAATAGACATGCATAGTTACAACACCAATGACTAACTCTCTCCAGAAGACAATATGTACTCAAAATAAGTGGGGGGGGCAGTGCCCCCTACACCCCCCCTACCTATATATACTAACTCCAGGATGACACTACAGTGGGGAAAAGGGCATATTCTTTTTACTTGCCTTATAGTACTCTACACAGTGCCATATATATTAACTGCAGTTCAATGAAATGAGATTCAGTGAAATTAGTTTTCAGTTATTTGTGATTTCAGCGATATGGTCAGGGTCAAATGAAATTAAGTGAAATGAGATTCAGTGAAACAAAGTACACACACACACACACACACACACACACACACACACACACACACACACACACACACACATATAAATATATATATATATATATATATATATATATACATACACACACACACACACACACACACACACACACACACACACACACATACTGTATATCTACAGATATTCATATATTTAAATATATGTTCTGGAGTTTATTTCTCTTCATTCAGTCAAAACACTTGCTTCAATATATTTTTATTATTTTTGTTTTTGCTTTTGTATTAGTTTTGAGTACCGCATTAGACATAGAGCAGAAGTGCTGTGTTTTATATATTTAAATATATGTATATATATATATATATATATATATATATATATATATATATATATATATATATATATATATATATACATATATATATATAGAGAGAGAGAGGATCATAGGACGTTACTAGGCTAATGGCCCTGCAGCCCTTACTTGCCACAATCAGCACCTATTGCCCCTGTCCAAGAGGGACACAGGTGCAACTCGCAGGGTAAATTTATTTTTTCAATAAAGCAGTGGCACAGACTGCCTTGTGAGCAAGGCAGAGATTTCCTTAGAGTGGTCTATATGAAACAGAATAAAGTGACAGTGATTTCAGATGATCCACATAGGACAGATGCTGAAAACCTTGAATTTTCCTTGTGAGGAACTTTTGTGGTCTCTCCAGTTGCTGCATTTGCTTGGAAAGGTACATACCAAAAGGGGCTTTGTACTCAGTTATTGGCCTGATGATGGAAGAGTACAGGGAGGTTATAACTTCATTTTTCTAGAGGCAATGCCCTTACTTATGAGATGAGCAATATAGAATGCCCTTCTTACTACTGTGGAGACATGACAATCAAAGGTAAGGTTGCTGTCAATGTGTCCATATACATATATATATCTTTATCTATCTATCTATCTATCTATATATATATATATATATATATATATATGTGTGTGTGTGTGTGTGTGTGTGTGTGTGTGTGTGTGTGTGTGTGTGTGTGTGTGCATAAAATCCACTGTCCCCCCCCTGCCAAAGTGTGTTAATACATCTCTATTTGGCCTTGTGTTAAGTGTTTCCTTGCATACCCCTATTTTGATCCCTCTAGCCTTTTCCAACACTGCCATCACATTGTCCTGCATTACTTCTTCTCAAAGAAAAAAATGAAAATAAATAGGTATCTCCCTCCACCTCTTTATTCCAGTTTGTATCCCTCCTGTTTCCTTGTGTATGTTCCTCTTCCTGCTCTGCCCCTATTCCAGCATTTCTCTCCTATACATTAATTTCCTCCCTGGTTAAAGTAATAGATATAAACATTGCAATGGACCACTTACTGTGCCATCTACTCTTTCTCATAATGTCAATAAGAATAATGTATGACTGAAAATGTTTGTGTGCACATGCTTTGTCATCACCACTTTTCTTTGTTGCATTCCTGGCCCCAGTTCTTGGAAACCATGTCCCACTAGTGAACCTGTGATTCATGGAGGCATCTTTGGTCATGAAATTCAAGTTAGTTAAATGATAATTACTTTTAGGTCATATTGCATACTTTGTCATACCCTATGTAGCCTCAGAGTGATTCATGTAGACATGTTTCTGAATCCCAGTGATTGTCTTTCAAAACAAAGAAACTGCCCTCTGCCCAGACTTGACCTTTGTATTAACTGTCTGTAACAATAATGTCATCTATCGGCCAATCCTGTTGTCATTGGGCACTTGACAACCATCCACATTGAACTTACATGTCTTCTTAAAATTTAGCTTCTGATCAAACTGTCACTTGTACTTTTTGCTCTGTTTCCTTATTTCATACAGCTCCAAGGTTATAATAGAATCACTTAAAACTAAGAATAAAGTACATGCTACATGGTGCAGTGAACAAAGATTATTGAAATAAAACACTGCAGCACATCAGCACAATTGATTTTACAAAGAAAATATATTTTCAGAGTGGTACCTCTTCCTCAGTCACAGAGAAACCAGAAAATGTCTAATTCCCAGGGTTTCTTTTTCTAATCACTGTAAAATAAACTCATCATGTTAACCGCTTAGCCACAAGCACTTTGCATCTACAAGCTTCTCAGTGTTTGACTTAATATCCTGAAATGAAATAGACTGACTATAGCTTGTGAATGTTCATGTCTTAATGCAGCTTTGTTTATCTTCATAGATTAGGAAAGAAGACTTGTTACAAAATTGATGTACTTCCAAATGATACTATCTTTGCAAAACCTCTGTAAGCTCAGTAATTCTTATCCATATATTTTAGCTTCAAAATGAGAAACTGATGAAGTTCCAGTAATAGTTTTGCACACACTATGTCACTATTTCACTGCCTAAGAAACAACTGGAATTGGGGGTTAAGTGCCATTAAATATTTCAGATATCCTAATCTGCATTTCTGTCTCTAAATTCTGTGAAAAAGTTAGATAAAATACTTTAAAAGAGTTTCAGAGGTTGTTTAGATGCAGTGGCAGCTCATGTTATTGGGCTGCAGGACTGCAACCCCCCCCTCCTCCGCCAGCTTCCAGCTGTAGAAAAAACAAACTAAACAAAATCCCCAAACTCCAGGCTAAATTCTGGAATGCCGCACATGCGTGCTCGGAAACTTGAATCCGGACTGCTGTTTTACCAGTCCTGATTTGGAAAGAAGGTAGCAATATGCAGATGCCACAGAAGTCTATGTGGTTGCAACTGCATAGACTGGAAGGAGATCGGACTGCAAGGTCTGCAGTCTGTGCATGCTGTAGAGGCAGCACATGCATTCATGCTCATACTGGTGCTGAGATGCTGCTGCGATTGGGAGGAAACCTGTCCTTATTTTGACATTAATGGGACTCTTCATCAGGAGGAAATAGGACTTTTGCATCTGAGCACATGGGGGGACTTTTCACTGCTTTTTAATGGAACTCTGTATCCGGATCCCTCAGGTATTCTGTGTGTGTGTATATGTGTGTGTGTGTGTGTGTGTGTGTGTGTGTGTGTGTGTGTGTGTGTGTGTGTGTGTGTGTGTGTGTGTGTGTGTAGTGGAGAGTGATAGGAATATAACATGTTGTGTTAAATTAGCAAAAAAGCAACTCCATTTGGCTAATCTAACATTTTTAGCTGTGGTTGGAATTTTTTAAGGTTTGTATATTGAATTTCATTTTGTATTCCATGAATGGAGTCTGGTTTGTTTAACATGTTGACATGTTGTGTGCCTCATTTGTTTTGAGAGAAAGTCAGTGAATACTGTAGATCTGGCTAGTCTTTATTCACTGCTGTAGAATGCTGACTTCTGATTTGAAAATTTGCAGCAAATACAGTTATTTTGTTGTAGTATTGTTAAAGTTTGTTTATGTGGGTTTACTGAGCATTGATTAGTTTGAGGGAGGATAAAGATGATGGGTATGAGAATGGATGGAAGCATAGCTAGCTAAGCATGAGCTTGGAGGTACTGCTATGCTTTGTCTAGTAATCCATGCTTTTTGAGTGTCTTAGAAATAGTGCATTTGATATGTTGATGAGATTTTAAGTTCTGTTTAATGATAACCCCTTCTAGTTTACTTTAAGTCACCCATTCAGTGGTTGTATTGTTATGTGAAATAATTTCCGATTGTTTTATCTTGCACTATGTAGAGGTAGGAGAAAAATATCAATTTAACTTTTAGCATTTAATAGTAACCATGACTGTAGGAGCCAATTTTCAAGCCTGGAGAAGTTTCTTCTTTGTTATGGTTTAAAGATTACTCTTTGGAGGGTGCACAGCATAGTAATGTTGAATTATCAACATATTAGACAATGTTTCCTTCATCCATGGAAGCATGGTTTTTATTTGCTCACATTTTAAGAGTTATGGGCTCAGGTTAGATCATTGTCGTATATCTGCTGTTATAGTGAGGACTGTTTACAGTTAGAGAGGTATCTTTAAAACCACTTCATGGAGGAATCATTCAAATCAAAATTTTTTTGTCTATTTAGAAGCAGTTGATGTGATATAGAACTAATGGGTCTAGGAAAAGAGATGCTATCAGCAGTCTTTGGCTTATTTTCTGGTTTACTTATTGAGAACTGAGAATAATGTTGTTTTATTCTTATGTTTGGGTGTAAAAGACATGCTGCATAGGTGACAGAAGGTTTTTGTTGGGTATGTATGTTAGAATTTGTGTATGTATCGTTCTAGCAAATTTAAAAGGGTTGATAGTTTTTGCTTGATAGTTAAACGATTTAATGAAAATACAACTTTAATGATGTAGAACAATACAAGTTTAATTCCATTGTGTGGAAATATATGAGACTTTGATGTACAAATTTTACTATAATATACCGAGGGTGTGCAATCGAGTCAGTGGCAGTTTTAAAATATTCAGGAAGAAAATCATCAGTGTGTGTGTGTGTGTGTGTGTGTGTGTGTGTGTGTGTGTGTGTGTGTGTGTGTGTGTGTGTGTGTAAAATACCCCAGTTACCCACCACCACTTGTGAAAAGCATTCAGATTTTTGCCTCATATTTCTGTTCTGTTCTGTTCCTCATAAAATTTGTGGTTTTCTGGATTTTTAATTCACTAAATAATAACAGACATTTGAATTTCAGAAAGTACATGGTAACACAAAACATTTTATTCTAGCAATTTTCTAAGTTTATGAGATCAATATTTGAAATGTGTCCCTATTGTTGGGGCTATATTCCCCTATTATTGGCTTTGTACAGTTTTTTTGTGCTAAGAGGTTGAAAGCTATGGTGAGAACCAAATTCACTAAATGATAGCCATTTAAGTTCAGTCTTCCTGTCTTTTAAAAAATGTCTGATTTGGCATAGTGGTATGTTACTCTGATTGTAGTGCAGAGGGTCCTGGGTTCAAGGGTTGGCAGTGAAATGCATGGTGGTAGCAAAGCACTTTATTCTATCAACTTTCCAAGGTTATACAAGCAATGTTTAAAATGTGTCCCTGTTTTTTGGGCTTTTGCCTCCCATAAAGTTTGTCTTTTTCCAGATTTATTGTGCTCATGTGCTGCAAAGTTGAGAGATGCAGTTGAGTGTCAAGTGGTTGTACAAGGAGCTAAGAGCTTCAGGGGAAGAGAAATTTAGTGTTGCGTATGCTGAGTCTGCCTGCATTGTTAATAGCAAAACAGGTAGTGTACTTGCTTTCAGTGCAGAAGGCTGTGAGTTCTATTCCCACAGTATGTAGATGCATTGCTGATACTGTACTGTGTTGTACTTTTAAAGGGGGTGGATGGTGTAGTCCTGAGAATGTCCTCTTTGGTGGAGATACCTAGTAACTATAAACATGTTATCAGTTTGCCATCCATTCCCTTTTGCAATATTAGTTGCTTATCATTTTTTTAATGTAAAATGGGCAATTTATTCCTCAAGGACAACAGGCACTTTATTTGTAGATGAAACAATGAAATATAATGCTGTTTACTAGCAGCAACCTCTTCATAGTTATAGATCTCTTTAATGTGGAATTATTTAGATTGGTGCATGCATTTTGTTTCATTGTTTACTGGAAAAATGTTCAAAGCAATACATTTAAAACACCCTCTAACAACTGTACTGTATTATACAAGGAATATAATTTAATACAATCAGGAAGGTGTATCAAAGAACACATGTATATTTCGTGTGCAAGGGGCCCATGATTTGAAAACAGCCCAAAGTTAATTTTTATCTGCAACTGGCCAGATGTATTTTCTTTGAATGTAGGTTTCAATGTTATTTCAATTAATGTGAGTTTCAAGGGCAGAGAAGTTTTAATGCTAAGTCTATTTTCATTGTGAGACTGCATTGCTTTGTTTAGCAGATGTCTATTAGTGTATGTGCTGTAAAATGTAAAATAAAACATTTAAATGAAATCCAAATCATTGTACAAGTAAAGCAGTATGCACATTACAGTGTTTATGGTAAATGGTGTGAAATAAACAAGTAATGGGACATTAGAATGGCTGCAGGGGGGAGGCCCCATTCGATCATGATTTTCTCAGGGGGGGTTAGGCGGCAAACTCAAAGACAGATGTGGCTGAACTATACCTCTCAACTGTCAAGATTTTTGCAGAATTAATAGATTGTTGCTTCTTATTTTTGGTTTGTTCATCATAAAATGTGTGGTTTTCTGGCAAATCATTTAGGAATGAAGTCACTAAATAATGACACACATTGGGTTTCAGACTTCATACCCTTCAGAAAAATGCATGCTAAAGCAAGACCTGTTATTCTATCATCTAAGTTTATACAACAGCAATTTTTAGTACTGTCTGTATTTTCCCCCAATATATTTGGCCTTGTCCAGATTTCCTGCATTAAGAGGTTGAGAGGTACTCACAAATAAATCACTTTATAGAATTAGGTATATCCAAACCTCTCAACTGTCTCCAACTTTGGTTCAAAATTTTGCTCTCCCTCTAATAATCCCTTTGCAAAATGGAAATTTTGGAAGAAAATGTGGAGGGTTTACAATTAAAAAATAATTGTAATGATCAGAGTTGTAGATTACTTTTATTTCCGAAATGCATGTAGATTCTCTTATTTTGTCAGCTGCTCAACTTAGTACTAATATTTAAAAAAAGTGTCCCTTCTTTGACAGGTTCCCAGCTGTATTGTGTGGCAATTTTATATTTTTGTATCACATTTTTGGTCCATTTTTCATAAAATTGTGGTTTTCTGGCAAATTAGTGACAAATCATTAAAGATTGAAGTTAGAAAATAACGATAGACATTTGAGTTTCAGATTTCATATCCTTCGGAAAATTCATACTAATGCAAGACCTACTATTCTATTATTTTTCTAAGTTTATAAGAGCAATATTTAAAAATTGTCCTTATTTTTGGGCCTTTGTCCCACTTCTATTTATGGCTTTGTCCAGATTTCTTGCTCTGAGGTTGAGAGGTATGACAAATGTGTCAGGGCCATCACCATCAGCCAGAGATATTTCAAATTGTGACATACTTGTTGCACTCCCCTCCCCCATGTAGTGACTGGATGTGTCCAAGCAAGGCAAGGTCCACCCATCCAAGGTAGACACAAGTACTACAGTGGGTTTTCATCTGTCCCTGATTTTGCAGAATGTTCTGGTTTTCTGTCAGATTTTTATAGTGTTGAGTAATGCTTCTTCTTATTCAGAAAATGCATGTTGTTGCACTGCCTGTTGCTCTGTGTTTAAGTAGCAATGCTTTAATGACAATCAGGTAAGCTTGTCTCAGATTGTAAGATGCAAGTAAACTTTAATAAGCATACTGTTAAAGAATTACCAACACTGAAAGCATTTTTGTTGTTGTCATGTAGAGAATATTTACATAACTAGATAACATATAAGCCTTAGGTATTGAAATGCATATGACAGTATTTGTAATAAAGGGCAGGATTATAGTATTTTCAGAAGCTCATTACATTTATTGGAGACTTACAGTCATCGTTATAGGCTTTACCAGTAAACTATATAGAATGGTGATCTATCATGTGCGGTCCATAACCTGTGCAGTAATCCTTTAAGCAATTTATCTTGAGCTTGTTTCTTGTTTGCTGTTCATTTTTTACTTTGATCATTTTTCCCCATGAAACAAGTAGATAGTTGTTGTCAGGCAGCAGGTCTTTTTTTGGGTAAGAAACATTTTTATAAGTGGGAGTATCACAGAGATTGCTACTTTCAGTATGTTACCTGGCACTTTTTTAAATGTGAATATAAATTATAATTGGAACTGCAGTACAAGGAGAAGTGGTTTGAGTTGCGTGCTGCTTGTTTTTTATACTTGATTTTGACTGGCATTCCAGTAATGTATTTAAAAAGTAATTTACTTTTTCATGCCTTGCAACCTTTTTGTTTCCATTTAGATATTAAGTAAGCTGTCATGTAGCCAATGCATTGAAATATTTTTTTCTTCTACACTTCATTTTGTTTTGATTGGACTCTCATAATGATGGTTTTGCACCCAGGGCACCATATTTAATTAAAGTCCCAGTTTTTGTTGTTTTGAGCATAGCTCTGCCCCTTTCTAGTTGGCCACACCCCTTCATATCAGCCCCACCCATTCAACTGTCATCTGCAGCCCCCCTTTGATTTGAAGTCACCAGCTGCCACTGTTTAGATGTACACAACACAAAACTGGAAACATCAGATAGACACCTAATTCGTCAGAGCTGCAGTTTAGTAGCAGCATGTGTGGCTGGACATCATCTGAAGAAAATTAACCCTCAAAACTGAAATGATTTAAATTTGAAAGGCTGAAGGATTGCATTAAGTACATGCACAGGCATATAGTGATTTCTTCTGAGATGTTATAACTTGTGTGGCAGCATTTGACACCCCTAGTGCATTAGTGTTTAATCTACTAGAATGCAAGTCATCTCAGTATCTCCTGTACTCAGCGGAAAAGCAATATTCCCAAACATAAATACTTCCAAGCATTGCCATACTTTTCGTTAGCATTGTGTGCAAGTTGGAGAATCTGTGTGGAGAAAAAAATAGCAGCAGGGTGTGGCCAAGATGGCAAACTGATAGCAGCTCAGTGAAGTATCTCTCCACTGAAAAAACAACACCTGACATGTTTTAACTCCAAAATGTTCGTAAAAAGTATCAGTTCTAAAGATAAAGCTTTAGGACAGATATTGCTATCTCATTCTTTTTTAAAGCAAAGCTGAATTAAATTTCCTGCCAGACCATCCACTCAGTTCTTATATTTACCAGCAGGATATGCCACTACAGAACAACAACCCAGGATTTTGCAACCTGATAACTGTTGTTTTCTAAAAATCTAGAAAAAAAAGAAAGAAAATGCTTGTGTCCGAGCTCTCAAAAATTAATTAACTACATCTTCTACAACTTTTTTAAATCCAATATTTTTGCATACAAAGCTTATTGATATAAAATACACTGAGTGCTGTGAAAAATCAACAGTACATAACTTGAGGCAACTGAGTTTATTATTCATAAAAGCAACAACACTACGGGCAGTATTCATAGTCCAGGGCTTCACATGTTCGTAGCACATGTTTGTTCATAGGTTAGTACTAAACTAACTGTCCTTGCAAGCCATTTTATGCCGAGCCAATTACCCATTGTGAGACTCAAACCCTGCACCTTGTGTTTGTAAGGCAAACACCTTAACCATTAGACCACCCTCACTTGCTATGAGGTCATGCAAAGCCCAGATTGTCAGGATGACTACGGAAATGCAGAGGACATTTTTCTGGACAGCCCCCATCAGAAATGCATAATGTGATTTACACATAACTGATAAGAGGACAGTTGCTACACTGTTAAGGGGGGGAGGTTACACATATGCGCATGAGTTAAATTCATAGACAAGAATCTATAATCAAATCATTTGCATGAAACGTGTGTGAATCACCCTGAAGTTATGCACCAATTTTTTAGTTGAATATGGACAAGTGATGGGAGCTGATATGGTGTTTCATCATACCTTGACATTTGTACTGATGGGATCACTTGGGCAAATGTTTGTCTTTATGCATGTGCATATCTGGACATTTTATTGAAGGAGTCTCTTAGATGAATGTTTTATTTCAATGCTTGTGCATACCTGGAGATATTACTGAAGGAGTCACTTGAATGAAATGCTGGTTTTATTGCTCATGTATGTCAGGGCAGGTTACTGAAGGGATTGCTTGGGTGAAATATTTAGTTTAATGCTTGGCATACCAGGGCATGTTACTGAAGGGGTTGCTTGGGTACATGTTTAATTTCAGTGCTTGTGCATACTAGAAAATGTTCTTGAGGGGGTTGCTGGAGGAGATCATTTATTTATGTTTTAGGGAAGTACTTGTTCATACATACACTGCTGAAATAATCGCTGAGCAAAATAATTTATTGTGTCATTTTAGGGCGTGTGCATATTTAATACAAACTAATGAAGGCAGGTTGCTTCGGGGAAATAATTTGTATGTCAGGGAAGTGCTTGTGCATACTTATACAACAAAGCTCATGGATTGCAACTCCAATATCAAAGACGAAGCACCGCATTTAAAAATGAATGTGCATACCACAGGGGCATCAGACTATGAATTGAAAAGCCACTTCATTAACATATTATGCTTTACAACACTTTTCATTTGCATATCATTACTTTTTAGACCTTAAACATTAGTGTAAATGGCCTCTATGAAATTTGCCTTTGCTACATTCACTTATATGCATCAGGATCACCCCTATTGCATTTGTACAAGTGAGAGTGAATATCATGCTAGCTCTTTTAGAGCATGGATCCAGTGTTTTGTCACTAGCAAAGACACTGGCATCTTCAGTGTAGTTTTGCCCCTTTAATTTACTTGTCAAACTTAATGAAAATATATTTACCCATGGTCATCTTTTTAGGGAAATTAAGTCCAGTGATTGCTCTGTTATCTTTAAATGGTAATCTATTCCTCAAGCTGAAAAAAAGTTAGTTATGCTGTATCACTTGCATCTGTGGTTTCATCAACAGATAATGAAATTGTTTTGTAATTTATAATTATTTATAATATATATCAGTGCATGTGTTATGCTGTCACTGTGTTTGTAGTGGTACTGTCTGATAAGCAGTTTTGATCTTTAAACTCCTTTCTCTTGGCACAGAGTAGCATATGCTTTCAAGAGCTGTTCTTTTATGAATATGTCAGTGAATGGATGCAATTATTTAGTATTTATTTAGATATGTTGAATGGTTAGAGCAGTAATATAAAAGGACCTGTTTTAGGCTCAGCCCATGTGTTCAACACACAACATGACAGTAGGTAATGATACATACAAACAATCACAACACAAATGACAAAAGCAATGGAGGTATAATTAAAGCACTTGACAGAATGAAAGAGTAATGCAACATCGTAATGAGATTCAGAAGAGTTGTCTTGAGAAATACATGGATAACTGACATAGCAATGCAAATACATTATTGGCAATTAAATTTAGGCAGACTGAAATATGCGGGGTGAACAGAAGTGGAGAGAGTAATAACAGTGAAGATTAAAAATGGACCTATTTTAGTAAGGCTGTTTTGTTGAGATTTCTAAGTAAGAGAATGTTTAATTTAAATTTGTTATTCAGTTTGCAAAATAGTGGCATACTGCAGTTTTGGTTAGGTCAGGTGTTTTAGAGATCTTTATGAATTCTGAGAAAGTAGGTGATTTTCTAGTATCTGGATGTAAGAACTGTCAGAGTTTAGAACTGAAAAGATCTGTCATCTGCATTATTTGCTGATATACAAGGTGAGAGGTACTTTGCAGCTGTGACTTAACAGTCTAGATTCCTTTGTTATAGTGGGATTAGCCTGTTAGAGACGAAAATAATTTTTTTAGTACTAGCATAAATAAAAGTGAAACTAATTTAATATCTGCCCTTTCTTAGATTGAAATTGACTTGGTTCTTTTGAGGACTAGGTAGTGATGCTGAAATCTAGGTATGAGAGAAATGACTCAGCAGATACATGTTAAGAGTAGACTGTAGTGTAGTAAGATTCATTCTGTGGGTTGATAAACTGATAGGGCGGACACACTTTAGTGGGGCCATGAGGATTCATTCATCTATAGTTTTTTGATTGCTGGAGATACGAAATGACTTTGAGATTATCCCAATTAAATTTTAACTTGTACTTATAGCATCTTTTTCTAGCTTTATTAAGTGCCATAAATCATTATCTCTTTCACTAATGATAACTTCAGTTGATTAACCTATTTCGTGTGAAGTTTGCGAACAAATTGCATCATATTGCGCTGCAGAAACTGAATTTTGGCATATAAGACACTGAAATCTCATATCAATCATTTTGAAAAAAAAATATTTATCTTGCAATGCCTTCAGGAAAACCCCCCTCCTCATTTGCATTTCCTTTTACATTAACTGACAGTTTTGTAATGATATGTAAAAGAACCAGCACATGCAAAAGTATAGAGTGGCACTGAAATTGTGACATACAAAAGTGGATAGTGGCACCAAGACTTTACAAAAGTGACAAGATAATCAGCTGATGTCTTTATTTTGTCAAACTTTCTCCAACAAAATCTTTTTTCAATTACATTATATCGACAGACAAACGTTGCAACTGATACCAACACTTTGATACACAAACATGGCTAACTAACAATACTTACTCATTAAAGACCAAATGTTGAGGTGAAACTGAGCCCTTAATGTTCAAGATTGACAACCCTTATACCCTGGTACCAGCAGTGGCAATCTTTTAGTGGCAACTAACTGATGTGCTGTCATTATAAGAGATTCTCCTATTTTTTTTTTTTTTTTTTTACAAATCAAAACACATTGGCATAGAAAACCATGGGTTCAGATTTTTTCCAACAAAACAAAAGTGCGTCAAAATACCTTGGCATAGAAAATGACTGGAGATACTGAGATCTTAGAAAACATAAATCACTTTGGAATATACTAACCTTTCATCCCACATGCTTAGAAGAATTGTTATTTGTAATTCACATATGTAGCATCCCTTGAATAGCAGAGCTAAAGCTAAAATAATAATTTTCAAAGTAACACAACCACAGGTCATTACCAATGTGGGTAACATGTCAGAGGTTAACTCCTCATTGATCAGATCCAACCACAAGCTAATCACCCCAGACATCCATATGCCACCCCCCCCCCCATTAAGGAAACCACTGTCAAAAACTACTCTATAGCCAACTTCATGCTTCTTAAGATAGAAGTGGCAAACTTCATGACACCCATGCAGACTGAAAATAGAGGTATGACTGCTGAATTTTTCACAAATGCACTGTATAAGCACATACATGAGTGCATGGATTGTGCCATTTCCAACAGAACCAAGATGCTATCCTCCAAAAAAAGGAAGCCAATTTGGTGGTTCCCTGCTATAAACAAACTCTACAACAGAAGGAAGAAGCTATTGCAAAAAAAGAGTAAAATCCCAAGATTGGAGGAACGTCCTGGTCAGCCTCAGCAAGGAGCTGAGATCTTCATAAAATCCTCCAAAGCCAGTTATGAAAATAAAACTGCCACTGATTCCAAAGACATCCACAAAGCATTCTAGAGCTATGTAAAGAATCTCAATAGCAACACTCAGATCTGCCATGAGCTACAGCACAATGGCACTAAATATACAGAACCAACTGATATTGTAAACATCCTGGCAGATAGGTTCAGTGCTAACTTTACCTCCCCTCACCCTCCAAAGGGTCCATCTTAATATTGGAAGAATGAAAAGCCCCTGTAATTATGGATGAACAAGTAAAGACCCTACTCTCCAAAGTCATGAACACAGCATCCATGGGACCAGACAACATCCCAGGCTGCGTACTGCACGAACTACAGAGCAAACTGGCACCCCACCTAAGTACCATGTTCAATCATAGCCTCACCTCAGGCTATGTGCCTACTGAATGGCACACAGTGACTGTTATCCCACCCTGAAAACTACCACCCCATTAGCCTGATGGGCCTTGTCTACAAGGCCATGGAACGTATAATCTTGGAGCTTATAAACATAGACATAGGTACCGCCAAACCCTGGACCCCACTGAGTTTGGGTTTGTAAAAGGTATATCATGTCTACTAAACCTGATTGACTTCATTGAAGCAGTCACTAGAGCTGTAGATGAGGGCAAAGTAGTGCACACAGCCTATATTGACCTCACCAAGGCTTTCAATACCATCCCCCACACTGGAATTATAGATAAACTCACTAAACTGGGCATAAATTCCTATGTCACAAGATGGGTGGCAAACTGGCTCACTGACAGAACCCACGCAGCAAAAGTAGCTGACTCCAAGTCCGACTTCAGACCAGTGATGAGTGGAGTACCACAGGGTTCAGTGCTGGGTCCTCTCCTGTTCGGCATCTACTTCTCTGAAGTACAGTCCAACACAGAAGGTCTTTGGCTAACAAAGCTCGCAGATGACTGCAAACTGGGAGCCATAATAGAATCACCTAGTGATGTAGACATTATACAAAAGGGCCTCACAGAGCCAGATGCTTGGTATCAAAGTCATGGCTTCAAGCTCAATGCCAAGAAGTGCATCGTTATCCCCTTTGGAAAAAACTCGGTATCCATGAACTACCACATAGGCGGTAGCTCACTAAACACCAAAAGTGTGATAAGAGACCTCGGAACACAGGTGGACAGTGGTGTCTGCTTTGATAACCACATCAGGAAATCCTTCTACATGGCACACCTCATCACAAAAGGGTTCTCCTCTAGAAAAAAGGAGGTCATTGTTCCTCTCTACTCATCCCTTATCAGACCCATTATAGAATACAATGCCCTGTTTGGCATGTATGTCACAAGGCACCTACAACAATTGGAAAGGCCACAGAAATACTTCACTAAGAGGATTAACATCCTCAAACAGATGACATACGCAGACCATCTCAAAAAAACTCCAGCTCTACTCCGTCGCATATCGCCTACTCAGAGGTGATCTCTGCCTAACATACAAAGCTATGTCAAACCCAGAGCTGTTGGACATGATGCACTTAAAGAAATCCCAGTCTCTCCAGACCACATGCTCCATGGACCTAAATCTTGTCACCATAATAAACAGGACATGCTGGAGGGATAGATTCTTGTTCCAGAGACTTCCCATACCCTGGAACAAACTACCCATTCATGTTAAGCATAGCTCCTCATTGGCCCTCTTTAAGAAAAATCTTGATGACTGGATGGGAAATAGAAAATTCACCCCAGGGAACACTTCTGTGGCACTGCACGACAGGGGCACAGGAAAATTATTTTCTTGGGTGTTTAAAGCCAGGGAACCTTTTTGGCTAGGCTTATAAATGCTCCAGGGCTGATAGCCTAATACCTACTTATGAACCTATAACCTATAACACCCCTAATTCTGTACCAAATACCCTTTATCATTCCATTGCTTAGAACTTTCTCTGCCTTAACAACATTACAATAGCGTAAAAAAATAATTAATTCTATATAATTGAAACTAATGGCCAAAGTTAAAACATACACACAAAATATAAACATACAGGGACACACAGGAACATATATATCTACACACAGACACACAGACACACACACACACACACACACACACACACACACACACACACACACACATACACACACGCACGCACGCACACACACACACACACACACACACACACACACACACACACACACACACACACACACACACATTCATAGCATTCTCATATTTACTTAACATGTACCTTGACACTTGAAATGAAAATCTTTTCTCAGCACAGCAAGTTATTAATGATTAAACAGTAGAAGCCACAAACCCACACTAATAAAATATGGTGAATGACAAACTTCATGAATAAACTAAGGCAACTGTAAAAATGGAAGCTTCAATACACAGGTAATATGACATAAACATTGTCTAACTGCAATAAAAGTGTGATCATATTGTAAATCAGAAACAAAAAACAGCTTTATATGCCTGAATAGAAACAGATATAAAACAGATTTTTAATTAAACAAAAAACTTGAATGTCAAAAATAATGCATCTACAGACCAAATGTACTTGTGACTGAATAGATTCAGTCACCTGATGTAGTTCATAGGTTCATAGGTTGGTGCTAGGCTATCGGCCCTAAGGCCTATGCAAGCCTAGCCATAACAATTCCCTGGAAATTTTTTCCCACAATATTTACTTCTCTGGGCCCCTGTCTAGCAGGGCGACTGACATGATCCCCGGGGTGAATTTCCTATCTCTCATCCAATCATCAAGGTTCCTTTTGAAGAGGGCCAATGAGGTGCTCTGCTTGACATGTATGAGCAGCCTATTCCAGAGTATGGGAAGTCTCTGGGTCAGGAACCTATCCCTCCAGCAGGTTTTGTTCATTGTGATGATAAGGTTTAGATCCCTGGAGCATGTGGATCTGAGGGATTGGGATTTCTTTAAGGGGAGCATGTCCAACAGCTCAGGGTTTGACATGGTCTTGTATGTTAAGCAGAGATCGCCTCTGAGTAGACGATATGCTACAGAGTATAGCTGGAGTTTTTTTAGACGGTCAGCATATGGCATCTGCTTTAGGCCTGTGATTCTTTTAGTGAGGTATTTCTGTGGCCTTTCCAGCTGTTGCAGATGTCTTGTGAGGTACATACCAAATGGGGCATTATACTCTATAATGGGTCTAATGAGGGATGAGTACAGTGGGACAATGACCTCCTTTTTTCTGGATGAAAAGCCCTTAGTGATGATGTATGCCACATAGAAGGATTTCTTGACTGTTGTGGCCATGTGGTTATCGAAAGTGAGACCACTGTCCACTTGTGTCCCTAAGTCTCTCATCACACTTTCGATGTTTAGTGTCCTGCCACCTATGTGGTAGTTCATGGGTACATGTTTTTTTCCAAAGGTGATGACTATACATTTCTTGGCATTAAGCTTGAGCCCATGGCTCTGGCATCAGGCATCTGTTTCTTTAAGGCCCTTTTGTAGAATATCCACATCATTTGGGGATTCAATAATGGCTCCCAGTTCACAGTCATTTGCAAATGTTGTTAGCCAGAGTCCCTTAGTGTTGGCCTGTACTTCAGAGAAGTAGATGCCAAACAAGAGTGGTCCTAGGACTGAACCCTGAGGTAGTCCATTTGTCACTTGTCCGGAGCTGGATTTGGAGTCAGCTACTTTTACAGTCTGGGTTCTGTCAGTAAGCCAATTGGCAAACCATTGAGTGACGTAGGGATTCATGCCCAGCTTAGTAAGTTTATCTATGATTCCAGAGTGGGGGATGGTGTTGAAGGCCTTGGCAAGGTCCAGATAGACTGTGTGGACCTCCTTACCCTCATCCACAGCTCTGGAGACTGATTCAAAGAAGTCAATCAGATTCAGGAGACAGGATTGGCTCTTCACAAACCCAAACTGGGTGGGGTCCAGTGTCTGGAGGTTGCCAATGTCTTTGTTTATAAGTTCCATGATAATGCGTTCCATGCCCTTGTAGATCAGGCTTGTCAGACTGATGGGACGGTAGTTCCCGGGATCCAAGGTGGATCCTCCCTTGTGGAGTGGGATAACTGTAGCTGTGTGCCACTCAGTGGGCATGAAGCCTGAGGTGAGGCTATGATTAAACATGACACTTAGGTGTGGTGCCACTTCATTTTGTAGTTCATGTAGTACACAGCCTGGGATGTCATCTGGTACCATGGATGCTGTATTCTTAGCTTTGGAGAGTGCTGTTTCTACCTGTATGGCTGTGATTGTCGGAATTTGGCCATCTTTTGGTATTGAGATGGGCCCTTTAGGGGGTGAGAGGGGATTGAAGTTGGCATTAAATCGATCTGCCAGGATATTGGCAATATCCTTGGGATCAGTATATTTAATGCCATTCTGTTGTAACTCAGAAAAGATCTGAGCATTGCCATTTAGATTCTTGACATAACTATAGAATGCCTTGTGGTTGTCTTTGGAATCTTTGGCAATTTTATTTTCGTAACTAGCTTTTGAGGATTTTTATGAGGGATCTCAGCTTCTTACTGAGGCTGGTGAGGGAGTTTTTTGCATCCTGGGATTTTCCTCTTTTCTGCAACAGTTTCTTCCTTCTGTTGTATAGTTTGTTTATATCAGGGGACCACCAGATTGGCTTCCTTTTTTTGGAGAAGAGCATCTTGGTTCTATTTGGGATGGCACGATTCATGCATGAGTGGATGTGCTCGTACAGTGCTTTAGTGTAGGATTCTGCTGTCGAACTTCCAGATCCTGTCTGCATGGGTGTTGTGAAGTTTGTCGCTTCTGACTTCAGTAGCATGAAGTTGGCTTTTGAGAAGTTTTTTAAGGAGGTTTACTTACTGGGGGGTGGGGGTGGGATGTGGATGTCAAGGGTGATTTGCTTATGGTCAGACCTGACCAATGAGGGGGTGACCACTGGTGTGGAGCATCTATCTCCCATGTTGGTAATGACCAGGTCTAGGATATTGGAGCCCCTGGTGGGACAATGGATTAGTTGATCCAGGGCATTGGAATTTATGAATTCCAAGAACCGTTGGGAAAAGGAGTTGGTACCTGAGTAGTTTTCCCAATTAATGGCAGGGTAGTTGAAATCACCTAGTATTAGGGTGTTTGGTTGTATCTTAATATTTTCCAGTATGTTTAGGAAGGTGTAGTGAGACTCTTGGGGTATGGTGGGGGATCTGTAGCAAGCTACAATTTGGATTGCAGTCTTACCTAGTGTTAGTTGCACCTGGAGAATTTCAGATGCATTGTCTTGGGCAACTAGCCTGGAGGTGTGAATATCCTTGGTGAATATGGACACTCCTCCACCTTTAGTGTTTCGGTCTTGGTTTTGTGGTCAAAATGTGTGGTAAGAATTGTAGCCTGGTATTGCAGGTGTGCTCTCTGCAGCCTTGAACCAGGTCTCAGTCACTGCACAGATATCGATGTTCTCCATTTTTAGGAGTGTCTTGAGAGAGAGTGCATTTTTAGGTTTAGACTTCTAGCATTGAGTACCATTACCTTCAGATTTTGCATGCTTGTATCTGTTACAGTGGTGGTTTTATCCTTTGAACCTTGCCTAAAAAGGCACTATAGGGGTGGCAAGAGCTTTAGCCAGTAACCTGAATCCCAGGGGTGAGAGGTGCAGACCATCTCTGGCAAAGCATCGTGGTTTGTCGATCATGTCTTCCCAGTCAGACAAATACTGGATCCCCTTTGAATGACACCAGAAGCTTAGCCAATTGTTGAAGTCAATCATTTTGTCCTTATATTGTGGTATCATTCTAGGCGAAGGCAGGATGCTACTCAGGGCTAGGGTCATACCTGCCTGGGTCACATGATCCAAGAGCTCTTCCATGTCTCTTTTCATGTAGTCCAGGGAGGTACGTCTCAAGTCATATACTCCAGCATGGACAATGACAGAGTCGTATTTGTACTTGTTGTGGAGTGACTTGAGTGCATGCGTTATGTGTCGGATCCTGGCACCCGACAGGTAGCTGACTGTAATTTTCTCCTTGTTCAGCCTGGTGAGTGGGACATCAGTGTGCCTGACTATAGAGTCACCTATGACTAAAGTGTTGGGTACATTGTCTTGCCTTAGGGGCTGTTGTTGGGTGGCACACTGGTGTTGTGAGCTATGTGACACTTTGGTTGTGACTGGTGTTTGTTTGCGTTTCGGCTTCGGAGGTCCTTGTTGCTTGGGCAGGTTAATGTTAAGAGCCTCCGCATATGTGGGTTTAGTGTTGCTATGTGTGGGAGTTGATGGTGTGGGTTTTGAAGGGCTATGAGTTGCTAGAGGTGTAATGCAGGTGTTAGCCTTCTCCTCTTGACTGTCTAGCACAGTCTTGACCGGAGAGAGCTTTGCTTCCAGTTTGGCAATGTAAGTGCATCTCTTGCAGGTTGTAGGGATGGGTGGTAGGAGAAGAGGATTATCTGTGTACATGAGGCAATTGCCGCATTGCCCCAGTATACCCAGATTCACCAGGTGGACAGGAGAAACCACCAGAAGCTGACCCTTGGACATGCCTGTTTTGGTGCTTTTTTGTAAGGTTTAAGAGCTGTTTTCCCTTACCTTTGCAAGGTACTTTGCAATTGTAGGCTGTTTAGTGCCTATGATTAATTTCTCCTTATTGACAAGGAGAGCTGAGTGCTTGTATCAGTTTCAGGCTTCCTAGTGCTTTACAGCAGGTTCTAGAGCAAGTGCTAGTCACAGGAGTTCAGATTTTAGTGCTACTACTGAGAAAACAGCTAGTTTTAAGGGTAAATTTTAAGAGCAGACTTTCTGGCACCTGGAATAGTTTAACTGTAGCCTCGTAGTGCTGCACGATGTGAAAAATGTGCAAACACACGCGTTTTTAAGCCAGAAAGTTGAAAGGGATAGAAATCAGCCCAAAAAGGCTAATAAAATTACAATTTCAGAGCTGGAAACCACTCCTCTAGCGTTAGATAGGCAGTACAATGCTCACCAGTCCCACTGGTAGGCAGTAGGACTTTCCTCTGCCACAGCAAGGTCTGGATTGCGCTGAGCACAGAAATTAAAGTCCGGAGACAAGCAAGGCCTGGGATATGGACTGGCTAGAAAAGGTGGGAAACGAGCAAACAAGATAGTATATATATATATATATATATATATATATATATATATTTTTTTTTTTTTAAACATGCTAAACAATGCAATAATGCAGTAAATAAACACAGAAAAGTCTAACACACTTGAGTGTGTAGTCCTAAACAGTAAATGCAATTAAAACTCTACAAAATTAGCAATTTAAAACTTTTTAAATGAAGCAAGGCAAGTGCACAACTGAGAAACGATTTAAGTGGCTACAGTAATACAGCAGAATAAGTAGCTAGTCTACATATACAGAGAAGTCTATATATACAGAAAAACAGCTAAAACACACAAACACTTTAGATGCAGTGCAACCTAGAGCACTTGAATTGCAGCAATATTAAGGCAATTACAGCTATAATAAATGCTCTAAAATATACTTTATATTTCCAAAATGTTTGAGAAGCACAGTTAGAACATAAGGAAATTCAGGCAAAATTTTTTTTTTTTAAGGGAAAACGGAGAAACACAAGGCCTTATTAAATGTTCTCTCTGTATTAGGTAGAATGAGCTAATGACACTAGACTGGGAGTAGTGCCCCAGATCAGATTTACAGTAGGTGAGGGCAACTGCAAAGCCACCAAGTATAACACAAGACACCAACAGGGAGGGTGGGTGGAGACACCAACAGTGAGGGTGGGTGGGGACACTAAAGCTATTAGCCTACAAAGCACTAGAGAAAGCCACAAAATGAAAGTTTTTAAACATATAAAGATTTGTAAAGATACAGAATGCTTTAACTGCAAACAAATCAGTTACCTGTGCAGATTACAATAAAAGTGCTATATATAAATTGCTAGAAACAATAAACTGTATAAATAATCGAAAAAAAAAAAACAGGATACTTATATATCTCAGCTAAGAGTTGAAGTCAACACCTCTCATCCACTCTGCTCAGTGTGTATAGACAGAAACTCTCAAAGTTAGGGCTTAAATACCAGAACAACTTTTTTTTTTTTTTTTTTTTTTTTTTTTACAAAAACACAAAAGAACCAGCCCCATTAGCCTGCAGCTATTAGCCTACAAAGCACTAGAAAAAGCCACAAAATGAAAGTTTTTAAACAGCTAAAGATTTGTATAGATACAGAATGCTTTAACTGCAAACAAATAAGTTACTCGTGCAGATTACAATAAAAGTGCTATATATAAATTGCTAGAAACAATAAACTGTATAAATAATCGGAAAAAAAAAACAGGATACTTATATATCTCAGCTAAGAGTTGGAGTCAACACCTCTCATCCACTGTGCTCAGTGAGTATATTACTGATCAATTTTAATTTGCTGGATATTACCATATTAGTCTTATATGTTTATAGCTGCAACATTGATATAAAGCCTAACAAAATACATGCATTAAAAGTAATGTTTTTGTTGCACAGTAAGGGCTTCATTCTGTATTGGAGGTATCTCTTAATACCACTCATCTTATGTTGAAAAGGCATGGGCTGTGATTTATTAAAGTAATCCTTGTCATCACAATTTTCCCCAGATTACACTACCAGTGAATCTTCCCACTAGTGGGAGTCTCAGCATGGAGGGTGGTCTTGTAGGCAGAGCTACATGATAATGTTGCAGTCTGGGGGGGGGGGGGGGCAGCTTATGTTAGTTAGCCATGTGCTCTCTCCTGGAAATGACAGTGGCTCCTGATTCACCCTGCTGTGCTGAGTGAGCAAAACATTTCACTGTTGAAGGAAAAGTGAAAGGTGTCAAAAGACAGAGATTATCCATTCAGACTTATGGAAGCAGTCACTGTCCTTGCAAGTTTAACAAACATGTGTTGGTGGTGGGGATTTGGTAAAGTGTATATGTGTACGAATGTGTGTGAAGAATGTCTGTGCATGAATGTCTGTAGGGTCATAATTGAAACTACATGAATGTGTGGGCATGTGATTCTCACTGCAACTGTAGCTATCTCTGAATCACTTTTTCTCATCATTGCAGTAACTGACTTATCTGTGGTAAGAAATTACCACAAGCAGTGACCCTTTGTCCGAATCCCACCCACTGTGTATATCTTAGTGAAGATCATCCACATTTTTTATGCAGTCATGGGGTTTCCATTTAGAGTTAATATAGTGTATTTATTATATTGTAAACTTATTGTATAAGCAGTCTGTATTAAATGATCTAAAATATTACATGACTCCAGCATAATACCATTTATCGATGCCATCCTTTATGAAGAATATGACCATGGTTCACAATACACAGCTGTGGTATGTACATGAGGAGTGTGAAAGTGTCTGGACTTTCATTAAGGTGATTCACTTTTATGAACTGAGCTAATTACTGGACCATATACAACCACCACTAAGCAAACATTATGTCTACCATCACAGAAAATACTAATGAATACTTCAGTTTACATCCAACCAACCTCTAGATTAAATAAGACAATGATATTCAGTATGGCACATGCTAAAAATAAGGTCATACTTTCAAAGTAAATATCATTTAATTTATACAGAATACATTGCATTTTACTAAATGTGAGCATTTTAAGAACACCTTAACAAATTATTTTCAGGAATTTATTTCTATATATGACTCAGCTTGCTTTTAGCAACTGCTTATAACTCTGAGCCCTAACTGCACTGAATAATTATAGCTCTCGATGCTTGAAAACTGTAATAGGATTGACTGCTGGTTACTAAAAGATTTTCTGACAAAATAATTTTTCCAAACCATATTTGAAACAAATGTCAATGTCTCATAATCTATAAGTACTTCCGAATATTGAAATTCTTCCTTAAAATGACTCAAAAACACAAAATGCAATATTAATTTTCTGTTTTACTGTATATATATATATATATATATATATATATATATATATATATATATATATATATTAGTGTTTGTAAAGAAATGTAAAGAAAAAAGAAATGCAACAAAAGCGTGTTGAACTGTTATACTGCTGGAACCCCACTTACAGGGCCAACAAGCTATAGAAAAATTCTTCATCTAGTTGTAAGGCTTCTCATGATCATCTGAAAGCTTCCTCTCTGTGTTTTGTTTTGAATATATTCACAGATCCATGTATATTTTGTTTACATTTTTAACAAGACATGAAGAGAACTACACATATCTTTAAAAGCACAGCAGTCAGATTTTTCAAATCTGTTCAACTTCATATTTGTTCTTGGTGACACACTTTCATGATATTCATGCAGATATTTAATTACTGCTAGTGTTAACGATCACTGATATAATAATAAATAAATAGATCAACAGAAAAGTCTGGGAGGTTCACAGCCAAAACATGAAGAAATGACTGTTTGTAAGGCAGCTAGTAACAAAGTCATGATTCAGAGTGTCTGCAGCATTAAAATTTGTGCTAGTAATCCAGCTCTTTTGTCAATTGAGAGTCAAAAATAGGCTATCATAAATTTAATTTTTAATAGATTTTATGTGGAATAGCTAAAGAGACATAATATATTATATTATGTAATACTATTGTAAAAAGAGATTTTATTCAGATTACCCATTTTCTTGCCTCTAGAATATATGTGCAGTGCCCTGTGTCCTTGAGTTTTCCAAATATTTTAAAATATTGTTTGCCTTATTGAAAGTCTCTGTGACTTCACAACCAAGTTCAGCATATTCAGTATGGTACGATGGTCTATAAGTCCCTTGGTGAAATAAATACATTCTCAGTTCCAGGTTAAAATTAGGATCCATCAAGTGATAGTTGATGGTTCCATTGCCCTCCGTTTTCCTTTTGCCTTCTTTTTTACCAATCTGATTTCCAGGGTAGCATCTTTTCTACTCATTTCATATCCTAATCTATCTATTTACTAATAGTGACTAATGAATACATTCAGCAACTCAAGATGCTCCCCGTGATTCAGAAAAGTTAAAACTCCATGCAGGAACAGTGTAGCAGCTCCTGCATGCAGTTCGGTCAACAAGTGATTAAGCAAACAGCTGATCCGACATGCACAAGCCAGTCTATACTATTCCTGCATGGAAGACCATGCAGCATGCTAATCACTTCATTTGCTGGTGAAAACCATGCAAATGAGGTGAATTAGCAATTCAGTAAGCAGGAACAGTGTCAGTGCAGAAATGTGTTCAGTTACTAACTGAACACATTTCTGCAAAAAAGAAAACGGAGGCATGACAGCACAAATAAAAACATGTATCCACATCTGTAGGCATGCCAATGGCCAAATATATGAACAGCGGCATGAATAAATGTTTAATTTTTTTAATAAAAAATAACTTTTTTTGTGGCCAATCTCATCAGTTTAAGCATAGCGCAGTGGCAAGCAAACACAATCGTGCTGAAAATAAAAAAAATGTGAAAACCCAAGTTTAAAGAAAATCTGCATTTTGCCATTATAGTCTATGGCATGCAGAATCAAAACAATACCAGGGGAGAGTGGGTGTCAAGGGAAAAGGCTCTGTGCCAGTGCAGTATCTATGGGCTAAGGTAGTGGGGTATGCAAATGAGGAGAAATTTACTGAATTACAAAATATTCTAAGTCCAAAACCTGCACCTAACCATGTAGGTGCTAGAAAAGGATTGTGTAGGCAGGAGGAGCAACTAACATGAAAAGGGTGTGTATCATGCTTCCTGTAAGCACATTGGAGCTTTGTTGCATGGGTTTGCACTTAGCTAAGCACAGCTAAGTGACGGGGTGTGTCTGAGGCTAAAATGTTTTATGCCATGAAATGAACAGCGTGTTCGCATCCAAGGAGATACATTACTGCTAAAATGTGTTTAACTTAGCTAAACAGGTTTGAGCAGCATGCACTCGGACTTAAACACAAAAAAACACATACATAGGAAATGGCAGCATTGTGTATATGTAAGCAAGGGTGTGTGTCCAAGGCTGTATAGCATTGTTTACTTTACCTAAACGGGTGTGTGCGGAGCGCACTAGGATTTAAACCACAAAAATAAAAATACAGGAAAATGCAAGTGGAACAAGAAAAAAAAAGGAAATAGCAGAATAGAGGCACTCAAATCCAAGTAATAGAGCTGGCAGGTGGAATGTATCATACTCAGCCAATGACACTGGCAGCATCTGCAGCACACCACTATAAACTAAGCAAACACCTTGCAGTCTCATTTGTCCCACAATACACAGACGGGGAAATTTTACCTGATAAAACTAACAAAATGTTAGGGGCTGCTGTTGCTCTTATACATCAGTATGTGCAAGAGGCTGAGGGTAGTGAAGAGGACATGCTGACAACTGCCCGAGACTTATGAGGAGGAGAAGAGTGTTCCAGCCCAGGGTATCCTACCAGGGGCAACATGATCTGGAGATAGAGAACTACAGGGTGGACAGAGACATACTGCAGCAAACTGAGGAGCTGTGCCTGCCTCACCACACATCCAGAATAAACAGAGGGAACCCATCCCAGTGGATACCAAGGTATGTGTAGCTCTAAGAATACTAGCTAAAAGTAATTTCCAAAGACCAACTGGGGATATCATGGGGGTCTCACGGGCATCTGTGTCCAGGATACTCCACCAGTTCCTGGATGCCATGCAACCACATGCCTAGGAGCACATTAAATTCCCTACCACCCGTGAGGAGAGGGCCCACAATATGCGTATCTTCCACCATGTAGCAGACTACCCGGAGGTACTGGGTACCATAGATGGCAGGCATATCCACATCAAAGCACTACCTGGTGACTGGGCTAGGGTATACATAAACTGCAAGGGGTTCCACTCCATTAACTGCCAGGCTGTGTGTGATGCTCAGGGCATTATCATGAATGTGTGTGCTGGCTGCCCTGGAAGCTATCACAACTCCCACATCAGGCATTCCTCATAGCAGTATCAGTGGTTTGCCAAGGGGGATGCTGAAGTCGCGGTTCCTCTGCATTGACATATCTGGTGGAGACTTGCAGTACTCTCCAGCCACATGTGCACACATGGTCATAGTATATGCCTTGCTATACTATATGATCCTGTGGAAACAACTGCAGCAAGAACAAAATGGGGAAGGGCCACACAGCCCCACACCATTGCCAAGGCCTCCACAGGCACAGAGGGACTCAGAAGAGGAACATCCTGAGCCTGCCCCTGTAGGCAGATGGAGGCATGCCCAATATGCCCTGGCCGTGGTAAAGAGGCATTGCATAGCACATACACTGACACTGTAGGGAACCCGGTACTGATCGATCTCTCTCTCTCTATCTGACAAGCACACACAGTAAAATGGAAGCCATCACACCACCTACACCTGACCATGTATAGGCAGTGTATTGTGTGCATCTGACATAGTCAGCCTTCAAGCACCACCCTCACAACATTTGCAGGCACAAGGTAAGCCAGTCTCTGTAACAAATTAAACTAATAGAGTGGAATTTTCTGATAGCATATATATGGTATTGATCAAGCATGTAAGGGAATGGGGCAGATAACTAGTATAGCAGCAGACAACTAACAGCTTTGTGGGACAGCAGGATGTGTATCCTCAGTACTGCCCTACCCACACCTTGCAGTACCACCCTAGTCAACAAATACTACTGCAGTATATGTGGTGAGCCAAATAACGCGGTGGGGGGGTCATAGGACACATGCATGGATGTCAAAGTGGGGGTCCCATATCCACCACCTACCTCACACAGTAGATCATCTGTAGACAACCATACAGAAATGCTTGGCAAAGGCCCTCACAGGGCGACATCCATGAAATCCACACACACAGACTTTTACACAGTGATATCACAGCAAGTCTGGCAGCGACAGTATGTCTCTGAAAGGTAAGAAGTCTGAAACTACAAATGTCTGTGCCAGAACAATCTGACCTGTGGTTGATACTGTTATGCCTGTAGTCTGAAAGATAGGGCACACCACTATGCTACATGGGACCAAAATGTTAAGCAAATATCAACACAGTCTGTGCAGATGTGTATCATGTACAATCATGTCACCCCCGTAGTCCCATAGAAATGCAGTAACATGTTCCTAGCCTTAAGCAGCATCCAGCTGTCACCCAGAGTGATGGCGCAATAGTAACAGAAAACAATTGTCAGTAACACCCACAGTCAACTTACTGGTACCATCCTAGGGGTGTGTCTTGCCAGCAGCCTGGGAACATATGATCATCAGAATGCACTGCCCTGCTACAGATGACCTGCATCTGTCACTCCTGGCCTATAGGCCTCTGGCAAATGCCTATGCCTCACCCACAGTGCCCTTTAGGGAGCATCATGGGGTCCATAACACTGACATAACGTAGTCCACAAAATGCAAAGAAAGGCCATGCTGACAATTGCTAGGAGCAAATCTGCCAGCCTCAGGGAGTCAAAAATTGGAACAAAGCCATGAATAATGGTGTTATGATGGTCCAAAGAGAAGGACACATGTGAAACACTGCTCTAATAATATTATAAAGTTGATGGAATGATTTGTAGTAGCATGGAATGTCTGATGGGTACAAAGTCTGAAACTGCAAGGTCAACTGTCAGTAGTATCTGACTTCAAGCCTGAGTGACTTTCAAAACACCTTTTCTGGAAAACAACACTTGTTTGGTTAACCAACAAGATATATGAGTCATGGTGAGTCATGGAAGTGGACATTCTGTGATACTTTGTATAGTCGACAGGCAGGGCTTAGGAGGTTAAACATGGAAATGCACTCACCGCAGGCAGGCCTAACCCTGGAAGATGGTGACATGTCTGCACCCACAGAACCCTGGGCCGCAGCCATGGGGAATAACACACTCTTCCCTGATCACTCATCCTGTGCAACATAATGACCCTAATATGTGGCCATCCAAGTAAAATAAGGTGGGCCATACAAAAATGTGTGACAAACACACACCTCCAGGCTGGTCAAACAGTCTGACACAAACAAGACCCTCCAAGTGCAGTCAACCATTGAGGAGAGCCCAATGCAAAGTACTGGTAGCTATAGGCAACCATAACTGCCCAGGACATCCCCCCCTCACATAGCCTATCCCCTACAAATCTATTTGGAATCTGACCGCCATCCTGATCCTGTCTGACTTGGAGTACCCAACTGTGGACTGGAAATCAGACCAGGACAAAACATAAATGCACAGAGATTCCACTATTGTAATATATCACTAAGGTGCTGGACCATTTCCAGAGCACCAACAGTCAATTGCTTGTAGGCACATTCCCTCAACAGGCTGGATTGTGCAAGAATGTGCAGCATTTGGCCCATAAACCTTGTGTGTGCATCATCCATCTTGTATTCCTCTGGTAAGTCACTGTGATGATCTGAGGAGGTATGTCACCAGGTACTGAAACAATACATGACAGTGTCAAATGGCATATATGACAGATGTGTGCTAAACAAGCCCTGTAACCCTAGCAACCCATGCAGTACTTAGAGAAATTGTCACAATCATTGTATGACCCACTGTCCCCACAATTGGATAGGCTATCTCCAGATATCATGCACCAAGAGGTTGAGAGGTATGGCTGTAGCACAAAACAAACTGGACTGGAGTACAACAATCCCTGGAATGGTGTCCCCCATGTACTATAGAAGGACACACTGGGCACGCTCATGCACTTAGAGAAATGTCAGTAGGATCTAGGAATGAACAGGCCTTCCCCACCCAGAGCACTTTCCACTGCCCCACCTTAGCAGTCCTGAAGATGTCTGTCACCATAGAAGTCACTTTTGTTAGGCATAGCCCCATAAGCTCTGTGGCACATGCAATAACTCCATAACATGGTAGTACAAATAACTAGCTAGGTAGGAGTTCTAATCTCAGTCTTGGCAAATGCAAAAGTGTGTGTGTGTGTGTGTGTGTGTGTGTGTGTGTGTGTGTGTGTGTGTGTGTGTGTGTGTTCAGAACTAAAAGCTTATGGGTCCATTCAAACCCAGTACACTTCCCCTTTCCCTGCTTTAGCAGTCCTGCAGATATCAGTCATCTTAGAAGTGCTTTCCATCAGGCCTCACCCACATAAGTTCTGTGGTGTGTGCAATAACTGCCTAATACAATAGTATACATAACTAGTTAGGTAGGAGTTCTAATCTCATTCTCACAAATGTAAAAGTGTGTGTGTGTGTGCGTGTGTGCGTGTGTGTGCGTGTGTGTGTGTGTGTGTGTGTGTGTGTGTGTGTGTGTGTGTGTGTGTGTGTTTACAACTAAAAGCTTTTGGTTCCATTCCAACCCAGTACACGTCCCTTTTCCTACTTTAACAGTCCTGCAGATGTCAATCATTTTAGAAGTGCCTTCCATCATGCCTCAGCCCCATAATCTCTGTGTTACTTGAGATAACTGCATGACACGATAGTACAAATAATTAGTTAGCTAGGAGTTCTAATCTCATTCTTGGCAAATGTAGAAGTATGTGTGTGTGTGTGTGACAGTTGTGTGTGCAAGACTGAGGGAGTTGTGATTTTGTCTGTTTATAGTTGAAACAGTTTTATTCCATTCCCACCCACGACACTTCACAGTGCCCCACCTTATCAGTCCAGATTATGTCAGTCCCTTATCAGCAACCTTGGAGAGCTGTCACCCCTAAAAGCTCAATAGTGCATGTGATAAATGCTTAGCACTATTGGCAGGGGTTCTACTCTTGTATCTGGCAAATCTGTGTGTGGGTATGTATGAGTGTAACTAGAAGTATTTTGATATGTTTCCCACACACTGCCCTACTTTATCAGTCCTGCTAATGTCATTCCACATATCAACACCTTTGGCCAACTCTCAGCTCACCAAGCTCTGTAGTGTCTGCATAACACTATGGCACAAATCACTAGTTAGGTAGGGATTCTACTCTCACATCTGGCAAGTGTGTGTGTGTGTGTGTGTGTGTGTGTGTGTGTGTGTGTGTGTGTGTGTGTGTGTGTGTCTGTTTGTAGGATAAAGTATTCTGATAAGTTTAACACCCACTACACTACTTTATCAGTCCTGCTCATGTCATTCCCTTTATAGGTTCACAAGTGTGTAGTAGGTAATGGCCCAGGAGCCTTAACAAGCCTAGCACATAGAAGAGCCCTGCCATTGTGCCACCTGGTGTTACGTCCCAGTGCCTGTATCAAGTATAGCCACTGCAGTGATCCTTGGGTTGAACTGTCTATTTCCCATCTAGTCATCAAGATTTCTCTTAAACAGGGTCAGCTAGGTGCTCTGCATGACATGTATGGGAAGTATAGTCCAGGGCATGTGCAGTCTCTTGTTGAGGGACCTGTCCCACCAGCATGTTGTGGTGATTGTGGTACTGAGGTAGAGGTTTCTACAGTGTGTGGTGTGGATGGATTTATATGTAGCATTTCTAAACCAGATGGGTCAGACTTGGCTTTGTAATTCAAGCACAGATAGCTGTTAATTAGATGATATGACACAGAGAATAGCTTGGGTCTTCAGAGTCTGTCCGTGTAGGATATGTGTTTAATGCCTAGGGACCCCTTTGTGAGGTGCTTCTGTGGCTTCTCCAGCTGTAGCAGGTGTATTGTGAGGTACATGGCAAATGGGCAATAATACTTGTGAGTGGTCTAATGAGGAAATAGTAGACAGAGATCATTACCTCTGTCTTTCTGGATGCAAAACCCTTGGTAATGCAATGTGACATATAGAAGGACTTCCTGACCACAGTGGCAATGTGGTGCTTGAAGGAGAAGATGCTGTCAACCTGTATCCCCAGATCTCTTATAATGCCTACAGTGTTCATTGGGCTTCCATTGATGTGGAACTTACTGGGAACTGAGTGTTTTACCAAAGTGGATGATGATGCATTTGGTGGTGTTAAGCTTCTGGCCATTGTTTCCACACCACTCATTGGTCTCACTGAGGCGTTTCTGTAGGATGTCTGTATCACTTGTGGAGTTTATGATAAATCCTAGCTTGCAGTCCTCTGTGAACTTGGTCAGCCAGAGTTCCTCCGTGTAGGGCTGGACCCCTGAGAAGTGGATGCTGGGCAGGACACTATCCAGTACTGATCCCTGTGGGACTCCACTAGTGACTGCTTGCCAGTCTGACTTGGAGTTTGCCACTGTCACACTGTGTGTTCTCTGAATCAATATGCAAACCACCCATTGATATAGGGTTTGATGTCTAGTTTGTTGTGCTTACCAATACTCCCTGACTGAGGAATGGTATCAGAAGCCTTGGCCAGATTGAGGTAGCCTGTATGCAGTGCCTTACTGTCATACACAGCCCTGGTGACTCACTGAAAGATGTCAACCAGGTCAAGCAGACATGATCTGCATTCACAAAGCCAAACTGTGTGGGTTCCAGAGTTAGGAGATCAGCCATATCTTGGTCGATCAGGTCCCTGATGATGTGCCCATACCCGTGCATATTAGACTTGTCAGGCTAAGGGCCAAATAATCCCCAGGGTCTGTAGATGCTACCCCTTCATGGAGAAGGATGACTAGGGCAGTATGCCATTTGGGAAGGACAAAGTCTGAGGTGAGTCTGTGACTCACCGGGGCACACAGATGTGGTGCCAGGTCTCTTTGTGTGTTATGTAGAACACAGCCACAAAATGTTGGAGTCCCATGGAAGCTGTAGCCTTGCCTGTGGACAATGCAGGCCTAACCTGGCCTGCAGTAATGCTGGGTGCCTGGCATTCATCTGCCATTGTGATAGTCCCCTTGGGGGGTTGGAGGCGTAAATCTGGCAATGATTGTGGTGGCAAGACTGTAGCCAATATCTTTTGTGTCAGGATAGGAATCAGCTTTGTGCAGTAACTCACAGCACTTGCTGTTATTGCTGTGGTTGTTGTTGATATAACTATCAAAGGCTTTTGTGATTGTTAGTGTCTGCTGCAAATCTGCTTTCAGAACTGCCTGTAGGTGATTCCATGAGGAATCCCAAGTTGTGTTTGAGGTTAATAAGGGGGTTCACCAGTCCTGGGACACCATCATTTTCTGCAACAGTGTCCTCCTTCTGTTGTACACAGTAGTAATGGCAGTAGACCATCACAATGGCTTCCAGTGTTTGGAGGACAGCATCTGTCTTCTGTTGGCTATGGCTAGTAACCATGCATCCATGTACATGTGTGTGCATTGCATATGTGTATGATGCAACAGTCATGCAGCTATTTCCCATTGGCATGTGTGCAGTGAAGTCATTCACTCATGTTTTTTATGACTGCAATGTCAGCATTGGATAGGTTTTGCAAGGTGGTTACCAGTGTGGGGAGGTGTGGGTGAGATGTTGAGCTCCATGTTGATTACATCATGTTTGGATCTGACTAGGTAGGGGTTGACAACTGTGGTCGATCAACAGTCCCATGTGTAAGTAATCAAAACAGGCCAAGGTTGTTGCATCCTCTACTGGTGGTCAGTATGAGCTAGGTCCATGGCATTAGAACTGATGAATTCCATGAAGCATTGGACCAGTGTACTGGTGCTTGACTACTTTCCCCAGGTGATGGAGGAGTAGTTGAAGTCTCCTACTATGTCAGTGTTAGGTTGGACCTTCATAGATGACAGGGTGTTGAGGAATGTGCATTGATAGTCTCAGGACATAGCTGGCGACCCTATAGCAGGCTATGGTGTATTTTGCTCCTGACAAAAAGTTCACGCACGCAGGACAACGTGCACGGCCCCAACAAACCAGTAAAAATCCAAAAGAATGAGCCAGCACGTGAGAATCGCTCATAGACAAAAACATGTTTATTTAACAAACATACTGCATATAATGGCAATACACCATTATAAAAGCAAAAAAAAAATGGTGTATTTTGCACTATTCCCCAAAGACAGTTTTACTGGAAGTACCTTCGATGCATTATGCTGGGATACTAGTCTGGAGGTGTGGATATCCATTATGGATATGGAGGCATCACCACCTGTGGAGATGTGGTCCATGTTTTGGTGCTGACAGCTGTGGAATGCATCATAGCCTGTTAGTGCAGGGCTGCTTTCTGCTGCTGTGAACCACTTCTCCATTACAGCACAGATGCCAATGTCCTTTATTTTGAGGAGTGCTTTGAGTTACAGCATCTTGACAGTTAGATGTCTACTGTTGAGCAGCATGACCCTCAGATTGCATACATGTCTAGCTCTTACAGCTGTAATTTGATTTGGATCACTGCCTAATAAGGCACTATAGGGGTGGCAAGACACTTACCCTGAAACTGCAAACCCAGGGCTGACATATTTAGGACATCTCTGGCAAGGCATTGAGGTCTTTCAGTCATGTTTTCCCAAGCAGAGAGATCCTGGATCCCCTGAGAATGACACACAACATGTAAGCCAATGTTGTAGTCAATTATCTGTTGAAAGTACTGCAGTATCATTCTGGGTAATGGCAGTATACTGCTCAGGGCTACTGTCACACCTGTCTTGACCACATAATCTGAGTGTTCAACCATGTCTGTTGTCATGTAACTCAGGGAGGTGTGTCGCAGGTCATTCACACCCACATGGATGATGACAGAGTGATACTTGTAGCTGTTGTGGAGTGACTTGACTGGGTGTGTCATGTGTTGGATGCTGGCACATGATAGACTGTTGGGTGTTACCTCCTCCATAATCAACATAGTGAGTGGGACATCTGTGTGCCACAGTACTGAGTCACCCATGATCACTGTATTGTGCAAGGTGAACAGCTGTAGGAGCTTAGTTTGAGGGGCACACTGTGTAGGTGACATATGTGTCCTTTGGCATGTGCTATGTAGTGGTGTTTGAGTTGGTGTCTGTCTTGCTGGTCTGTGCTGTTTGTGTAAATGTCAATTGAGTGCTTTTGTGAAGGTGGGTGTGAGGCTTTTTAGTGTATGTCAGGGCCGTCATAGTGGGTGTTGTGGTGAGTTATGTGGTCCATAAGGTGTGGTGCAGGTGTTGATTTCATCCTCTTGACCAGCTAGTCCAATCTTTGCTGGAGAGTGCATGTTTCCACATTTGGTGATATAGGGGTAACTTTCACTGGTCTGAGTGTTTGTAGTTTAGAGGAGAGGGTTTTCTGTGTACATGAGGCAGTTGCAACAGTGCCTCAGAATAGACAACTGCACCAGGTTAATGGGTGAAAGCACAGAAAACCGCACTTCAATAATACCAGGAGGGGTGGTCAAAAGTAGTAAGTACTGAGGCTAATTCCATGGTGAATGAGTACTGTTGATGGCTCCCAGGTGTGACACACTTATTGATGTAATAACCTGATGAAGTGAAAAACTATACTGCTATTTGAAGTGCAAGATGGAAAGAACTAGCAGGATGTACGGGAGAAACTGACGGCACACTTCCTGCCACCTATAATACTTTACTTCAGCTATGCAGTTATCAGCACATTTGGCCAGTTGCAAGTCCCATAATCTCTGTATCCCATGCAGTAACTGTGTAACATTATAGTACAAATAACTGGATAGGCAGGGGTTCTAATCTCAATACTGGCAACTGTGTATGTGTGTAAGAGTCATGTACTATGTGGGTTATACCATTTTTGACTTGCGTACCACCCTTTACACTTCCCCTTAGTTCAATGTAATAGTCCTGTTGATGCCATTCAACTTTGAAGTATCTTTGGACTAGGTGAAATTGTATAAGATCTGTGGTGCATCTGATAACTGTGTAACACTATAGTAGACATAACTAGATAGGCAGGAGTTCTGATCCCAATACTGGCAAGTGTGTGTGTGTGTGTGTGTGTGTGTGTGTGTGTGTGTGTGTGTGTGTGTGTGTGTGTCTGTGTGTGTGTGTGTGTGTAGGATACTGTGTGGCTTATACCATTTTGATTTGTGTACCAGCCATTATACTTCCCCCACCCTACTTTACTAGTTCTGTTGTTGTCATTCACCTTAGAAGTACCTTTGGACAAGGTTAAAGTGTGTAAGCTGTGTGGCTCATCTGCTAACTGCATAATACCATAATACAAATAACTAGATAGGCAAGAGTTCTAATCTCAATACTGGCAACTCTGTGTGTGTGTGTGTGTGTGTGTGTGTGTGTGTGTGTGTGTGTGTGTGTGTGTGTGTGTGTGTGTGTGTGTGTGTGTATGTGTGTGTTTATGTGTTTGTGTGTGTGTTTGTGTAGGAATCATGTACTGTGAAGATTATACCATTTTGAATTGTGTACCACCATACCCATCCTAATTTAGTAGTCCTATTGATGTCATTCACCTTACAAGTACCTTTGGATAAGGTGAAATTGTGTAAGCTCTGTGGCACATCTGATAACTGCATAACTCTCTAGTGCACAGAAATAGATAGGTAAGAGTGCTAATCTCAATACTGGTGTGTGTGTGTGTGTGTGTGTGTGTGTGTGTGTGTGTGTGTGTGTGTGTGTGTGTGTGTGTGTGTGTGTGTGTGTGTGTATCATATCTTGTGTGGCTGATACCATTTTGATGTATGTACCATAAAAAGCAGGTGAGCACCTCCAAATGCCATCACTTTATATAGTGTGGTAATGGCATCTGCCTCACATGCAGCATGTGAAACCATTGTACAGACCGTACCAGTCCTCTGTACAGATGTGTCTGGAACATCCAGATGTTTGGAACCTATTACTGCTCTGTCTGCCTTAACAATGCCCATGCATGTGATATAGTTGCCAAATAGGCCACAGTGAGTGTACTGCCACATATGGCAACATCAGGCATCATTAAACAAAAAATAAACTTCTAACCAAAAACAAAAATAGGCAGCAAGCTGTAGAATTCCAACCAGTTTATTGTTAGCATCTTTGTTCAGAAAATACATGAACTTCATCAGACAAAGAAACACAAAGAGTCCTCAGTTAAAATAATACTGTCAATTAAGATGAGATAATTAATTATAAAACCAATTAACATAATTTAAGAAATTTAAAGAGCCAGTGTTATACAAGGTAAAATGTATATGTGAATAAATATAAATGCTTTTTTTTTAAAAATCAGCAACAATTTTAAAACCACAACACATCAGTCTTATTATTTATTTTCTTATGTGTATAAGTTAATCTAAATACTCTTAAATGCTAGATAACAAATTAAACAGCTCAAACAAGTGGAAATATACAATTCATATAAATGTATAAAGATAAATATGTATAAATAAATATTCATAAATTAATTTAACTAATAGAAAAGTTGTTATACGACCGAATTTCATCTTTGAAGAGCTTTCAATTTCAAAATAAAGTTTATCAAGCAGTATTCGTTAAGCCCTGGTGGAACATGTGCATATGTTTTAATTTGCCAAACAAGTACCTGTTCTTCAAGTTTTAATTCCCAGGGCCCACCTATAATGTTCCTAGCTATTTGTTGTAATATTGTAAACTGGAATTTATGTGTAGGGTGTTCTAAAATGTGTCTAGCCAAAGCAATTCTGGTATTACCCCTACTAATTTGGTATTGGTGTTCATAAATTCTCTGCTTAAACATTCTTTCAGTTTTACCAATATAGTAGCTTTGGCAACACTGGCATAAAGCAGCATATACTACTCTTGCTGTTTTACAGTTAAATTTTCCATTAATGATGTAGATTTTATTATGTATGCAAACTTTATTAGTTATCATAATGTGCTGGCATTGCTGACAATGCCCACACTTTCTTATTCCCCAGTTGTTGGGGCAATTTTGATTGTTCCTTTCCAACAAATCTTTAAAATTTAGGCCTCTTCTATAGGTAATATGTGGTCTACCTCCCAATTTAATATTAATAACACTGTCCTCTGATATTATAGCCCACTTTTTTATTTATAATATCCTTAATAGCATGTGCATCAATAGAGAAAATAGTAAGAAAGCTTATTCTACCATCATAATTCCTAATACTTGTTTCTCCATAACTTCTGCATAGAATAGGTTTAAAATGGCCAGTAGTCCTTTTAGTAACAACTTCATCAAACAGTTGTTGAAAAAGCTGTTCTGGGTAGCCCTTTTCATGAAACATGACTTTCAATGTGTTACATTCAAACAGAAAGTCAGTCTCTGATGAGACCATTCTGGCTGCCCTAACCAGTTGGCCCTTAATAATGACCCTTTTCTGATGGAATGGGTGGCTACTACTAAAGTGCAGAAAAGTGTTTGAGGTTTCCTGAAAATACTAGCCTTAAATCTATTGCTGGATCTATCTTTAGATAGTGACACATCCAGAAAATTAATGGAATCTGTGTTAAACTAAAAAGTGAAATCTAGGAAGTCTGTAAATTTGGAGATTTCATTAATAAAAGTTGTTACTGAATCTAGACTTCCTTTCCACATAAAAAAACATGTTGTCCTGATATCTAGTGTACCATTTTATATTTACTTTAAAAATGGGGTTCTGAAATAGGAAATGTCTTTCCCAAAATGCCATGACTGAATTTGCAAAACTGCCTCCACATTGGGGTGCCCATGACTACCCCAGTCTTTTGCAATCAAAAATGCCCCAACAACTGGGGGATGAGAAAGTCTGGGAGATGTCAGCAATGCCAGCACATTATGGTAACTAATAAAGTTTGCATACGTAATAAAATCTACATCATTAATGGAAAATTTAACTGTGAAACAGCAGGAGTAGTATATGTTGCTTTATGCCAATGTTGCCAAAGTTACTATATTAGTAAAACTGAAAGAATGTTTAAGCAGAAAATTTATGAACACCAATACCAAATTAGTAGGGGTAATACCACAAATGCTTTGGCTAGACACATTTTAGAACACTCCACACATAAATTCCAGTTTACAATATTAAAACAAATAGTTAGGAACATTAGAGGTGGGCCCCAGGAATTAAAACTGGAAGAACAGGAACTTGTTTGGCAAATTAAAACATATGCACATGTTCCACCAGGGCTTAACGAATACTGCTCGATAAACGTTATTTTCAAATTGAAAGCTCTTCAAAGATGAAATTCGGTTGTATAACAACTTTTCTATTAGTTAAATTAATTTATGAATATTTATTTATACATATTTATCTTTATACACTTATATGAATTTTATATTTCCACTTGTTTGAGCTGTTTAATTTGTTATCTAGCATTTAAGAGTATTTAGATTAACGTATAGACATAAGAAAATAAGTAATAAGACTGATGTGTTGTGGTTTTTAAATTGTTTCTTATTTTTAAAAGCATTTATATTTATTCACATATACATTTGACCTTATATAACACTGGCTCTTTAAATTTCTTAAATTATGTTAATTGATTTTATAATTAATTATCTCATCTTAATTGATAGTATTATTTTAACTGTGGACTCTTGGGATTTTCTTTGTCTGAAGAAGTTCATGTATTTTCTGAATGAAAGAGTTAACAATAAACTGGTTGGAATTGTACAGCCTGCTGTCTATTTTTGTTTTTGGTTACACGTTTATTTTTTGTTTTGTGTTTATTTAGTTTGGTATGGCAAGTGAAGCTGCATCTAATTCTCAGCCACTTTTTTCCCCAAGATGGAGCTAGTACACCAGGAGGAACAAAATCTGAGGCAAATGCCGTAGGGAATTTAACCCTCCTAGTACAGCAACTACTCGAATGAGTGGATAACCATACCAGGAGATTGGATTCATCAAATACAACAATTAGTGGAAGAGTACCCGGATCTGTTTCCAACAACCAAAATGTAAGCAGTAACATTTTCACTTATGCAACAGTTTCTGCATCACCTCTAAGTAGTTATATTAATAATGGACTGCCCTCACTTCCCATGGTGAAGGGGTCACTAATACAATGAGTACAATGCATAATATACACTCCACAAAACAACTGGCATCTAATTCAATTCCTACAATGTCTGACTATTTAAAGGCTCCACAATTTTTTCAGCTCCGGCGACGCTAATGAAATTTCTGATGCTGCAGAAGAGCCCCAGCTTATATCCATCTGTAGTAATTTGAAATGTTTTGATCAAAAACTTTTAAAATGTCAGAAACTTCACTTGGAAGTTTCTTACTTCCATGAGTGTATAGCAAAGACAATTGTACCTAAGGGACTTCGCCAATGGTGCTATCCAGTTGCTCTCATTAATAAATCACTCTTCCATTTGGAGCTACTTGGCTTATTTTATAAGCAAGGCTTTGATTTTTTAAAAATGCTCATCACACAATACATTTCGCAAATTAACACTTTGCAAAGTGATTTAGAGATTTTGGAGCACCACATAATATCAAATACTGATTTCCAGCGATACAGGTATGACTATGCTCGCATTTTTACAAGCATAGATCACACAATAAACAGAGCGGCTGAAGTTAAAAATAAAAAAATTAAAAGAGATGTAACTGCATATACTAATGGGAACGCCTATCCAGTCCCATTGAATTCAACACATTCTAGTTCCCCTGACAACAGTAGTAAAGGAGAGGCTTCTAATAATTTGCAATGCCCCCAACTAAGCTCACCTGACCAGAATAATGATGACAGCATGTTACAGATGCCTTTACCAAGGCGCAGTGAATGGTTTAGAGAAAATCATGAAAGAGTCATACTGCCAGAATAATGGTCCTTCCACTAGCCTGGATTTTCATGTGGTCAGAAACAAACAACAGAATCCACAACAACAAGGGAGGAATGGGGGATATCAACGGAAGAAGCAGAATCACAAGAGGAGATAAACAAGGTACCAGACATTATTACTAACTTATCTGGGGACATTAAAGTGTATAATTTCTCCTCTATCTATATCAGCAATTAAATAGTAGAGCTACTGGCTAAAAGATTAACATTCATACCAGATGAGAGAGCTGATACAGCAAGAACTATCATTGACTTAAAGTTATACATACGTAAAATGAACTTAGATGTTCTGTTTGGGAATGGGCCTGCTATACACAATGATTTTTGTATATCTAGTGTTTTCAACACTCCTATTAACGAGTCTGTAGAAGTTCATGTATTTTCTGAATGAAAGCACAAACAATAAACTGGTTGGAATTCTACAGCTTGCTGCCTATTTTTGTTTTTAGCATCAGGCATCATGCCTGACTGAAACAGCATATTGATACAACGTCTTCTACCCTCACACTTGTCCAGGCTTGTAGGTGCAATACATGGGTCCTGATGCTTGGTTTACAAGTAAACTGTTCATGTCATGGGTCACATTAAAGGTTGGGAAAGGAGTGGACTGACATATTGTGGTCTCAATCAGTATATATCAGAAACAAATGGCATCTTAACAGGTGTCTGTATGCATTTCATATCCACTGTATAGCAGTAATGTTTCACACATGTCCCTACCTTAATCAGTTTGTCCAATACAGTTTGCTGGTGTCTGTCCAGATGTCTTGCACTGGCAGGTTGTGAGGTATGCTACAGGAATGTTACATTCTCTTCAGATAGGGCCCTGTGGTGACCACTATGATGCAATGCAATTAATCCCACCACAGGTGAACATGCACATAAAGCAATATGGCTGTTAGTCATAGTTGTGTGCATGTTAACTTGCATGCCCTCCACATGCCTAGGGTAATGCCCAAGCACAGCTGCACAATTCCATACCCACCAGCTTCAGGCTGCTGTCCAATATGCAGACCAGAGTGACCTATTTAGTTGTGGGAGAAAGGTATTGTCAGCAGACTCACATGTGCCCTTTGAAAAGAATGGCTCACCTCCCATAAAAATATGCAACTTATCAAATGACCCTTTACATTTTCTTACAACTTTGTAATCTAATATCCTAAGGATGTACTACCCAGTTGAATCTCTGTTTTTGTTATGTAACTATTTTAGTGTTAATCAAATGTCTAAGGATGTACTACCCTGTTGAGTCTCTGTTTTGTTATATAACTATTTTAGTGCTAATTACATGTCTAATATTGTACTGTACATTAACGGAGCTTTTCTCCATGGGTCACCACTGAAAATGGGCTACCAAGCCCAGTCGGACACTAGCCAGTAAACAAATGCAAAATAAATAAATAAAATAAAATAAAATAAATGTCTGCACATTTACAGTGCAACACTCAGTACTACACAATTTGCTGTCCTTCACCATAGATTTGCACTTCTGTGCATTAGAAATTCCCATCTACAACTGCAATCGTACATGGCACAAGCATGTAGATGCTGTACAGATAGAAGCATGTCTTGTACAGTAGTCTACTAATCCCCCCTGGGACCTTACCTGCACACTCCTTGTCCATTGTGTGGGTGCCACTCACCTCCACCAAGTGGGGCATTGTACTCCAGTGTTGTACTGTAATGGGTGGCCCAGGCTTGGCAAGAAGCTCCTCATTTGGTGTCAGTGAGGACTGCATGGCTGGTCTCCCACCCGTGGTTGTGGGGTCCCTGGCCAAGGCAGCAGCCCTTTGCCAGGCATGGCATATGAGGTTGGTGGCATGATGCCGCACCTGCTCATATGTATGTGTGTGCAGACCCACCTAATTTACCCTGTGGACAGGGTCACCCCACAGGGTGGTCCTCACCCGCAGATGTTGCTGGCTTTGCCCAACAGTACTGTGTGGTTCTGTATTATGGCTTCCATTACCGGGTTTTATTCCGCTGGTGAAAAGGTCTCCCACCGGTGATGTGAGATTGCACCTGCTAGATATTAACAGGGAGACAAATCTCATGACCCCATACATTTGGCAATAGTATGCCCAGTACCTGCACATGTATATTGAATATCAGTAGCGAAAACTCACAACCATACCAGTAGCCAACACTCAGAGCCACACCATACCTCTGTAATCTATCAGCACAGTATCAGCTTGCATTGCACTCCTGGTCCTGATAAGTAATATTGCCTGCAGTGAGGACAAGTTGTTTGAATAATCCATCATTCCTCATTCAGGTCTGTGTAAATGGATGACATTAGCCATCTTCCATGTGGATGGTGTGTGGATGGTGCTGCAGCTTGGTGTGACTACAGTGTGTAATGCAGCTGGGCACATGCCTGAGTTCATGTAGGATGCAAACAGGATGATATGACATCCCATGGATACTTACATTTGTTGCCTTTCAGTAGGCAATATCTACCTGCTCACTGGTGATACATACATACATAAATACATGCATGCATGCATACATACATACATACAAATATTTCAAGCACAGGCATAAATTCCCTTCTAGCTTGCTAATATACCAAAACACTTGTGCCCATAATAATTCTCCAGGCTATTCTTAAAAATATCTAAACTAGTGCTTACTTTAATGTAATTTGGTAGTCTGTTCCATGCATCAGCTACTCTGTCAGAGAACGAATTAGTTCATTTATCATTCCTATAAAATCTTCTATACAGGTTGTCTGAGGATTCTCTAGTACGTTTTGATAACCTCAAATATTCCTAGAGGCAGTTGTCCATAAATGTTCTATATAACTGAATAAGATCACAGATATCTGTAAGAGACACTGTACAAGTTTAGATATCCTAGTCTTTCATAATAACTTAGAATGGGGAGGGGTGTGGGTGCAGTACATATCCACCTATAGTGATGCTGAGCTGGGGGGGGGGGGTGTTTGCCCCACCCTATCTGCCTGTAGCTATGTTGTGTGTGTATGTAATCTGATTGGCCACCATTACAGGTTGGGGTGGTATGTTGATTCTGAGACGGCAGACTTTTGGAAAGATGGCCTTGTGATTGTCCCTGGTTGATGTCTCCAATATGTAATCACATTTGGCCTTACAGTAATCCACCTGTGCCCTTATATGCTTGTTCAGACAATAGCTGATTTGATGCCAGGTTGGTTCCTTCCCCTTCTTTGCCCTGTACAGCCACTATAGGGACCAAGTCTGTGGTTATGTAATGCTGCTGTCCAGCAAAGGGGATTACTGTACGTTGGTGGAAGCAGGTATGACAATTAAGGTATTGCTGAGCTCATACAGCCATGTATGTGTTCAGTCTGTGGTTTGTAGTAGGCATGGCCACAAAGTCATAACACAATTGGACACCTCTCCAATGATAATCATGCCTACTGTACTAACCATGGCTGTGTCAGGGCAATGCAACAACCAGTAGCTGTAGAAATGTCACTCTTTTGGGTGCACAGTAACTAAGATTACACACATGTACCACATGTACAGCTGTAACTGACATTTTACATCCCATGTCTGTTTTCATGAGGTGGACACATACTCCTACTCATACTGACATGTGCATAGCTAATACCTCACATACATGTCTGCTCTATGCCAGTATGGCTCACTAAATTTATACTCCTGCTGTGCAGTCATCCTTCTCAACCAGTTACAGCAGGACATCTGTAGGATGCTATGCATGCATGGGTGCAATGGGACAAAATCAGTGACAGTGTCTCAATATTGCTGTAACATACTTGAGTCATTCAGTAGCACAGTAGCCTTTGCACTAACAGGCACCACCTGGAGGATGTCCAACAGTCATATGGCAGGAAGAGAGGGGAAAGGCTAGGAGGGTGGTATTGTTGGTAAGAATTGTGAATGTTGGCAGTATGATTGGTATAGGGACCAGGCTAGCTGATATGAGGCCAGGGGATTGTTGACATATTGTGTGTGTGCAAGAGACTACATGGAAGGGGATTATTGCTGGGTGTATGGTAGGCAGGTCAAAATTGTGCTACCAAGGTGAGGACTGGAGGTGTAAGGGGGGAGGGGCTTATGCTGAAGGAACATTATGCCATGAGTGTTTTTGGAGGATGACGTAAGTGTCTGATAGAGTGATGTTTCTGAAGCTGTAAGCTGAAGGTGTAGTGATGACTGTTGTTAGTGCATATGCTATGCAAGTTGCTTGTGTGATGGAAGAAAAAAAAGAAATGTGATGTCAGTTGGATGGCGTGGTGATGACTGTACCCAAGGGTGACAGACTGGTCATTGCAGCAGATTTCAATGGGCATGTTGGTGAAGGTAACAGAAGGGATGAGGAATTGCTGGTTATATATGGTGTTAAAAGGTGTGGAGATGGTGAGATGGTAGTGGATTTTGCAAAAAGTATGGAGATAGCTTTGGTGAATATGCACTATAACACAAGGGTAGAGCATAGAATGACATACAAGAGTGGAGTAAGATGCACACAGGTGGAATATATCCAATGTAGGAGGGCCAGTTTAAAGGTGATTGGAGACTGTAAATTGCTGACAGTGGAAAGTGTATTTAGCCATCAGGGAATGTTGGTATGTGAGACGATGTTGGGGATTGAGATGAGGAGAAGTGAGGAGACAGCACCAAGGATCAGATGGTGTGAATTGGAAAAGTGTGCTTGTGAGGTGGAGTTGAGGGAAGAGTTGAGACAGGCACTGGGTGGCAGTGACAATCTAACAAATATCTGGTTAAGTACAGCGGAGCTGGTAAGGGAGTCAGCTAGACGGGTGCTTGGGGTGACGTGTGGATGGAGGAAGCAGTACAAGGACACCTATTGGTGGACTGAGGAAGTACTAGGCAGTATACAGAGACAAAGGTTGGCGAAGAAGGAGTGGGATAATCAGAGAGATGAGGAAAGTAGGCAGGAGTATGAAGAGATGATGTGCATGGCAAAGAGAGAGGTGACAGCTGAGGATGGGTATATGAAGAGTTCTATGACAGGTTGGACACTAAGGATGGATGGCAGGAATTGTACCAGTTGGCTGGACAGATGCACTGAGCTCAGAAAAAAATTGCAGCAGATAAGGGTGATAAAGGATGATGAGGTATATATACTCACAAGCGAGGAGAGTGTGTTGAGCACATGGACAGTGCACTTTGAGAGGCTAATGAATGCAGAGAATGAGACAGAGAAGTTTGGATGATTTGGATATGGTGAATGAGGAAGTGCAATGGCTTAACAAGGAGGATGTAAGGATAGTTATGGAGGGGATGAATACTGGCAAGCCTGCTGAACCACATTACATTCCTGTGGAAGCATGGGGTTGTTTAGGGGAAATGGCAGTGGTGTGTTACCAGACTGTTTACTTTTATCTTGGGAAGTGTGAGGTTGCATGAGGAGTGGAGAGAAAGTGCTTGGGTACCGTGTTAAGTAGGAGGTTGATGTGCCGAACTGTGATAACTACAGAGGGATAACATTGAACAGTCATAGCATGAAGTTATGGGTAAGAGTGGTGGAAGCTAGTTTACACAGGGAGATGAGGACTGCTTGTCAGCATTATGGAGTCATGCGTGAAAAAGGCACTACCAATGTGATTGTTTTGTCTGAGACTGTTACTGGTGGAATACAGAGAAGGTTAGCAGTTGCTCTGTGTCTCTCTGGATGTACAGAAAGTATATGACAGGGTGCCTAGACAGGAGTTGAGGTATTGTATGATGAAGTCATGAGTGGAAGAAATATATGTAAGAGTGGTACAGTATATGTACAAGGGTGGTGTGACAGCATTAAGATCTTCATTGGGATTGACAGATGTGTTTAAGGTGGAGGTGGGATGACATCAGGGATCAGCTGAGAGGCCCTTCTGATTTGCAATGGTGATGGACAGGTTGACAGACAAGATCATACAGGAGTCCCTGTTGACGATGTTGTTTGCAGATGACATTGTGATCTGTTTTGAGAGTAGGGGACAGCTTTTGGAGACCCTGGAAAGGTGGAAATATGCTCTACAGAAGAGAGGAATTAAGGTAAGCAGCACTAGGACAGAATATCTGTGTGTGAATGAGAGGGAGGATAGCGGAATTTTGAGGATGCATGGAGTACAGTTGGCAAAGGTGGATGTGTTCAAAGGATTGGGATCACCATTTCAGAGTAATGAGGACTATGGAGGACAGGTATTGAAGAGAATACTGGCAGGATGGAGAAGAGTATCAGGTGTGATATGTGACAGACGAATACCAGTAAATATGATATGTAAGGTCTACAAGAGGGTAGTGAGACCACCTATATTATATGGGTTGGAGACAGTGGCACTGACAAAAAGGCAGGGGTCAGAGCTGCACATGGCAGAGTTACAGATGTTATGTTTTGCACTGGGTGTGACACAGGTGCACAAGTTTAGCAATGTGTGTATGACAAGCTCTGGCCATGTTGGATGGATATGAGACAGTGTTGGAGAGGCAGCATTACATCAGTTTGGACATGTGCTGCGGAGGGGTGCTGAGTATATAGTGAAAAGGATGGTAAGGATGTAGCTGCCAGGTAAGAGGAAGGAGGAAGGCCTCAGATAAGGTTTCTGGATGTGGTGAGAGAGGACATGCAGGTGGTTGTTGTGAGAGAGCAAGATTCAGATGACAGGCAGAAATGGCAACAGATGATCCATTGTAGAAATTCTGAATGGGAAAGGCCAGCGGAAAATTAAGGGGGATGTTGTAATGTCACTCTTCACAGATGTGGCAAGGATTTGTCTGACATGACACAAATCTGTGGGTAAATATCTATAAATATGAGGCAGACATATGGTTAGCATGCAGAACACTGGACATATTAATGGTATGAACTCTGTATATAACATGCAGTTCAATACACACATCTGCAGCATACTTTACTCTGGACATGCTCTGTATAGTTGTCTTATATTTGCAAGACAAAATGTGTATCATACTCATATGCACTGGTAACATATGGATATGTACAACATTCCAGTAGCTGGCCTAGTCACTACAGACAGAGCCACATGCTATGGCCATCTGTGCTGTTCAGCAGTACATCAGTACAGCAAATCTTGCTGAGACATATGTTTTCAAACCCCTGTTTTCCATTCTCACAGACCACCTACTGCATTCAACTACATACTTACTTGTTTCACATACCTTTTTTTCTGGATATGTCACAGATATATCCTTTATTATTTTTTTTCTCACACTACTTCAGCTTTCCACTGATGGACTGTCTATGACAGAGGTGGTTTGAATAGATGGCAGCTTGTCTTTTGTAGGTAATGCTTATGACCATGTGATGGTCTGAGCACCAGTTGGTGTCTCCCCGTTGCTGATTGCATACAGAACAGCTGTGTAGTTATTCCAATACCCAATGTCATGGCAACACACTCCTATGGGCATTGGCCCTTTCTCTTACATGTGAGGAAGAGATCCTGGAGGTATGCAAGCTAATACCTCTTAGAACAAGACCTGTGGAGACAAGCCAACTAAATGGTGAAGACGGAAGACCTAGGGGCAGAATGTGAGTATTGCTGTTATATGTTTTGAATACTGCTTGTTTAACAGGGTTTGTCTGAACATGTTACTTATGCATGGGTTTCAGTCTGGCAAATCAGTAGCATACTCTGGTGATTGCAATCAGTACATGCCAACATCCATTTGTGTTTCAGACTTTATATCCTTCAGAAAAGTTATGTTACAATAAACCCTGTAACACCAGCAATTTCCTCAGTGTATAACAGCAATATTTCAAGTATGGCCATGTTTTTGGACCTCAGTCCCAAATTATGTCAGGCTGGGTACAGATGCCATACAGTAGGAGGTTGATAGGTAGGGTCTACCATTATTATGTTCTGTCATTTCTGCTGAGGGGAAAGGTGGACAACATGTGGGACTCTGTACATTCAAGAGGATGGTGTATGCAGAATGCTCTTAGATGCCCTTGTAACATATTTTATGTGAGGGGGAGTAAGAAGTGTTTTAAAACTAAGCTGTTAGAACATGTGACAGATATTAATGATGAGGAAGAAGACAGTTCTATAGCTGTAACTTTCAATAATTCCCACCAAGGGGCAGTAGTCCTGAAAGAAGAATTATGTACAGAATTGGTTTAAATTCTTAAATGTGATACTTTATTCCCTAAGGGGTTGAATGTGTAGTGTAATTGGAGGCTGTGTATATACATATAATTAAGTGTAGTGGGTTACAAGGTACTGCTTTGGAAAAAGTCTGTTTCTCAGTTTGGTCAAACAGTCATAAAAGAACAATTGTTATGTACAGAATCAATGTATGTTTTTAAATGTGATACTTTATCCCCTAGGGGGTTGATTGAGGAGTGTAATTGGAGGCTGTGTATTTAAATGCACTTAAATGTTAATTGTTTTTTTTTTTTTTAATTAAGGCAAGTATTTCTTGTAATGTGTTACTCCTTGAAGGCTTTGGCAAAAACATCAGAGTAAAATGAACTTGGTGTGAATTACTGGTTGTTTGTATTTTTGTTTACTATCTTCACTAATTGTAGTTGTGTTGCTAAGAGGTCACTGTATATATCTGGCCATTGTGTATGGCCTATTATTGTTTTATAGCAGCGTACTGTTCACTTATTATTTGGACTGGGAGGGACAGATGTGAGTGCCATGGGTCCTTTCGTATCCATCTGTGTATGCTGCCCCAGTTATGCGTGGTCTATCAGCAGCATATGTTTATATGGGCATTTAGAGACATGTATGCATATATATATATATATATATATATATATATATATATATATATATATATATATATATATATATATATATATATATATACATATATAGATATATATATATATATATATATATATATATATATATATATATATATATATATATATATATATACACACATCTACACATCAGTAATTCTTGGTAATATATCTGCATATTGTTATACATATATATGCATCTCCACACATATCTATCTCTATATATATGTAATTTTTTTTTCATGTATATATTTGTAGATAACAATGATTCCTGATTTAACAGTGTGTCTTTCCAATTGTAAACTGAGTGTACTGCATGATATGTTGTAAAAAGCATCCTAACATCTCACAGCTAAGATGGCCTAGTGTTAAATTGCTGTGACTACAGTATATAGCATTCTGGGCTCAAGACTGAGCATGGCTGTTTATTTTGTTGCTGGCCAGAAGAAGGGCTGCTGGATACAGAGTGATTAAGTCACTTTTAAGCAGATGTAAGCGGATTTGAGTGGGTTTGGATGGCACTAAGCTGCGGTAAAACACGGTTAAATCGATAGGCGCTTAAACTGCATAGGATCAGCTTACCAACAATCAAATCCGCTTAGCCAGGCTTAAACCAGCTAAGCTAAGCTTACAGTTGCTAAGGATTGCTTAGCTTTTCATGCTTAAGCAATTCTTAGCTGGTTTCAGCAGAGCTGTGGCAGGCTTAGCTGGCTGCAACAATTATTTAAATAAAAAATAGAAACATTTTTTTTTCATTTCCATATGGCATTTTCCCAGCCCTACCCTTCCATACATGAGACATATGACTTACAAATATTATTCCAATACATAAAAAATAATTTACAACTGCTTCCACACATAAAATATATCAGCCAGAGCTGGGATTTAAACCATGCACCTCTTGCACACTAAACCAGAGCACTAACAACTGCACTATATCAACAATAAGGCCTTTTCTTTCACAAGTCTATTTGACTCTCAAATAGCATTTAAGCTGGGTTGAACAGAGTGCCGCGGTATGCAAACCCACTGCACTCTGCTTAAACTTTCTTTTTCACTGTAAAAAAAAAAAAATGAAATATTAAATTATTACATATATTTATCCACAGGCTGCAGGCATGTCGGGCAGGGATCTGGCCATTATTTTTTATTTCAGTGTCCACGGACACTGACTTGCTCAGTTTTACATTTCAGTGTCTGTGGACACTGAAATAATGCATAATAATTAGAGCCAGGCACTAATATTATGCTATGTCCTTGTTTGAAAGTGCCATACGGCACTTTCTGAGTGGAAGGGATATATTTAAGTGTCCATGTAGGACTTATATATACCCCCTGCACATGGATTGTGTACATGTTGGAATACAGCAATGTGCCCTCATTAATATGTAAGAAGTGCTGCTGCTGTATTCCTACACGGAACAGTCTGTGCAAGAATAGACTATTCTTGCACAGACTGTTCATGGATCCGGGGGTCTATTTTTATTCCCATTTCTCCATCAAACAAAGGGCCATCATGACATGCAATTTAATGTTTTCTAGCCATTTCACATCATTTCTTTGTAGGTTGCCCAGCAATACATATATTATTCCAAATAAGGTCTCACCAAGATGTAATAGAGTGGTGCTACATCCTACTTTACTTGTGGTATCTATTTCAAAGGCAGTAATGCCCGTCTATCTGTTATCTGCTCCTGCTTTCTCTCCATTGCTTGTAAATGGTGAAGAGCTAGTTTGATGACAACCTCTTGCCCACCTTCAGCTACCATTTTAGCACATTTATCATCCATTTATTTGTACATATCATTTGTATTGCATTGGTGAAAATGCAGAACATTGCATTTATAAGTTTCTTGCAGTGAAGATCAGTATTCATCATTATTCCCACATACAGAGGATATCTAACTCTGTTTTAAATTCCCCCTAACTTAGAACTATGGACATTAACATTTGCCAGTTAAAAAAAAAAGATTAATTCTACCCATTGCCCCATCCAACATACAAAATATAAATAGTTTTTATTCTTCCTGTTGTAATTCTGATGGCCCATAATTTTACATCCTGTGAATATGAAAAACAACGAAAACAGCACAGCTACGATACCAGCAAATACCTAAACTCTATGATCTTCTGTAAAGATTTTTTTTTCAGGTGGAACAGCCGTCCTGTATCCTTTACACTCCCACTATTTACATACACTAACTCTAAATAGAGTAAGGGAAATAATCTAAAACATAACAGTCATGATGTTTGTATGCACACTTCACATTTTTACACTTAAAGGAAAACGTCAAGCAAATGTAAAGTTTTTCTTTCCAAAATTTATTTTTCTTCCCTGTAATCCACCACTAAATATTTCACATAAAGAAAAAGAATAATTGAATAACCACTCCATTTGTTTTATGTCTGAACTTATTTCTGTTTACCTTTCTTTCCTACATTTGTCTCAGTCGTTATATCTTGAAAGCTAATAAAGAGGAAAGAGTAATTAGGTTAGGCCAATTATTCCAACTGCAGAGCTATTACAATGACACTTAAACAATGGCATTTAAATGTGTCTTACCAGTGACATAATGCCAGCATCACACCTCAGACTATGTAGCCTGGAGTCCGAACAAAAGCAAGGATTTTAAGTTTGCATTTTCTTGTTCATTTTACATCTGACATCTTTTTTTTTTTTCTTCTTCTTACAGGTTAGTTCTCTCCTCTTTAATCAAACTCTTGAAAGCCATGAAGAAAGAAAATATTTTCAACTTATTCTTTTTATGCTTTATCAGTATTTGATTTTGTATTGTTTTCTACACTGCATTTTCTGTAAAAGTGTGTGTTTTCTCCTGGTGTTTTGTTACAATATTTTTGCATTGCATACAGTGTTTTGATGAAATAAGTCAGTGAGTTGAAGAAGAAAGATTAGACTCTGCACTCTCCCCTCCTCTCCCTGTCAAAATGGGTGTACCTCAAGGGTCTATCCTAGGGCCTTTACTTTTTAATATCTTTACTAATCAGCTCTATACCTCCTGTCCTCAGCCATCTTTAGTGCAATATGCAGATGACTCTACAGTCATCACCACAGCCAACTCTCCCTCTAAGCTCTTCTCAGCTACGCAGGCATATTTTAACTTAGTTGAAACGTGGCTCTCCAACACCCAGCTCATCCTTATCCCTAAAAAAACAAAGCTGTAATTTTCCTACATAAAAAGTTAAAAAATATTAAACCCTCCTTCTCCATACAGTCCCTTAATAACACTCCCATTCAGGTAGAATCCAGTACTAAGCTCTTAGGTGTAATCATCGATGATCAGCATAAATTTGATTTGCATGTTAATAACTGTATCAATAAGACTCATTCAAAACTAAGGCTCCTTTACCGTAACAAGAAATTCCTTACCTCTGAAGCCAAGATTACTCTCTCTCTTAGCTACCTTCTACCCAGTCTAATACACAATTCTCATATTCTCACAAATCTTAACTCAGCACTCCTGACCAAACTCAAATCTACCTACAACAAGGTAGCTAGATTTGCTGCCCAACAAACCTACAAATCCCATCACTGTCTCTCTCTAAAACACCTAAACTGGCTTGAATTGCCACACCAACTTCTTCTCTCTCAATTCCAGATCATCCATTCTATCCTATACCAGCCTTCCTACTGCCCAGCACTATCTACTCTCATCTCCCATTATTCTCCCTCCAGACGTCTCCGAAGCTCTAAGCAAGACCTACTACAAATCTACAAACCCAAGTTGAAATTTGGATGCAACATGTACTGGTATCACCCCACTATTGCCTGGAATAGGCTCCCACTAGAAATCAGGACCCTTACACATCCTAAACAATTTAAGACAGAAATCAAAGAGCACTTTAAAAGTCACTGGTCCTGCCACTGCACTCACCTTCCTTAACATCTCTTACTTCTCATACCTTAATCTACTTTCTGCCCTTAACTCACTCTTCTCACTAGCTCTCTCTAATCTTCTTTGACTACTTTCTACTGTCTTCTAAAATTTATTAAGCAAAGTGCCTCAGAGAAATTTTCTATTGTAATAGTCTTGCCTTTATGCAACTACATCATGATAAAACTGGGTTTTTGTAACCACTTACCCCAGAAACTATACTCATCTTAATGACATATTTATTTTTATACATCTTGAAATAGTTATGCTATACTCCTGATTATTGACACTGTATAACATTGCATTGCTACTTAATGCCTTATAATAATCCAGTAACATTGCTGTTTAATGCTAATTTATAATGACAATTGTATAATATGTTGGAGCTTTTCTCCCCAGGCCTCCGCTGAAAAAGGGCTCTTCAGCTCAGTCAGACAATCCTGGTCAACAAATGTAAAATAAATAAATAAATAAACATTAAAGATTCTAATTCTAGCTGGAATATTAAAACTTTGAATGCACCACAATCCATCTCAGTCCAAGAAACATGTATTAAACACAGAGGTCAGATTTCTCACACTTGAACACTGAACTACAGTTGTTACTTTGAAAAGAACAATTAAATACATTTTTAAGCTTGTTATTTAAACACTTCTTATATTTCTGTGTCAGAGATGGCCACTGATAAAAATCAAAGAAAGCAAAATAATTAAAAATGTGGATAGATGCTCACAGTCAAAAGAAGGCAGTCAATGTCATGCTGTAAGTTGATATGAGAAAAAACAACATTAAATGATCTCATCACAGGGATTTCTCTCTGTCCCTCTAAAATGACATCAGGGAGATGAAAGCACTGACTGTAAAACTAAATCATACTACTTATGGCAGGCACTTTTTAGGGCATTTTGGAGTATATCAAATTAGGAAATAATAACAAGCACTATGATACATAGACATTAGTAATGGAAAAAAGTTCAAGATATGCTAAAAAACATGTATTTTTTCAATTTTTGGTTGGGGTTCTCTTTTAAGCCTTGTTGTTCTAGGACTCAGAGTTATGAGATTCAGATATTCAAATGTCTGCCATATTTTAAATATTGAGAGCACCATCACTGACCACCACACCTCTAAAACAGGTCACATCCTAGCCCCTGACATCCTTCCTGAAACCATCACCCCCCAAAAATTTTCCTTACAGCTATTCACCTGCTCACATTGTAAGATTGTTGCCAAGATCATAGCCCTTTTAGCCCACTGAGAAGATGTCCACATGGTACTGACTTAAAGGCCTTACTGAAGTCCAGACATGTTCTATCCTGCTCTGGAACTTCCTTTTCCTGCTGTGTTGTAATACCATCATTGCACTGTATAGGGACTGCTGTCAGCAGTTAGGGTATGCTGGTTTGTGTCCTGAAACTAGTTGTCCTTCATAATGTCCCCAATACTTTCTTTAAGGATATTCTTAATCACCCTCTGGCCTCTGGCTATTGGTGTCAAGATGGCTGGGCTACAGTTGCTCGGGCTTGTCTTACTACATACTTTGTACAGAAGGTAAAAGAAACTGTTTTTAGATTATCTTTCACTTCACAACTGGAAAGAAATCTGGTAGAGTAAAGCTGCTAGTTTGTTCTATGTATATGATAGATTTTTCAGTGTTCAGACCTCTTTCCATAAGGAGCCCATGATTGTGTGATTCCATAGTTAGCCGTCAGGTAGGATGCTATTCTTCCCTGTCTTTTCATGTTCTGCATTCTTCTGCTTAAAGTGTGGTACAATTACATCTTTTTCTGCTATAAATACTGCAAAATAGTACTTGTTTTATACGTCAGGAATATTGTCATATCTAACCTCCATTCTTTCCTTTCTCATTCTGCTTAAATTGGTGCTCATATTCTTCCTCTCTGAAATATACATGAAGATTTTTTTCCTCCTCTTTACTCTGTCAATTTTTCACAACACTCTATCCATGTGTTTCTTTACATATTGTGTTAATTCCCTCCAGGTCTTGCTGTAGGTCTCCTTTTGTTACCTGCCACTTCTTTAAAGCAACTGAAAGGTTTGTCCTTGTTCCTGAGTGCTTCCTTCCCTATTCTGCCATGTTTGGCTTATTCTGAGTTTTAACTTTATTAGTCAGGACAATCTGCTATGGACATCCTTTCAGAATGCTGCCACTGAATCTTACTCATAGGTTACTTGCTAACCCCCTTCTCCCCATCATTTGAATTTCTTGTGCAATACCAGTTATGTCTTTTTCTAATCAACTTTTCTGTAGTCCCATGCTAATATCTAGTAGGACTGACATATCCTGCCTTCATTGCCCTCTTTCTCCTGCCTAAAACTTCTAAACATGTCCAAGAGTAGACTGTACTCATCCAATACCATGGCAGATGATGTCCATTTACAAACTTTCATTACACTCTGTCTACAGTTTTACTGTCAGTGTTATGCACTTCCCCTTTGCCTTGTTTCCTCTTTTATCTTCTTTACCTTCATCACCTCACATGTTCATAGGTTCATAGGTTCGTAGGTAGGTACTAGGCTATCTGCCCAAAGGCATTTATAAGCCTAGCCAGAATGTGTTGGCTTTTGCCGCCCCCTTAGATTAGTTCCCTGTGCATCTGTCCAGCAGAGCCATTGAAGTGATCCCTGGGGTAAACTTTCTGTTTCCCATCCACTCGTCAAGGTTTCTCTTGAAGAGGGTTAGCAAGGAGCTTTGCCTAATGTAAAGTGGAATCTTTTTCCAGAGCATGGGAAGTCTCTGGGACAGGAATCTATCCCTCCAGCACGTCCTATTTATTGTTGTGGTGAGGTTTAGATCCCTGGAGCATGTGGCTCGAGGGGATATGGTTTTCTTTAGGTGGAGCATGTCCATCAATTCTGGGTTGGACACGGCCTTGTATGTCAGGCAGAGATCACCTCTAAGTAGGTGGTATGCAACTGAGTACAGCTGGCGTTTCTTCAGTCAAGCTGCATAGGGCATCTGCTTGAGACCAGTGATCCTCTTGGTGAGGAACTTCTGTGGTCTTTCCAGTTGTTGCAGGTGTCTTGTAAGGTACATCCCAAATGGAGCATTGTACTCTATGATGGGTCTGATGAGTGATGTGTAGCAGGGCCCAATGACCTCTTTTGATCTGGATGCAAACCCTTTTATGATTAGGTGGGCCACATAGAAGGATTTTCTAACCACTTTGGCAATGTGATTATCAAAGGAGAGGTTACTATCTACTTGGGTCCCCAGATCCTTTATTACGTCTTCCGTATTTAGGAGGCTACCACCTATGTGGTAGTTTGTGGGTACTTTGCTTTTTCCAAAAGGGATGATAATGCACTTTTTGGCATTTAGCTTGAGACCATGGTTTTGATACCAGGTATCTGTCTCAGTGAGACCCTTTTGGAGGATGTCTAGGTCAGCCAGAGAGTCAATTATAGCTCCTAGTTTGCAGTTGTCTGCGAACTTGGTGAGCCATAGTCCTCCTGTGCTTGCTTGCACCTCTGAGAAGTATATGCCAAACAGGAGGGGTCCTAGGACTGAGCCCTTGGGAACACCACTTGTAACAGGTTTAGAGTCAGACCTAGCTCCTGCAGCTCTTACCATGTGGGTTCTGTCCATGAGCCAGTTGGCAACCCATCTCGTGATCTAGGGATTTATGTTCAGGCTAGTGAGCTTGTCTATAATACCTGAGTGGGGAATAGTGTCGAAGGCCTTTGCGAGGTCTAGGTAGGCTGTGTGGACTACCTTTCCCTCGTCTATAGCCTTGGTAACTGTATCAAAGAAGTCCACCAGGTTTAGGAGGCATGATCTGCCCTTAACAAAGCCGAACTGGGCTGGGTCCAATGTCTCTGTTAATGAGATCAATGATGATGTGCTCCATAGCTTTGCAGACCAAGCTAGTCAGGCTTATAGGGCGATAGTTTCCGGGGTCCACTGTGGCTCCACCTTTGTGGAGCGGAATAACCGTTGCTGTGCGCCACTCTGTGGGCACGTAGTCTGTGGAGAGGCTGAGTTTAAACAGTGTGTTTAGGTGAGGGGTTAGTTCATCTTTGAGCTCGTGTAGGACACAGCCTGGGACACCGTCTGGTCCCATTGATGCTGTGTTTTTGGCTTTGGAAAGGGCTGTTTTAACCTGAGTGTCTGTGATTTCAGGGGCACTACATTCTTCTGGTATAGTTATGGGCCCTTTTGGGGGTGAGAGGGGGTGAAGTTTGCACTGAACCTGTCTGCCAGGATGTTGGCTATATCGGTCGGTTCAGTATATTTTATGCCATTCTGCACTAACTCCGAGCAGATCTGAGAATTGCCACTTAGATTCTTGACATAGCTAAAGAATGCCTTGTGGTTATCTTTGGAGTCCATGGCAATTTTTCTTTCGAAGCTAGCCTTGGATGATTTTATGAGGGAACATAGTTTCTTGATGATATTGATCAGGGATGTCTTCCCTTCTTGGGATTTTACTCTTTTCAGTACTAGTTTCCTCCTTCTATTGTATAGCTTGTTTACGGCAGGGGTCAACCAGCCTGGTTTCCTTTTCTTGGAGGAGTGAGTCTTGGTTTTGTTTGGGATAGCACAATCCATGCATTCTTGTAGGTGCCCATAGAGTGCATTAGTAAAGGATTTTGCAGCTTGAACAGCATTATCCTTTAGCATGGGGGCTTTGAAACTTCCCAACTCGGTCTTAAGTAACGTGAAGTTTGCTTTTGAAAAGTTTTTCATGGTGGTTTCTTTGACTGGGGGTGGCGGCGGAATGTGGATATCCAGAGTGATTAGTTTATGGTCAGATCATACCAGCGAGGGGTTGACCTGCAGTGTGGAACACCGGTCGCCCATGTTGGTGATGACCAGGTCCAATATGTTGTCACCTCTGGTGGGGGTGTTAACCAGTTGATCCAGGGCATTTGAGTTTATAAATTCTAGGAAATGTTGGGCCAGGGAGTTCGTACTTGAGTAGTTCTCCCAGTTAATGTTTGGATAATTGAAATCACCCAATATCAGGGTGTTTGATAGGACATTTATTTTTCCAAGTGTTTCCAGGAATGTGGAGTGGGGGTCCTGGGATATGGTGGGTGATCTGTAGCAAGCTATAATTTGAATAGCAGTTTTGCCCATTGTTAGTTGAACGTGAATGATCTCTGAAGTATCATGTTGTGCCACTAACCTGGAGGTGAGGGTATCCTTGATGAATATGGATACTCCCCCGCCTTTTGTATTTCGGCCAGGGTTTTGTGGCCGAAATGTATGGTATGAGTTGTAGCCTGGTACTGCTGGGGTACTCTCTGGAACCTTAAACCAGGTTTCTGTTACTGCACATATATCGATTTTCTCCATATTGAGGAGTGCCTTGAGTGCGTGCATTTTGAGGTTTAGACTTATGACATTGAGCAGCATTACCCTCAGTTTTTTGTTACTTGTGCTATTTATGGCAGTGGGTTTGTCTTTTGAGCCTTGCCTAAAAAAGGCACTATGGGGGTGGCAAGAGCCTTGGCCAGTATTCGAAAGCCTAAGGGTGACAGCTGCAAGCCGTCTCTAGCACAGCAGCATGGGCTTGTCGAGCATGTCATCCCAGGCTGACAAACACTGGATCCCCTTTGAATGACACCAGAAGCTTAGCCAATTGTTGAAAATGATAATTTTTTCTCTATACAGTGGTATAATTCTTGGTGAGGGCAGGATGCTACTCAGTGTCAGGGTCATACCAGCCTGGGCTATGTGATCAGAGAGCTCCTCCATGTCTCTTTTCATGTAGTCCAGGGAAGTATGGCTCAGGTCATTCACACCAACATGGACAATGACAGAGTCATAATTGTACTTGTTCTGGAGTGACCTGAGTGCATGTGTTGTGTGGCAGATCCTGGCACCTGACAGGCAACTAACAGTAACCTTCTCCTTGTTCAGCCTAGCGAGTGGGACGTCAGTGTACGTGACTATAGAGTCACCTATTACTAGTGTGTTGGGTATGTTATTTTGCCTTAAGGGCTGTGATTGTGTGGCTCACTGGGTTTGTGAAGTATATGTTTCATGGTTTGTGTTGTGGGGGTGGAGGTTGCTTGGATGTCTGCTTTGGAGGTCTCTGTTGCTTTTGCAGATTTTTATTTAGAGCCTCCTTGTATGTTTTTGTG